>NC_142358.1:34155253-34471681 GCF_059441175.1 Urocampus carinirostris
TGTCTCAACTGTAAACATACATCATTTAATTAAGTATTCTTTAGAGACGTACAGCCAAAACAGGTCTGTTGTCGTGACACCTGAACTGTAAAATGTAGTTTATCATGCTTTTCAGTGTTGAAACGCTCCAGAAAAAAAATAGCGTGGGTATAATTTTATCTCTGGGCCATATGTACTCATAAAAGAGCTTTTTCTGGCTTACGAGCCATAAGTCTAAAAATAAGTGCAACAAAGCACAAGGAATAATACAGAGACTCAAATTGACCAAACATTTTCTTCTCTTTTTTTGGCCCCAGCCTTTTACAAGATCTCTGGACTGTGCGGGTACCCGTAGAGGCAAGATGGCGGACAAATATATCCCTTGCCTCTAGCAGACTCTAACACTAAATCAAATGAATACAATCTCTTTAACAAAATAACGGATGCTTGCTGGTATAACTAAACAGTAAAAACACCTCTCTAAATAAAACCATGAAGCATTTATTCTCTGCTCTGCTAAAACAATGCTAGCCATTCAAGTTAGCACATTAACTTGTTACAGTGCCTGCTTGAGTAGCAATACTTTTTAAACGGTTAAATGAACTGAGACAACTGGAAACATTTCTTTCTCAGGTTTCCTTAAGAAGGCAAAAAGGTCTTTGCTAGCCAGATTTCAAGGTTGTGCACTTTGCAG
Organism: Urocampus carinirostris; assembly: GCF_059441175.1. Taxonomy (NCBI): domain Eukaryota; kingdom Metazoa; phylum Chordata; class Actinopteri; order Syngnathiformes; family Syngnathidae; genus Urocampus; species Urocampus carinirostris. Next base: position 34,155,927 of record NC_142358.1, read on the forward strand.
GTCTCTGCAAGAGGCCCTCCAGGCCAATTGTTGTACGGCCAGGTAAGAGCCACTTCCCACAGTGTCACTCCACCAGCTTAATTGGAGAACCTGTTCTCCTCTGGTTGGTCCAAGTTCACCTGTGGGTCACTCGAATGATGCGATGTCAAACTCTGTGTCCCGAAACCTCCTTCAAACCCTAACCCACCCACTAAGACATCCATCGCGCGCCTTCAACTGTCAGCTTAGCGCCGGCAATTAGTCGAGATTTGACATACCAAGTGGGCGTAGCCGACTCCTTCTTGACGGAGGAAGTTCTTTATAAATGTTGACACTGGAAGAAACAGCAGGGCTTAACTGTGTAAACACAGGTGGATAGTTTCTGTGGCGCACACAGAGTGGCTTATTGTCTTTATTTTTAACAGTGGTGGAGTCACCAGGCCTGGGCACAGCCTTGTATCATGTTATTCATGTAAAGAACATGTGAGAGCTGTTAGTTGTTACGTGTTGAAAGCAAGATGCGTCAGTTTCTCGTAAGCGGTCCGTCTCCGGTCGGTGATGAAAACGAGATGTTATTATAGGACAACTTTAACCAAATTGACAACACAGGGCATATGTGCCAACTTATAAGTTCTTCCTGTATTTTATACATGACTTAATCATTTCAAATTGTGCACACCGTGGACTAACCTTTGTATGGGAAAAAAAAACGACCAATCTCGTTTGTCACATTTCTGCTCATTAGCGGCCAAGGGGACTTTACCAGGGACCAAAATCATCCGAGTGACTTTCTACTCACTGTAGGACAAGAGTATCAAAAGCGACCGAGTGACCTTCGCAAGCTTCCTGCTGGGTCCTTTTGTGGTGTCATTCTGCCACTTTTGTGGAGATGGACCTGAATCTAGTGAAGCCAGAATGTGTGCCTAGCAAAGGATGCTAAATATTAACAAAAACCGGAAACTACGAACAAAAAGACTGCGAGGGCTTGTGTGAACAATGTCTTTTTATACTTTTGTGTGATTCAATTTTCCTTGTCATGTAAATAAATGTGGCTTATTAGTATCAAACGTGTGCCTTATTTATACGTGTGTCTCTACTATTTTCCTTCTCTGCAGAAATGTAAGTGGTGTACTCACTTTTGTGACATTCTGAACTTAAGAGTGTTGAGGCTCATTTCAACGATTATTTTTTTCCTAAAGAAAGATTTTAAAACAAGGTGCGAGCGAAGTTATTTTGTTAAAATATCACAAAAACATGGTTAGCTGATCCCCTAACCGCATGGGTTGTCAGGGCAACAATGCAACTCTGGACAGCTTTTTCTACTGTTCCTGGCCTGTTATTGGATTGTGGCAAAGTTGGCACCAGTCCATTCCTTACTGTTGTCGGCCCAGTTCTTTTTCGGTCTTCCTCTCCTCCTGCCACATTGCACTGTGCCCTGGAAAATTATCTTGGACTGTCTTGATGATCATGTGACGTGACTAAATTAATGAAATTTCCATTTGTGCATAGTTGAATACAGTTCTTCATAGGGTTAAATGTGCCCTCTGATGGTGTTGCACAAGATCTTGTGTGTCACATGGGCCGAGTAGCTAATGCCTAGAAGTTTCTTGCAGCCTCAAATCTCCATGGCCTGGATTATCTTTTACGGTTTTGCTGTCAGAGTCCGTGTTTGGCAAGCGCAGAAGAAGGCGGAAGAAACCAGCGCTTGCATGAGTACGATCTTTGATTTCAATGCTATGTTCTTGTTCCCCCAGATGGGTCTAAGTCTGGCAAGTGCGGCTATGGTTTGAGCTATCCTGGCCATGGTTTCTGGTTCGGACCCCTCTTCTAATAAGACAGCTCCAATATATAAATTTGGTGACAGGTTCTAGCTTTCTGTGGTTGATGGTGATGTTTGTGGTGATACCTTGGGGATTGTTGGTCATTACTTTTGTTTTTTTCTGTGCTGATTTCCATTCCAGACTGGCTTGATGCTTTGTCCAAGCAATTGACCAGCTCTCTGACTTCCTGTTATATTGCCAATCTGGCAATATAACCAGCAAAACAGAAGTTATTTTGTGTCCCCCAATACTCACTGTACCTCCATGTTGCTCCAAAACTTCGGGCATGATCCTCTCCAAGACGATATGGAAATAAAGTTAGGGAAAGGATGCGGCCTTGTCTCATACCAACCATAGTTTGAAACCACGCTCCAATGGTGCTATTGATTAGTACCACACTGTTGGCATTGGTATTTCAGTTTGTTCTGTTGGGTTTATATCATAAATAGTCTCAACAGTGACCATACATCCTTCAATGAGCTTCCATATAATGCATTCTTTAGTGACATACAGCCAAAACAGGTCTGTTGTCTTGACACCTTATCTGTAAAACGTAGTTAAAACTGTGGCTGTTCTGTGAGTTAATTATATAACAAGTGTTCATCTTCAATTAATCCATAAATTTATGATGCTCTGTGTTTTCGTCCGCCATGGTTGTTGATTTATCCGCTTCCTCCCACCTTGTTGAGTGCAAAATAGTGACATCCGTTGCCTATTGATGATGTGCGGGTCATATGGATGTGTGTCAAACGTTCACATTCCAAAAAGATCAGATAAGTGTTGGATTTAGGATCACATATGAAAGTAGCCTGGGTATGATATAGGTTCATGCGTCCATGCAAAAAAAAATAAAAAAATCTTATTTTCTTGCGGTGTGAATACCCATTTGTCAATACTGCTGCAAATAATCTATTTTTTTCTGTTTTGGGGTGATGCTGACCCATTTTGAACCAAGGTACACTTTTATTTATAAAAAAATTCCGAGGCACACCGTCCGCCGAAAATGTTTGAAAATGAAGTTATGTAAAATATTTCACTGTACAACCTCATGAGCATATAATTAGTATATAAAAAGAGGAAAACAATACTTAGAATAAAAAAGAATCATTTGCTTTATGTTTTTATTTCTTACAGTGCAATCTTAAACCACTTTGTTGAACAAATTAAGTTATTAAATGTACTGTGCTACCTCATCAGCAGATAATTAGAATATAAAAAGTTTATAGAAATCTACTGCCACCAACTGATATGGATGACTATTTCAGTTCCTCGTCTGAAGATAGCAAAAGTACTGAATAATGGTGTGATTTTTTGGAGAGATAAAAATGGGCAAATTCCAGCGGCACACTAGACAAGGTCTCAGGGCACACTTGTGTGCCCCGGCACACTGGTTTAAAAACACTGCCCTGGAGAGCCTGTCAGTTCCTTGTTTTAGGGGTGATCCTTGTTTTAGCATCTACCAGAAGTAAGCTGGCCAAAGAGGTAGTGTCAGGAGTAAGAAGAGTAATTTATAATGTTTTTGCAACATCTCAAGCTAGCAAGGTTTTCCCGACTGGACAGAGAGCAGCCACTGATTTTCTGAGCTGTGGGCTTAGAATTGAGTGAATCACCACCAAAAATTAAAAACATAACACATTCTGGTAATTAAAAAAAACTTCCCATCCTCTACTACACTTGACTCCAATGAACTTTTGACATTTGTTCCCTCGGTACCTAAGAGAAAGAAATTTGACACCAAATAACTTGTTGTATCATATTGCAGTTCAGTTCCGCTCGGGTGATAAGCACTTCATTAGTCGGAAATGAGTCGACGACACTAAATCGTTATGCTCACAAAGACTTACTTCTTCCCACACACACCCTAACCATAAGGTTGGAACATTGAAGACAAATGTTGTAAATTAGGTAAAATTGTCATTTTTCCAAGTAACATTTTTTTGTTCTGTCCGGATTAATGTGCTCATTTCAAATATATTTTTTTTACATAATTAAAAGTAGAATATAAGTTAGAATACATAATGTTACGTATTATTTTTGGTTTCATTTTAGATACATATAATTGTTTTAAGTGTAACTGTTCTTATTTCATTTTGAAAAAAAAGTACTCATTATTTATTTTTCTCATATTGAATATTATATTTTTTTCTTATTACAATTTTATTTAAAACAAATCAAATTTCTACTTAATTGAGAAACATTTCTCAAAATAAGTAACATGACAAGCAACATATTGTTTTCATTTATTTTATTTTGCTATTTTATAAATGATGATAGTTAAAATGATAAATGTATGTTCCATGGGTCGTATATATTCTTGTTGCTAGTTTTCACCTGTATTTTCTGAGTTTACTAGAATAATTAAAAATTATTGTGTTGAGGTTATAGTATTTTTAGAATGTCTTAAAAAAATCGCGAGTACAACTTGCTTAACTACATACTAGCTGAAACTTCTGTTGAAAAAGAACAAATATGATTACATTGAGAAAAAAAACACTTATCAATATGCATTTTACTGCTTTGGAGTGCCATTATCTGTCTTCCGATACTGTTATTTTGTCTTTGTCTTCAACTCAAAAATTAAACCTTTCCTGTCTTAGTTTAAAAATGTGGGCAGTGTGACTAATGAGCAATATGATGTAAAAATGTAGATATGGTTACTAAGATTTAGTTGCTGAAACTTGGATCTTTCCAGTTCGGCTTAAAAATGAGGCCGTTTAGGTTTTCCAGTTTCCAACCGGTGATATGCAGTCAGGGGGGCAGCTCAGGCATTTAAAATAGATGAAATGGTAAAATTCATTTAGTTTTAAAGTTCTTTGTCTTATATAAAATGACCATTTATTATTATTATTTTTGGAATTGCTGAATTTTCACATTATTGTATGAATACGATACGTAAATAATATTAGTCTGTAATGTATTAATGACCTGAGCAAGAGCAGATGCAGAGTGAGGCACAAGTTTGTCTTGCCTCATGGCAGAGGGGAAGCGTGAGACCAAAGACTCACATCTCAGCCGAAAACAATAGATTTTACAATAGTGTTAGCAAGCTAGCAGCTAGTCAAGCTATCCTGTTGCATGGAGTTTTTTCATTACCGATCTATTAATGCTTCTTTTCAAAAAGTTCAGTATGTGCTGAGTGTCTGCAGATGCAGAGCGACGCGCACAATAATCTTGCCCCGTGACAGAGGGCGATAGTGCGACCAATAATTCATAGTTGGTGCACTCCTTAGCCCATACAATAGAAAGTAAAGCCAAGTCGTCTATTATTTTTTTTCTATTGTCTTGTCTCATCTCATCTCATCAGCTGCACCGCTTATCATCAGTAGGGTCGCGGGGCTGCTGGAGCCAATCCCAGCAATCATCGGGCAGTGGGCAGGGGACACCTTGAACTGGTTGCCAGCCAATCGCAGGGCACACGGGGACAGACAACTCACTCGCTCATTCCCACCTAGGGACAATTTGGACCGGCCAATTCACCTGAAATGCATGTTTTTGGAATGTGGGAGGAAACCGGAGTGCCCGGAGGAAACCCATGCAAGCACGGGGAGAACATACAAACTCCGCACAGGAAGTCTGGAGCTGGATTTGAACCCACGCAGGAGGTTCCCAAGACATGAACTGTGCCGCACATGTGCTACCCACTGCGCCGCCGTGCTGCCTCTATTGTCTTGTGTACTTTTTTATTACAGAGGTTTAGCTATCTATTGATGCTTTTATTAATTCACAAGTTAGGTAAAACAATAAAAAGAAAAATGCTACAGTGAATACATGCCTTCCTGCTCTGCCAATCAAATGATGAATGAGATGTAGGTTTTTTATCCGTAAATCCAACTTTACCACACCAGACATAAATCTCACAGCATGTCATTGTTTGCAACTAAAATGTCAAACTAAAACGGTTGTGAAGAAGAATTTTTGCTCACCTACGACTTCAGTTCTTAAAATTGTACCACTTTAAATTCAATTATGACAAGCATGTGTCACTTGCAGTGAGGCAGGAAACGTCACTGTTAACTTGTCCCATTGAGATTATAGCAATAATTGCAAACCAGCTGTGGCTCGCGCAAACACAGGAGTGTGCCTTGTACGTTTAGCACAATTGCACGCCCAGGGCCATGACATGAGGTATTGCTTTTGACAAGCTGACACGAGAACAGAGTCCGCATTATTATCTGAATCCCGCACACAAATAAAAAAGCTGAAGTGTAACGTGCACTTGACAAAATCTTTCATATATGATGGCTTAAAGAATTGCTGCAGTCAGAAAAGTTTGCTAAGTCATTGAAACATCTCAAGTGGTAACTCAAAGGTGCTTATGATGCTTTACTGTCATTAAGGAAATGTTTTTATATATGTCAAGTCAAGACAGATCATGTTTATTTGTATAGCATGTGATCACATGACGCTTCAAAGAGCTGTACAGATAATAGACAAGCATTACACCATAACCTGATCTGAAACCTATAGAAGGGCAAGGAAAAACTAAAAAATCTCAGAATCTGGAAAACAAAGAAGCCTTTAGAAGGGGTCGCACAGGAGGTAACCCCTCTCCCAGGATGACCAGGCTGCAATTGATGTTCCGATGGCATCAACAGACATTACACAGACATTAGCAACATAAAATACAGCTAATAACAGAATGATGTCGGGTCAACATCTTTCATAATATTGGATAAAAATGTTTATAAGCCTATACAGTGGAACCTCGGTTCTCGACCATAATCCGTTCCAGAACCCTGTTCGAAAACCGATTTGGTCGATCACGGAAAATCGTTTTTCCCATTAAAGGTAATGTAAAATCATTTTAATCCGTTCCAACACCCTAAATATTTAGCAACAATGTAAACATGAAGCTAACCCAGGCTAATCGTACATTCGCGTTCGCGTAATCTTCCATACGAAAGATTACGCTAACATGAACGTGTAAAAATAAAAAAAAATGATTATGAATAGGATTTCTTACCTTTGTGGTGGAAGGTGGGGAGAGAAAAATCATCAAAAGTTTTTCAACCTCTTCCAAAACTTGCGGCAGTTGCTTGCTTATAGCGCTAACTTCCTTAGCCGCATCACTCGATTTCACAGCCTCCTTATTCTTTACTATCGTACTGATAGATTTAGCCATGCTGTATTCACTAGCAAAATCGGAAATTCGTTCACCTCTTTCATATTTAGCTATTATGTCTTTCTTAAAGGCAATAGTTGGACGAACAACTTGGTTTTTTTTTACCTGTCCTGCTTGCACCGACCTTCTTCGGAGATATAATTAGGGGCTAAAACACCCGTACACCGCTCAGCATCGCACCCTAGCGTACCGGCGTTCGAACTCCGATTTTTTGACCGAACAGCGAAGCAAGAATTTCTCGCAATTTTTGGTCGAACACCGATTTGTCCAAACTGAGAGGCGTTTGAAAACCGAGATTCCACTGTATTTACATTTCCACTGAGGTTACAGATCAAATCACAGAGGGATGAGAATTCCACAGCACCAGGGTCCTAATGGAGAACACTCGCAAACCTGCAGATTTCTTCTTGGGTCTTGTGATTCCTAGTAGACCAACAAAGGCAAGATATTGAGTGGGCAAGTCCAAACAGAACCGTAATATCATATATTTAAATGACAGGGAGCGGAAGCAAGTCAGCTAAAACTCTGTTAATGTAATCACATTTTCTTGTTATTTATCTCATTGCTCTCTTTCATAATGGAGGATGACGTATTCCTTGATGTGTTTATTCAAAAGGAGCATTATGTAACTTGTTACTGTAAGGAACATCTGCAGATTTAGATGAGTCATGCAATTCTCTTGCCTCAGGATAGAGGGCGATAGTGAGACCTATATTTTTATTTGGCACACACCTCGCCCCCAACCAATAGAATTGGTGATATTATTAGCAAGCTAACAGCAAGACAAGCCATTCAGTAACGTTTTTCTCATTGCATGTACTTTTTTCATTAGAGAGGATTATCTGTTAACATATTTTACGAGTAAGGTAAAACTGTATTTCTATGCTATAGTTTTTCTATTGATTTCTTGGTCAGCCAATCAAATGATGAATAAGATGTCTGTTTGTTTATTTGTAAATCTTACTTTGCCTCACTACTGCACTACTTACTGCACGTCACCGGACTTCAGCTCATATATATCAAAGCTCATAGCAGAAGTGTCCGCCCGCCGCAGCCCCCCTTTCTGATAAAGATGACACTGCGCCCACCTCCAGGCCTTCCTGCTTGTAAATCAACCAGTAGGTGTTTATGGACTGCACAGTGTTTATGAATGAAGTTGTCGGTGTGCTTGTTTTGCTGCAAGGTGTGTCAACGATTGCTGCTTTAAGGGATGTATAGTATCCACCTTCTGCGGAAATGACGGGTATAAACCTGTCACGTTTAGCCAACGCTTCTCAATCAGTGCTGATACTCAATGGGCCCCTCCTCAAAAAAAAGGCTGCAGCTGAACTAAGACACAAGACAATGCATATTTCGAATACAGAGCTAAATGGGGTTGGTTAAGAACATATAGGATATTCTGTCCCGTATAAGGCAGTCATTAAAATGAAAAATGTAATCTAAAAAAATATAAAAATGTGGATCCCTTTGTGGCTACAGGTTAATATTTTTCATTTTCTTAAATTTCATTGATTTTTTTTCTGAAAACAATAGAGTAATGTTGATAATTTTATATTTTATAAGACTATCAAAATAAGGAGAGAAGGCATCAATGAATTTTGAATTTGGAAGGAGAACAGAAGACTTCAAAAAAAAACTTAATGATGCAAAATTCCAATCTGATTAATTTCTTTTTAATAACTCTCCTAGGTTCCAAAAAGCAAATCTGCCCTAAAGGTTGTGGAAATCAAAGAACTGCAAAATTTTGGGCCGGTTGTGACAATTTTGTAAGCAGTCCATACTAGTCAGAGTAACACAATTAAGTAAGATGTAGTAGTCTAAATACCAAGCTAGCATCCTGTGCAAGCTATTTTACAGGTGTACAATGTTAAACACAGAATACACATTACATTTTGTATTTTCCTATTTTTTCTAGGAGCTCAGTGTATCTAATCTTATGCCATTTATCATAGCACCACTGCTCTATTTATTTATTTGTTGTTAGATTTGGTCCGACTGTCATGATTACAGATGTGATGCACCTGTGCCCGCTCTTTTTTCACCAACTGCCTCGGACTCTGATTGGCTCCTTGTCACTATTTAAACGCACGTCTTTCTGTCACCTGTTGTCAGTCCATGTGCGAACCTCAGTTTACTCTAGGCAAGCTTTGTTTTGACCCTGACTCACCCCTGTTTTTGCGCCTGTCTGTTCCCCGGCTTCGACCCGTTTTTTTGATCCTGACCGCGTCTTCTCTCCTCTCCTGGCTTTCGACTCGTTCCTAATCCCAACCACGTTTTTTGCTCTCCTGTCCCGTTTTTTCCGTTCCCGACACCGCCATCGCTCGCCACGGAAGTCCCTCTTCCGCGTTCAGAACGACCTGCTTCCCGCTACCAGCGATCACCTTTCCTTTCTTCCCAATAAGACTGAGAGAAACGTAACGCAAGTCGGTCCTGTCTCCGTTCTGGTCCTGACAACAACAACATTTAGATGAATGTATGCCAATTTCGGATAAAACCAAAACTCGTTGCCCATAAAAGAGTCAAGTATTATTTTTTGTTGCCTACCCAGTACAAGTACTTCTTATTTGTGAATCCCTGTTTGGTGGTAGTACATAATAATAGTGGCATTTTTTTTCTAAATTGATATTATAACAGGGTTCAATGCTTTAACTATACATGGGTTATTATCTTTTGTTTTTATATTAGTAACATTGTAAAACCAAATTAAGTAAAGCATATCCTTCTCGAAACAATATTTTTGATCTTCTATTATTTGGTACTTATGGTTACTCCGATTGTTACTCAGTTCCGATTGGCCCGAATGCAGTGACCATGAGTAACAGTTAACTTGACATGCATGTTTTTTGGAATGTGGAAGGAAACCAGAGTTCTCGGAGGAAACCCACGCAAGCACGGGGAGAACATGCAAACTTCACACAGGAAGGTTCAATATTAGGACCTCTGAACTGTGCTGCACACTGCACACTAACCACTGCACTGCCGTGCTGATCAAATTTCAGTCATAAAAAAAAAACACTGCACACATTACGGTAACTGTATTCGACGATATAACTCAAGTGAAAAAAGCAGCAGGAGGGACAGCTGCTTATATTTTAACGCTGTGTCCAGCACTTTCACGTGCGACATCATTCATCACTTTAAATGTAAAAGTTTATGGTCACATGCTTAAATCCTCTGTAAGCTCTTTGCTGACAACACGTTGTACGAGATCATTTTTGACCTTTCTTTGACTTTCACAAGTGTGAAATTTATACCGTGGACACAAGCAAACCGTTCAAAGTAATGGAACTGTCCTAAATGATTGTACATGTTTTTTTCTTCAGATTTAATCATTTGTTTTAAAAGAATAAAACAAGTTCGAGTGTGTAATTGGGTAATTGTTGGGAGTGAGTACCGCCAACTGTGTAATGGGATAATCAAGAAAGTGGACAAATGTATGACTACTAGCTTGTTTCATCATTTGTTCCTGAGGAGGAAAAATCTACATTAATGCATTGCATATTTACCATTATTGCCAAAAGAAAATGGAATATTGATGCCTGTAGATGTCAACTCCATTGAATAAAAAAATGATTCTTGATTTCCATAGCTGTCAAAGGCACAGGATAGTCACAACTGACCAATCTCCAATGTCCTCACAACTTTTAGCACAAATGCAGGAATAACGTCTATAGCTGTCAATGCCAAAGTGTTTAAAATGTATCTCTGTTGTCTAAGGCATGGAATTGGGCATCAATTTATTCACAAAAAATGAGCATATTTTTTTGATTGATGTCAATGGCATTGAGTTAAAAAAAAAAATCATAAGGAAAAACGCTTTCCTACTTACGGACGGGATCCGGACATTTGTTCATAAATTGAATTTCTTTGTAAGTTGCTTCAGTGCTATATTTTGTATGTTTAAGGTTTAGTATGTTCAGGGCCTGTATAAGTAACCTGTATTATTTTGTACTAAAAAATAAAAAATAAAAATTCAATAAAATAATATGCTCTATAAAGATAAAAATAGTTGAGTTTAACTTACTTTTGGAAGATGTGTGTCAAACAGTCCGCCTCCGTGGTAAAAAATGGCTGAAAAAAAGGCATTCTCTTCATCACATCCATCTTTCTTATACCACTTTCTTTTGAAAAAAAAAACCTTTTCTTTACACTTTACACCAACCATATTGAATGGATACACGAAATATAAAACAATAAACGTGTCAAAGTTCTTAGCATGCTGGAGATGGTATAGACATAGACAGTATATAATGTTTACAAACAAACTAGGAAAAGGAAGCGGATTAAGGGTGTGACATATTCACAAGAACTCTTTGTTAAGACTGAATCTAATTGGATTTTAGTGGTTTGATAGGAGTTTGGCTGACTCAAGGGCAGACCTATCAGAACACCACTTGGAAATATTGCTGGAAAAGCACTAATTGACAGGATACGTTGTAACATCAAATTATTACAGCAAGTAAATACCTCAGTCAAATATGTGGGTAAACAAAAAGTGCATTCATAACAAGTTAATTAACAATGTGATTACCAGGGTAATTACAAGATGATAAAAGCTGCAGCTGTAAAACTCATACAAGAGTGACAGCGTTTTCAGCATATTCACATTTTAAAAATGGAAGTCTTTCTCTCTCTCTTGCTTTCCCCTTCTCTTTTCTCCTTTTCTCTTTTCCTCTCTCTTTGGAGTTCTCTCTCTCTCCATTTCCCTTTGGATTCCTCTCTCTTTCTATCTCTCTTTGGATTTCTCTCTCTCTTTCTCTCTCTCTCACTTTCTCTCTCTCTCTCCAAATCGAATTTTCTTTAGGGCCCCATGGAGGCTTAGGCCGGTCCTGATAAGAATGATTGATTAGGCGTTAACAACATAATTTGTTAGAAAAGTTCTGTTTTGTTGTGGTCGAAACTAAAGCAACGTTAGGCTTTTGAAACATGTTGTGCCAGTCCTGAGTCCTTTATAGTTAAATTTAATTAGTGAAACAGGTATCTTTTAGTTAATGATTTTGAATTCTTAAGTGAAATTTAAGACAAATCCCCATCTAAGATTTTTTTCCTCTGCTGACAGAAAATACTTCCCTAGGTGCCACGGATGAACACTTCTTTCTGAAGTTTATACGTGTGTGTGTGTGCGCAAAGGCTTAATGTCAGTTAAAACGTGATGGTTTGCGCCAGCGGGCAGGTAATGATCTCAGTCGTGACACTTTTTTTTCACTTTGCCAAATATTTCCACTGCGGAAGACAAAATAAGAAATGTACTTGGTGATTAGCACGCTGTGAGCTGCTTTTATTTTCTTAACATGTTTAGTTAGTTCTCCTGTGTCAACTGCCGAGACAGCAGGACATGTCAGGGATGCTGTGAGGGATGTTTTTTTTCCCCTTTTTTATACTGTTTCTCAGTGGGTGCATCGCCTCATTTTAGGGTGCAACCAGGGGTTAACAGGCTTGCAAGCTTATTTTATGCATTTAAAAAAAGTAAAGCGGGAATTATATTCTAGTTCAACATTATGATAATAATAACTTTGTCTATTCCAAGAAGCAGCATTTTAATGACGAGAACGTTCATGGCAGCATGACTCATTCGCAAGCTATTCAGAGGAAGAGTTACCACTTGCTATATATGATTGGAATTCATAACAACTGTAAACTCTACAAATCATCAACATCCGACGTTGCTATTATTGTTTGGCAAAATTGTGAAAAATACCTGCACTTGTGGTTTTTTTCTGAGAGCAATTAAAAATAATAACAGACAATGTTTTCTAGGAGAGTCGGCAGGAAGAGAGTGCATAAATAATTATTAATGATCATTTCATATCTAACAATCAATTAAAATAAATAAAATGAAACAGATAGTTCAGTTTTAAGAAAAAAAACTAAGCACTGATATTTGACAATAGTAAAACTTGTCACAGATGTTACCGTTCAGCAGTGAAATGACTTGTACATAAAACATGAATTACAGTGGTGGGGCTGATGGCCTGAAAATGTCTGAATATATATATATATATATATATATATATATATATATATATATATATATATATATATATATATATATATATATATATATATATATATATATATATATATATATATATATATATATATATATATATATATATATATATATATATATATATATATATATATATTGCTTCTATTTATTGCTTTTCCCCAGGGATATATATATATATATATATATATATATATATATATATATATATATATATAGCTTCTATTTATTGCTTTTCCAAGGGTTGTGCTGCTTTTAAATGTGTGCATTCATATTTAAGTATTTAACAAATCACAATTCAGACATTACTAGTTGCCAGGGTTAGAAATCTTCTCTGAGGCCTCTAGAGATATTTCAACAGGCCCTGAGTCATAAAATAATTGTCAATAAAGCTTTTGCTTTACGCAATAAGATTTTGAGTTGGCGTTTCCGGGCCTTCTAGAAGGCAAAAGAAACGTCTTCGGTTTCACACACTATAATTGCCTAGGCGGTAACGGAAGTATCACAAAGGAAAGGTGAAGAAAGATATTTCCCTGTCCACTGCTTCTGTCGGAGAGAGTTTTTCATCCCTAAATCGAGAATTATGACAGGACAGGCCCTATGGCTTCTCAGGTGATGAATGAATGAATGAATGAATGAAAACTTTTATTTCGAACATAAAAAAAAAAACAGGACAAAAACAATGAGTCAACAACAGAATAATGTCACATAACATGTTCGAAAAGGGGTAGTCAGAAGCAGATGCTTATTTTTCCTACCCCTTTATCTTCCCTATTAAATACATTTTATAGATAGCTCTTCTTGTGTCCAATACAACAAAATCTCATGGATATACTTATTACATGGGTCAGATATCAATAATTATAATAGTTACAATAATCACATTTTTTTTATACACTAATCTTCGCAATACCATCCCTCAACGTCATAATGCACATAATGTCACTGCGGCACCAGTGATAATAACAATACAAATAAACACAATACTTATAATAACGGTTCTGATATAATAATAGCAACAATAACAACAAGTTAACCATAGTTTGAAATGCAGTATTTCCAATCTCCCTCCCTGATAACAAAGAACTTGAATGACTGAAATGCATGGATAATGTTTTTGAGGAAGGATAGGAGGATGGATTTTGTGCACAAATAATTAAATAATAATAAATAAGAATTATTAAATTGCCACATTTCACACTAGTGGTCGATTTCACGAGGAAGTTTAGTGAGATCCTTGAGTATGTTAACCCCATAATGAATTAAATTCTATGTTATCCGTTTCACAAAGCTGCGTTGACTCAAACCGGATAAACTGAGATAACTATAACTGTTTCACAAAAAGAAGTCACTAAATAGCTCGATCAGTTACCATATTCAAAGTGTCTTTGAACCTAAACTACAGTATGAGACACAATTGTCCTTCGTGTAGAACCATTTTTCCCCCCAAATCCAATAAAAACATGCTTTGATTGTGTTGCTGCTAAGGCTACACCCCAAACAACAAAAATTATGTGATGACATGGGCAAAACAATGAGAGAAAAAAAATATCCAATTTTTACTCTGCAGTTTGTATACTTCCTTGTGCTATTTAGCACTCGTTGTCGGTGTCCTAATGTGGTTTCTGTTGAGAACAGGTGGCTTACAACCACCTAAGTAGCCTGCGGACTCGTTCTGTAATTATCATGGATCGTTGTGATTTTTGTAGGAAATTTGGTTTCTAACTGGCATGATGTTTAGTGGTTGAGTCGGCCTATTTTAACCTTTAATAATTAAATTTTGGTAATAACTTAGTGATAACAGTAAGGTTATTTCAGAACACATATCAAATTGGTAGCCCTTTCTGCTACTCAGTTACCAAAAAGAAGCTCTTAAATTCAAAATGGTTGGTAATCTCTGGACTACACAATACCGCAACATGTAACGGTCACACATTACACAGTGTCCCTTTAAAGCAAATAAAGACAATATCAGAAAATTACATTTTTGCACCAGTGACTACGTAGGAGATGAATATTGTAGTGTATCTGTCTAAGAAATATTGGTATCAAACTTCCTAGGAATTTACTCCTGCAGAGAAAAAAATATATTCAATGACACTGGCAACATTAACGCAATAAGATTATTATCTTTCTTAATTGCCTTTGTGAAAGTCTGGAGATGGACACATGAATGAAGCCCTTAAATGCCTTCATTCAGGAACAAACAAAACCGCCATAATAGCAGACTTGTTGCAGTTTGAGAAAGAATGGGTGCCTGTCTCTCAGCCCTTCCATTTGCCAGCTGTTGACACTGTGACACAATGTCTTCCTGTCACTTAACACATACACATGTCGTGAATGTGCCATTTATCCGTCTTGTCCATCTGCCTCACCCTGTGTTTCAACAGCATTCAGTGCTTATGAAATTATCTTTATTATATTCTCCTCTATGTGCCCTTTTCCTTTTGCTTCAGCAGCCAGGCAATGTTGTTTGCGCGTGCAACGCTCGAGGCGACCGGAGCTCATCGTGTCAGGGCCAAGGACAGACATCCCACCTTCTCACATACCAGTCAATCTCAGCCAATTGCTCCCTTTATTAATAATTGCAATTCCCCTTATTAGGCGATAATAAACCCGACACACACAATGCGGCACCTATTTAGCACCGCCTTCAGGTCTGGAGACAAGGCTCTTTACAGTGTGGCAACGGTATGTTATCCTGGGTGGACAGCAGCAGATAGGAAAACGCTCCAGAGGGTCATCAAAACAGCCCAGAAAATCGTCGGTTGCTCTCTGCCCAGTCTGGAGGACATTGCCTGCTCTCGCTACCTCAGCAGAGCAGAAAACTTTTCTTTTCTCACCCCGGCCACCACCTCTTTGACCTGCTGCCTTCCAACAAGCGCTACAGGTCACACAAAACAAAAACAAACATACTGAGAGACCGTTTCTTCCACAGAGCCATTACCACCCTAAACAGACACCGCACAAAATAACTGAAAACTGTTACAAACACACTGCCTCATACGCACGTAAAATGGTCCTCATGTCTATGTCTCTTGCAGAATGTTGACTGCACTATGTTTACTGCTCACCTTGCACAATGTTGACTATTTTTTTGCACTATATTGACTATTTTTTCACCAAATGCATATTTCACAAACCGATACCAACTGTATGTAACATCCTACATGCCATTTCTTTGTGTGAATATTGTGTAAATTATAACTATAACCTTATCCTCCCTGTTTTATAACCTTATCTTCTCTGTTCCTTATCTTCTTGGTTTCTTTACCTCTCTGTGACTGTGTAAAACTGGAGTGTCATGCCCAATTCCGTTGTCACAATATGTTAACCCATTTTGTAACAATGACAATAAAGGTATATTCTGTTCTATTGTATTCTATTTTCTCACAGCAAGACAGACCTTGTAGAACACAGGTCCCAAACTTGATTTTCTTGGGGACTGCTGGACCTGCGTTCAGGTGAGGTAAGGCCACATCAGGTTTGATAAATATATCATAGGTCACGGATCCATTAACCACTTTGGTTGTAGGAGTTCCACCCCCTGTGGTGTGTCTCGGGCAAGTACAGCCTTGCGGCCTTAGTCCCTCTCCAGGCTTTTTTTTGGGGTTAGAGGTTTGCTCCATCACATGAAACAGACTGATTTCTATAGTTGGTAGTAGGAAGAGAAGCATTTTGATCTGACTCAAATACCTGTATCATCATCTAGTTGTCATTGTTTTTTTGGTGTTTTAATCATTTCTACAACGAGATTACAGTTGCACACCTGTTGGCAAAAAAAATGTAGACTTTGGAATAGTAAAAATCAAGTCAAGTTAAGTCAAGTCAAATTTATTTATATAGCCCTTAATCACAAACATGTCTCAAAGGACTGCACAGGATTACAATGACACAATTACCTGATCTTAAACCAACATGCGGGCAAGGAACAACTCAAAACGTCAGCGTGAGGAAAAAGAGGAACCTTGAGAAGGGACCAGGGTGAATTACATTTAGCATTACAGTACACAAACATAGTAAACACTAGGTAAAATGTTGAAAATTTGTCCGGTAAGTGCATGACAGCAGCGGCACCCCCAGCCTGTAAACTAGTCCAGAAAGTCTATGACGGCCACGACGCAGCTTCCCATCGCTGCCAGCTGGTCCGTGCAGGCGTTCACATGCTTCAGGTCAAACGCTGGTCCGCTGACTCATCTCAAATCTTCCTTCTCCTTCGTATCACCACCAGGCGGGCAGGCGGAAAAAGACAGGACAATACAGAATATGAGGTGGGCATCAATCATAAGCTTTGGAATAGAAGTGTGTCTTAAGCCTTGATTTAAAAACTTCCATTGAGGTTGCACATCTTATCTACGGAGGCAGGGCATTCCATAGCACCGGGGCCCGGATGGAGAACTCACTCAAGCCTGCAGAATTCTTGGCTCTCGGAGTCACAAGTAGACCGGAATTTTCCGAGCGCAGACTCTGTGCAGGAACATAGGGGGAAATCAAATCAGAGAGATAAGAGGGTGCAAGTCCATGCAAACATTTGTATGTTAATAAGAGAACTTTAAAGTCACATCTTAAGTGGACTGGGAGCCAGTGCAAGTTGGACAAAATATATATGATGTGTTCTCTAATTTCTCACATCTGAAATAAAAACTATACACAACAAATATCGCACTTCAACTGGCATATTGCGCTTAAACCTGTAACAGTAAAGGTCTATTCATCTTCCATATTTTTCTTCCTCACTGTGGTGGTGTTGGCCGAGCAGGCCACTCGAAAGTGGCAGGTCCTGATTAAATGGATTAAATGGACCATGGTGGTGTCATCAGCAAACTTGGTGATGCTGTTTGAAGGATTGGTGGAGGTGCAGTCGGATGTGTAGAGATTGAAGAGGAGGGGATTCAGTACACACCTTTGTGGAGAGCCAGCATTGAGCATGATGGTAGAGGTGTGGTGATTACCCAGCATGACAGATTGTGGACGATTTGTTAGCAAGTCCTTTATACACTGAAAGATGGATGTGGAGAGTCCCAGATTCTGAAGTTTTTGCACCAGGATCTCTGGGACGATGTTGTTGAAGGCTGAGCTGAAGTGAATAAAGAGCAACCTCACAAAGCTCTTACAAAGATCTCTCTCCACAGATATGAGCTGGACCTCGGCATTGACAGGAAAAGGCAATTAAAAATACTGACACTTAATCCTCAATAACTTGGGAAAAAAAATTTTCCGAAATATTGAGTCCCACAATGTTTAAACCTTTTTGCACCATAGGTAACTTCATACCTGTCAACCTCCACGGCTAGATGCCCTTAAAACTGTCGTATTTTCACTTACAAAATACAAAATTATCTTACACCATATTTTTTTTTCAAACGTGTTTATTTATGTAGTTTAACATGTTTATATTGTACATGTTTTGTTATATCACATAAATATTGTTAATTAACATTGTTGTGAGACCCTGAGTTGCTCGACATGAATGAGGTTTATTATAAAAAAAAGTTCAAAAATGAAGTAGCTTGGACGTTCACTGTAGAAGGAAAAAATACATGCAAATTTTCCACATTAAATTATTGTTGGTAATATACTGATTAAAGGGATAACCACAAACCTGTCTTTTTTTCATTGTATCCTTTTATACTTCCTTTTTTTTCTTAACTTCTTTCTACAACGTAATAATTCGTAATGTAATGAATCAAAGCAAGTGAGCTGTTTGAGAGCCGGCTCTATTTAATGAGTTGAGCCGAAAAAGCCGGTTTTCTAAAAAGGGACGGACTTCATTTCACTACATAACTCGAACTCGTTTGACTTGATTGATTTGCAGTTTTGTGATGGTCGGTGTATCCCGGATGGTACCCATAATTGACAAATTTGCGTTTTTCCGTACAGATGTTCTAGTACGTCGTACAAGTCTTAATATGCATAATAAACATACTTTGTAGGGCAAAAACGTACAGGTTGACAGGTATGTAACTTTCATATCTTTGTTGAAAAAACAAAGCAAATTGTGTACGAACCCTTTAAGGTAGGGGCCGCAAATGACGACCCTGGGGGCGCATTTTGGAGACCCTTAATGTAGAATAAAACCCAAGATAATTTGTTATTTAATTTCACCAAATGACCAACACAAACAATTCTTTCAGCATCCTTGCAGTACATTCAATTTTGCTTATTACACGTAGCAGTGTGTTCCACGTTTTGATTTTTACCAAAGTTGTCATACGACATACACATATCGAACGTATAAAAAATAGAGAAAACGTATAGTTTGACAGGTATGTTCTCATCCCCCCTAGCACTCCAAACACACGCGCATGTGCACGAGCCCAACTATGTGTTGGGACCTGTGCATACAGCCTCGAGTGCATGGCGCAGAGCCAACAGAGCGCAGATAGCATCTTGAAAGAAACATTACAGTATTGCGTACTCATTTCAAATTGCTCAAATGTTTATAGCAACCAGCGTCACAACAGGTAAGGAAGGGGGATGAACATTTGGCAAGCCTCGCAGTTTCCCTTTGGCGCATGGAGCCAATTGTTTTGACGCGCTGTGACAGCATGTTAAAAGTAACTGACTCACCCCGGCGCGTCTTCAAATATAAAGGCTGTTTTGTTCAGAGCACACGCCCCAAAATACTAAATCAATGCGATGAAAATAGTCAGATATAATTATAACAGTGGTAGACTGTGTATTTTACACCTAGGCCTTCAGTGGCGTTGCGTCTGAATCACACCAATCCTTAATATCTCTGTATTATTGGTGATTGCAACATCCTTTGCCCTCATGTTGGTTCCAGATCAGGGGATGGTGTAATAATAGTCTGAAAAAATAGTCTGTGTAATAACCTGTGAAGCCCTTTGAGACTCTTTGTGATTAAGGGCTATACAAATGACTTGACTTGACTTAATAATTACGTTATGCCTATTACAAAATTACTTGTGTTACAGGTGTGACACATGAAAAGCATCAAAAACAACTGCTTAAAATTGCAATATTATTTTGGAATTTACTCACAGAAAATCAATTTTATTTTTGCACAAAATCCGTCATCCTTTGTTTCCTCAATAATAGACCAATTACTCTCATACAGATTCTCTATGCGTTTTAGTTCCTTCGAAACTGAAAGTTGACTCTGTCCTGTCAAATTTCCGACATATGTTTTTTAATATAGAGCTGAAGTAGAGGACACAGACATATAATCCAGCACCTTTTCATGTGAGTCTTCTCTTGTCACCCCCTAGAAAATCACAATTTGTGAAACCACTGACGTTTCCTTACAAACTCAAACTCTGATTGGCTAAACCAATGGTTTAAACGTCACTTATTAAATGCCTCAGGGCCTGCAAAACTGATTGTGAAGGCCTCCAGTTATAATTCTGACCCTGGCAACAAGTAATATCTGAAATGTGATTGGTTAAATGCTTAAATATGAAAGCACACATCTGGGAGCAGTGCAGCCTGGGGAAAAGCAATGAATGGAAGCCAACAGACATTTTTGAATTATTTATTAGGAATGCATACACAAAATATAATTAACATCACATAATTCAGAAATTGTTTTAGGAAATAAGGGTTTTTCTTTGTTAAAAAAAACTTCCAAACAATATTTGTTGGTCACATCCAAACTACCAGCTCAGTAGCCTAGATGGTAGTGTTCCCGCTTTGAGACTGGGAGGTCGCTGGTTCGCGCCTCGGCCGAGACATACCTAATTGGTATAATGGCGGCGCCCTCTGTTGGCTGCGGCTGCATCGACTCGCTACAACGGGTCAGGTGTATCGACATTTCGTTCTGTGTACATTGTTACAAAGAATGACAATACAAAGGAAATTATTATTATTATTATTAACTAACCTTTAGGGGCTGTTTGAAGCAAACGGCCGAACACATGGGTTTCAAAATACAATGACTTATTTTTAATGTTTATTTTGTAGGATGCAATCTTGATTTGGGGAAGTTGTGTTGAATAAACTGTCCAAGAATATTTTAGTTAGAATACAAATTACATTTTTTTTGTGCTTGTTACAAACCAATGGCCCAGTTTTGGTGTTTAGCCCTCGGATGCATGACCTACCGATGCATGATCTCTTCCATGATTTGTGTTCGAAAATTAGTGGCAAAAAAATGAAAACACAAATGGCATCATGTCATAAACATGTTTTATGAGGAATATCTTGAATATGACAATATTAAAAGTTTGTTTAATGTGTTTATTAATTGTTATTTGTATTATTATATTATTTTATTATTATTTTCTAATTTTCTATCTTTTTTTTGTTTTTAAATGCAACATCCATCTCTACCTGGAAGGGGGGATTACCTCATGTGCCGTCCCTCCTCAAGGTTTCTTCATTTTCCTCATGCTGAGGTTTTTGAGTTTTTCATTGCCCTCATTTTGGTTTTCGATCAGGGGTAGGTGTAATAATAGTCTGTAGTTTGCACTCATCTGTGGTCTGTGCAGCCCTTTGAGACTCTTTGTGATTAAGGGCTATACAAATAAACATGACTTTACTTGACATGGATTTCAAAATGCTGTTGAATGCAATAATAACACTCCAGTATGACCGTACTGCCATTAGCTTGTAATGATCATGTAAGTAGTTAAGGCCATTATCACATTCCAACAGTTAAATTATGAAGTGAATAAATCCAATAGGGAAAAGTTAATAAAGATGAATAATTGAGACGGTCTTTCTTAACTCCCATGGTTAAAACAAAAAATACAGGTCCAGCAGCAGCAGCGATGAAGCGCCAGAGTCCAGAAGATTGTTGGTTACCTTAACCAGGGCTGTTTCAGTAGATTGATTAGCCCTGAATCCTGACAAAAACATTATTAGCAGTCATAAGATCATAATTCAAGTACTTTAGAAATAAATGGTAAGTTAAGAGGCACCTCATCGAGGGGACTGCACATATGAATTTGAAAACGGCCAAGAAGGACATAACAGCACTGTGCTTCAGTCGATAATTATCTCCTCACAGAAAACAATACATATATATACATATATATTTCCCTCTTCCATCTTTTTCTATTTTCTTACATTTCTTAACAAGCTCTATGAGCCTCTAAAGCAGCACTAAAGTGCCACATGTGGCTCTAGAACTGCAGTTTGCTGACCCACCCACCTATACAATGGCTGGTTTTGACAATGCTCTAAATACTTGGGTATCAGTACATGCCCATTTGGGATACACTAAATACACAAGTAGAACTCTGTGCACACAGTAATGTTGTCTGGAAACTAGTTAATCACAAAATGACTAGTTCGAAGACAATAAACTACCTTTTAACATTAGTGTTTCTCTGTTACTTGTATTATTTTGTTGCATAGTTTCACTGAGTAGCCTGGCGTATCTCAAACTATGTTTAATGGCAATCTCCTACTACTCTCATTTCAAGTTCCAGATTGTTAAACGAGGCAGCACATGCCAGCTGCTGACTGGTTAGCGCATCCACCACACAGTTCTGAAATCATGGGTTCAAATCCAACAGATTTTGCATGTTCTCCCTGTGCTTGCATGTCAAATCAATTGACTGGTCCAAATTTTCCGTAGGTGTGACTGAGAGCGTGAGTTGTCTGTCGTTGTGTGCCTTGCAACTGGCTGGCAACCAGTTGAGGTTGTCCCTTGCCCAGTGGCTGAGGTTAGCTGGGATGGGCTCCAGCACCCCCGCGACCCTACTGAAGATACACAGTGCTGATAGCAGATGGATGATGGATGGTTTTGGGCACTGATACCTATACTTAGATGTCATTACACGCCCATTCCTCGTTTCAAACACTTGCCATAAACTTAGTATTAAAAAAAAATAAAACTCTTCATATACAGTATTTTGCCAAGTTAATGTTGCCCGAAAACTATCAGAAGTCAACTAGTTACAAGACAATTTTAACAATTAGATCTTCTTTGTTGCATTTATCATTTTGTTGAATAATTTGAGTAGCTCTGTGTATCTCAAACTACTTTTTATATTGTTATTAGTAATTACACCAATTGAATCAACATGCGCAAATGGAAAACACTCATAAAACTATTTTGGGTCACAGGAAACCGTAAATTAGCAGACACACGTCAATTAAAGCAAGACACGCTGCAGTGTTTCCTGCAGGACCGGTTTCTTAATGATGCTCAACATGAACATATACAGAGGTCAAACCTAAGTCATTTAAAGAAGATCAAAGTATAAAGTCTCTGTAAACGCATTGACAAAACGCATTAAAACCCTGATGATGTTTTTCTTTCCTGCAGAGTGGGTGGGAGTGATGCAATTTTCTTGATTAATGGAGTGTAGGTGCTTCCTGATTGGTGATTAAACCGCAGGGTAAGGAGACGAATTAAAAACAATAAAAGCAGACGATAATCACCGCAGGTTTCGGAATGATGAATCGAACAAACGTCCAAATGTTGTCCATTGCCAGATTAAAACAAACAAGAAGTCAGACAAGTTTTTTTTTCAGACGAAACAGTACCGGGGCCTCAGAAGGGATTTAGTTTGCAGTCAAAGGGTTTACTCGATTTGGATCTTGTGCTGATTGAAATGAATCAGCCAATATCACAACTCCTTATAACTCGATCCCGGGGACAGATGGAGCAGTCATTTGAGAGGACACTTTCCTTTAATCCCGACTTCACTTGTGCGCTTTGCCTTTGTGGGTTGTCAGCGAACTGGAAGTGTGGGGGTGGTGGTCATCAGAGAGCGACTTGCTGATACCCCTTAAAGCCTTGAGACACGTAAAGTAGTGCTGCCCAAGACTTCCTTTACCACAGATTGGTTTATTGTCTGATAATATTATAATGGTCTTGTCCAAGGTTGGCATTTAAAATAATATAATAACAACAATAATATAATTGATAACCTTAAAGGAGCTGGACAGAATTGTGATGTTTACAACTCATGGCCGCCACGTCTGGCTTGTGACATAATTGCAGCCTCTGTTAAGCCCGTTCATGATGCGCGTGCAAGTATGTGCATGTTCACAAACTAAAGGCCATTGGAAAATAAAAACAAAATTGGGACGTTGAACGGAGATGCGAAAGCACAAAAAATTGTATTTTAAGAAATGTAAGAGGGAGACTGGATTGCCCAATCAAATGTACATCAATTTGATAAATCGACAAATGTTTTATCCATCGCTACCTGATGAAATTTGGGATAATTGTGGAAAAGATCAGGAAATTAGCAGGATTGATACTGGGTTACAAGGTCAGTTGGAATAAAACACAGTCTTTTAATGAATATCTCCTCTGAAAAAAAATTAATTACTTGCTCTTCTTGCTGCAAAATCACTTTAAAATATGCTGTCTTTCTCATTAAAGTAATAATGTACAAATAACTACAGTGCTAGGATAAGTATTTTTTTAGGTGGTGCTTGCTTTGTTATTTATTCTATCATACTCTAACCAAGGGGCGATTTTAAGTCAAGTCAAGTCAAGTCATTTTTATTTGTATAGCCCTTAATCACAAATAGTCTCAAAAGGCTTCACAAGTTATTACATATAAGAAGTTTGGGTTATTCATATGCTATAGAGTAGAAGTGAGTTTTAAGCTTAGACTTAAACATGTCCACTGAGGCACCAGATCGGATCTCAGGGGGAAGAGCATTCCACAACACCAGTGCCCGGATGGAGAACGCTCTCGAACCAGCGGAACACTTCTTGGCTCTTGGGATCACCAGGAGACTGGCGCTCTCAGAACGAAGGCTTCGGGCCGGGACATAGGGGGAAATCAAAGCTTTGGGGGTGCTAAGCACCCAAAGTGTCAAATGCAACCTATATTTGATTAACTGAGCTAAAAAAGGAACAATATCTGTTGATGGAAACAAAGTCATGGGATTGGGTGGTAAAATAGTTGTTTAACATAAAAACCACTGTATAACATACTCTTATAACCTCAACAGACTCCGCCGCTATGCTGCAAGTGTCACTTGCTGAACAATAGAGAATCACGGAGGGGGTGTGAGACAAGTTTTTCTAAACTTTTAGGACGATGTACCCCACCTTCAAAAAAAAATTGAAATCAAAATAATAATAACAGCATTAATAGGGCAGCATGATGGATGACTGGTAAGCATAGCATGTCAAAAATATGGCCCACTGGCCCATTGGATGGTTTAATCTGGCCCACTGTACATTTTTGAGTACGTCAAAAAAAGGGTAATTTCTATCAAAAGTTTTGTTGTTTTTTTAAATGCACATCAAATGCTCACTCTGGCCGCTGGAGAGGAGTAAATACATAAAAGAGCTAACGTCCTGCTCGCGGACTAAACAAGTTAGTACCTGGAAATGGACATCTGCTACACAATGTGTCCAACTAAAAATATAAATGTAGCGAGGATGGTGTTGCGTACCTGGCCAGGGGACAGCCAAAGGTGGAACATGGTTTTTTTTGGATGTCGGAGAAGAGACGGCTGAACCGAGCCACCGCCAATAAGAAAAGTAATGAGGCGGAGTAACGCTGCGCTACAGGATGCAATGCCTCGAGTCCCCGCCGAACCCCGCAGACAGCAACCATACGCCTTGGTGCATAGAGACCAAAAACCCGACCCCAGCTTGCTCCCTTCCATTACTCTCAGGGTATTGGATTGGCGAGATGTGAGAAATATACGTTATACTCTCAGCTTTTGTAGGCTCAGCCTAGTAGTTTTATGTGATGTAGTCTAATGCACTGCTAAAACGTTTAATTTGTATTTACTTTTTCATGTATTTCAAACCATTAATTAAAAGAAATATTTAATTTGTTTGAGTTTGTATAGCGAGGTGAGTTGTTTTGTGTAATGATAAATTTATTGCACCGTGGTCATCATAGAAGGGGGATTACTTCTTGCGAGGCCCCTTCTCAAGGATTATTCTTTTTCTTTTTGAAGTTTTGAGTTTTTCCTTGCCTGTATGTTGGTTTAAGATCAGGGGATGCTGTAATTTTAACATGTGCAGTCCTTAGAGACTTATTGTGATTTAAGGCTACACAAATAAATATGACTTGACTTTAATTTTGAAAATAGCTCACCAGTGCTGGGTCATTGTGAGTTCCTAGAAAAGTACTTTTTAAATGTTTTAGTATTCAACCCTATTTCAATTAATTACCTGGTCATAAAATAGTAACAACATAATAATAATAAGTTTTTATTTTAGAAATGCATATCAAAACTTGTGCCATTTGCGCTATTTAGTAGCAAAAAGTAGCTCTCAGTTTGAAAAAAGGTTGGAGACTTCTGATTTAAAGTAAACGATTTAACACATTTAATGCCAAACATGAAACTCATTTTATGTCTGTTGTATGTGAATGAATGTGTTGTGCTAACATAAGATTCCTTGTCACCCGTGATTATAATATATTGGGTAGGTTTTTATTGTAGGCTTTTGTAGTACTAAACTTTCATAGTTGTCATGTCTTGCACGGTTGTCATGGCGCCCAGCTAGCCCCGCCCATTGACACCGGCTGAGACGCATTGGACTGATTGCTTTTGGAGTACTTAAACGCTCCTTTTGGGACTGCCCGTTGCCAGACCATAGTTTAACCCTCGTTGAAACCCTGTTCATGCCTGTTTGATATGAGTAATGCCTAGTTTGTTATTTTGATTGCCTTTGAACCTGTTTTGTTTTGTTTTTGGTCCATTTGTGTGTTGGACAACTTTTCTTTCCTAAATTAAAGTGACAGATTGTCTACGCATATGAGTTCCGACTTCCTGCTTCCTGGTCCGTTTCTTGACAATAGTTGGCTTTCTTTAACTGATCTGTCCCGTCTGAGAACAGAGAATCTGGATCCAGCCCCAGAGCAAAAAGGAATTAGACATACCTGGGCAGCACATCCACCTCATGACTGGCTGGCAACCAGTTTAGGGAGTGACCTACCCGCTACCCGAATACAACTGAGATGAGCTCCAGCATCCCTAAGACCTTAGTGAGGATAAGCTGTTGAGAAAATGGATGAACGGACGACGACATTCAAAATAAAAAGTGTAAACTTACTGTGTAACCATGTGTAATCTTTGGGTGTCCCCATAACATCAAACGACAACCTTAAACTGTAATAATCAATCTTTCATCAACTTCAAAACATTTTTCCAAGGCCGCTTGCTTGTTTACTCAAGACGTGTCCGGCATGATCTTTTCAACTTGCAGGGATTTCATTTGACCTACCCCTCTGTGTATCTCCCACAGACGGGGACCTTCGCTTACAACAATTGCAATGCCTGACGGGAAACTGCGTCTGCCCGTTCAAATCAAACTGAATTTAATAAACACACCGCCTCGATCGTCACTTTCAAATTGACCATAGCGGCGTCAATAGTACTATAACAGGCAAAAAATGGAACTTATTTTTCTTAATGTGTGGCCCAGTCCCATAAAACCCACGGCCTCGTATCCGACAGCAGCTCTGAGTTTTGGGACCACTAGCATAAGAAAACGCGAACCTTTACGTATTCCTTTAACACAAGATAATCAAAGAGGAACCTGAGTTGGTTTGCAAGGGTAAATATATTCATGGTGGAGGAACGAAGGGGATCCAAAAATAACAGAGAAGTGCAAAGGGAAGTGTTTTCTTAGTTTCCTGTCTTAAGCCGCGTTCGAAAAAAAGTTTGTTGTTGTGTCGAAGGTCAACATGTCGGAGCTCTTGTTCGAAATCTGGTATTGACTCTTCGTCACCTTTTTAATGAGGTCGTGTTTCAAAAGAACACATAAAGTCAGTTTTTCATTCATTGAACTAAAATTGTCTTTATTGTTATGATAACTAGACATGGCACTCCAGGATAAACAGGTGATAACGACGAGAACAAGATAATAGGAATGTCAGGATAAAGAAGCAAATTCACTTATAGGTTTTGGAGACTGAAGTCAGTGCATCATAACAATAGTGCCATGAAAAATAATATTTGGCTGCAACAAAATGACCAAACTCACCATTATTTCCCCTGGCTGTGATCAAATTTGTTGAATGTCTGCAAATGTGGCTTCCAGAGAATCCAATCGTGTGAAATATTTACTCCAAAACATATGATAATGCCGACGGATAAAGAAAAAGGAAAAAAAAAATCTGCCTTAAAGCATTTCTGCTTTTTTTGATCTTCCTAGTAGTTATATATATTTTTTTTAGCTTCCCAACCTTTTGATTGACACCCCTCTTGGCCAATAACAGGCTTTATTCACTGTGCACAGCCTGTTTGATAAAAGGGAGATCACATTCTATATCTCCAATATTGTTAGCCAGTAGTAACCGATTCAAATGATGATTGAAACATTGGTTGGCCAATGAAATCCCAACACTTGTTTATGGCATTTTCTGGGGTGTATTCAAATCAGAAGCCAAAAGACAATTTGTGAATCATGTTTACGCACAATCATTATGCGCAAGTGAGCAAAATCACTTCTGGAAAGAAAAGTCAAATATTTACAACTCTTTCACAATGTCTAAAAAGTTGAAAAAGTATGATGCACATTTGCAAAGGTTTAGTGTTGTAAACTGGTCATCTCCAAATGGCTACTTTTGGAAGCGCTCAAACTCACCCTTAGAAAAAAATGTGTAAAATACAATGAGTTGTTTTTATGAGATCAAAAGTGTCCATATTCTCCAAAAGGTTCAAAAACGGCATTCATTTTACTTTGGATACTTCTTGGATGGTGATTTTAGGCCATTCTACAGTCTAATTTAGGGGGTTAATAGTGTCTGTGTACCTCAGAAATTTGAATGGCCCCTGTATAGTGTAGTGTAATCGAAAACGAGTGCTGCAAAACACGGGGAAAACATACAAACTACAGTGACTGAAAGTAACCCTAAAGCACCATTTTTATTCACATTTTCTCCCCAGCCTATATCAAGGTTTTTGGATAGCTGTGGCAGCAAGACGGTGGTCAATCCCTGTCAGGTTCCTGTTGGTGAGCTGCATGTTTTGTAGAATAAATTGCAATATTTTTTATGTCCAAGTAATATTTTTAAATGCACGTCATATTATCGTTTATGTATTTTTGCTTTTTTTTTTTAAATTAGATCAGTCATTTTTAGCACTGAAAGGCAGTGAATAGCACACAGTTTACCTTGAAAAAATATTTAACATTAAGTCCATATTTAAATAATATTAAGGTAATTAAGCAAGCTTTTTTAAAAAATATGCACATAAAACAGGTGTTGTGTTCAGAAGGCTGCACACTAAAAACTTAAAAAAATAACCCAATTCGGCTAAAAAGTGGACTCATCAACTCATCATTATTTTTAACCAACAAAGGACAATTGCCATTTTTTGTTTTAAATGTCAGGTATTTGGATCATTGCTTAACAAAAACAAAAGCTACCCAATTATGTTTCCTGAAATTTTTGGGTTTGGAGGTGCGCTCTAGTTTTTTTTTTTTTTTTTTTTTTTTAAATAAAATAAATCATTAATTCGTATACCCGTCATAAGTACTCAATAATCTTCATAACTCCCCCTCCAAATGCAGCTTTTTTAAAACTTAAACAACCTCTTGCGAGTTCAGATTTATTTTGGAACAAAATTAAGCTGGGCCACTTAATGACTCACCAACACAGGTATGTTTATATAACAAGCATGAGTCAAAAACAACTCTGTAGACAGGATAGACTTGGGCCGAGGAAACGATTAAACGAATATTTCCGTCGTTAGTAAAATTCTAAACGGTAAAAACAAACAACTCTTTGCATCAACTGCAAGGAAATATTTTCTCCTGAAAAGCTGACCTTGGTATAATTATTCTCTTTCAGTCGTCCCTCCAGGTAAGATGGACACTGTACACCTTCAGAAATGTTAAGCATGTTGTCAATGTTACTGCTTGATGGATAGACGGGCTGAACAGCTTCCATTGTAGGCTCAATGTCACCATTGTTAAAAGTCAGCTATGGATACAAAATAAATATGAAAGAAATCTAGTAAAAGTCTTTCTGCTTGAGTGATAATGCACAAAGAAAGTCAGGGGTGTTTGTTGACTGACAAAATCTGCAGGATATAAATGATTTACTTCTAATACAGGGGCAAGGCAAGTAGAACAGTAGACAAAAAACGTGCACGTAGTGATGCATGGCCATTATAACATACAATATACTTTACACAGGGTTGGGTAGGGTTACTTTAACTGGATTACTTTCAATTACTTTTGGATTACTCCAATACCAAATGTGCTAATAAAAGACAAAAGAAACTAAATATGAATACAATTACTAAATTTTGTGCAGGCTTGGGGAGTAACGGAAGACATGGAACGACAAAAATAATGTTGGCAAGCTTTTTGGATTTATTTTCATTTTGTTTCTGTGGCATTTGATGTTAGTTTTGCCGGAGATCAAAGAGATCAAAGCCAGGAGAGAAAGCTTACCACGTGTTGTGAGTCATCATTTTATTCATATTTAGTTTATTTTGTCTTTTATTAGCATATTTGGTATTGGAGTAATCCAAAAGTTATTGAAAGTAATCCAGTTAAAGTAACCCTACCCTACCCTGAACTGTCTTTACACCTGAACCGTCAGAGATTTCAGCACATTTTATATTCTGAACAGAAAATAACATTAATCTATGATGCAACTTTTACTCAGAGAACTTATCCTGCTGTATGTAGAAATAAATGTATTAATAACATAATCATATAAAAAAATAAAAAACTTCAGCTTTCGGCATAATGCCTTTAGGCACACATTCATATGCAATAATATTGTATTGTTCCACTGTATTTTGTGCTGTGCCAAAATTAACTGAATCATTGTATTCAAATAGATATGTTGTTGTACCTTTTTTGTTAATTTGTGGTTTGTGCCATTTTTTGTGCTGTGCCTAAATAAACTAAGTCAAGTCAAGTTAAGTCATTTTTATTTGTATAGCCCTAAATCACAAAGAGTCTCAAAGGGATTCACAGGTTATTACACTATATTACACAGACTATTTTTCAGACTATTATTATACATTCCCCTGCTCTGGAGCCGACAAGAAGAGAAGGTTATTTATACGCTATAGAGTAGAAGTGAGTTTTAAGCTTAAATTTAAACATTATTTTATTCAAACAAATACCTACAAATATAAAATGCCATATTTATAAACAAACACATACATAAATCACACAATACCTGAATATATGACACAAATGCAATGCATTCATTTATTGTTGTATTTAGTCCCATATTTTGTTATTAGTTTGTTCCGTTTTGTTTACTGTCTTTTATTTTTCCTTTTTTTTGGGGGGGTCATGTATTTGTTGTGTATTTTTTCACAACATAACGGTATTTAAATGATGAGGTGGAACTGTTCCATGAGTTTTTCACCCATTGGTGGATCCGTGATGAACATTCTGCTCCTACATTGATCAAATAATAGGTAAAAAGCTCAGCCAGTTTGACCCGCCCCCTTGTTTAAATAACAACCAAGAACATGATAAAATACTCGACACAATACATTAAAAAATACATTAAAAAGTAAATGGTAAAATAAGCTACGAAATACATGCCAAAATACATTTAAAAAAATAAATTGTTAAAAAAACAACAACAGAGAAACAAACAAAATACATGAGAAAACACCTAACAACGTACATGAGTAAATTTACATGACAAATATACAACAAATACTCAACAAAATACACAACAAAATACAACAACAAAATACTCGACAAAATACAAAACTAAATACACAACAAAATACATTGACAAAATACACAACTAAATACATGACAAATATACAACAAAATACACGAAAAAGTACACAACATAATACACACGAAATAAAAAACAAATATGACGACAAAATAGACAACGAACTACATGACAAAAGTACGCGACAAACTACACGAACAATACAAGACATAATACACTACAAAATACATGATCCAAACACACGACAATACATGACAAGATAAATATCAAAATAAATAAATGGCAATATTCGTCAATAAAAAGAAAAAATGCATTTAATTAATACATTTGTGTATTAAATGATATATTTATGTGTTCATTTATTCACATAGTATACAGTTTTATTAATACATGTATTTCTACATATGGCAGGATTGCTCCTCCACTCCGCAATTCATTGCAAGTCTCCGTAATCGTTTTTTCCCTCAATTCGAAGTTCAAACAGCTCGCGTTATCCACTTACGGAAATAGCATTAAGCGTGAATTACAAAGAACAAAGGTCTCGTCGGCTCTTTCAGACCAGTGCGCACAAATTATCATTTTCACAATCGGATTAAACCTCAAAGGGAGCTTCGAGACCTCCCACATTTTAGTAAGCGGAAAACGAAAAGTCGCTTGTAGATTTTCATCTCAGAAGGTTTTTGGTTTCCCCTGTGCCTGTCCAACAAGGATGCTCGTAAGAGATTCTTTAGTTTATGGGGACAGTAAATCTGTCGTCGCCTACATATGCTTTCCTGCATGCAAAAAAAAATGTTCCATTAAAAGAAACAATTGGTATCTTCTGCTTAATCTCCTCCCCTTTCCCCTTTTGTCCTCAGGTGAAAAGAAATTGTTGGCACATGTGAGCATGTTGATTGCTCAGCCACTCATGATGTATCAACCCCTGTGACAGTAATCCTGGCTAGTGTGTATGTGTGTATACATACATAGGTTGAAGCTTGCATCCCTGCAGGTCAATTGTGCAAGTTTTTCATACGAAACCTGCGGTTTGTTGACAGTGACCTGCCGGATGAGCTTAATGCTCAGATTGACTCCAACTGATGACACGTGTCAGCACAAAGCATCCCATTGCGACAGCAGTCGCTTCTTACTGTTAACCAACGTCCAGCTTTTAAGTCATTTTGTGTTCGTTTCTCAAATGATTTTGCAAAGGGTTGGGTAGGGTTACTTTAACTGGATTACTTTTAATTACTTTTGGATGACTCCAATACCAAATATGGTAATAAAAGACAAAATAAACTAAATATGAATAAAATTATGACTCACAACACGTGGTAAGCTTTCTCTCCTGGCTTTGATCTCTTTAATCTCCGGCAAAACAAACATAAAATGCGACAGAAACAAAATGAAAATAAATCCAAACAGCTTCCCATCATCGTTTTTGCCGTTCCATGTATTACGTTAATCCCTAAGCCTGCACAAAATTTTGTAATTTTATTCATATTTAGTTTCTTTTGTCTTTTATTACCATATTTGGTATTGGAGTAATCCAAAAGTAATTAAAAGTAATACAGTTAAAGTAACCCTACCTAACCCTGATTTTGCAATGTAGAGCGACTTATGTGACTTGATTGGACGCCTGATGAAAAAAGAAATAAATTACCACATATTCCGGAGAGATATAAAAATAAAGGGAAGAAAGTAAGAGAGAGGGAAAGAAGAGACATAGAAACCATGAGGGAGAGAAGGAGTACAAGGGAGGGTACAAAGGAGAGAAAGACAGACAGCAGAAAGACAGAGCAAGAGAGAGAGGGAGAGAGAAAGAGAGAGAGAGAGAGAGAGAGAGAGAGAGAGAGAGAGAGAGAGAGAGAGAGAGAGAGAGAGAGAGAGAGAGAGAGTTAAGAGATAACCCTTAATCACAATAAGTCGCGAAGGGCTGCACAGACTACTACAAACTACAGACTATTATCAC
The DNA here is from genome assembly GCF_059441175.1 of Urocampus carinirostris. Classification (NCBI taxonomy): domain Eukaryota; kingdom Metazoa; phylum Chordata; class Actinopteri; order Syngnathiformes; family Syngnathidae; genus Urocampus; species Urocampus carinirostris. Next base: position 34,189,375 of record NC_142358.1, read on the forward strand.
ACCATCTGATCTAAAACCCACGTGAGGGCAAGGAAAAACTCAAAAACATCAACATGAGGAAAATGAAGAAGCCTTAAGAAGGGATCGCTCATGAGGTAATCCCCTTCCAGCATGACCAGGCTGCAATGAGTGTTGCATTAACCAACAAAACGAAATAGAATCAGAGAGAAAGAAAGGGAAGAGAGAATGAAGGCTAAGAGGAGACAAATAATTGGAGAGAGGATTAATCTATCCATCAATCCCTCTGACCATCGGTCTGTCTGGCTGTCTGTCCGTTCATCCCTCCATCCATCCGTCTGTCTTACTGCTATGGTGTCAAACTCTTAATGACTATCACGTTTTTTAAACAGTTAAGTGCAAAAGCAAGGTAATTACTGTTGAGGATGAGGACGAGAAGGTGTGGACAGCAAAACCCTTTAATGACCATGATGACAATGAGGTATGAACAACTTAACACTTTAATGATTAATGACAAAAGGTGGTATTAAGTTGTCGAACTGAGGACAAGAAAATAACAACCGTGGGTTGCCTCAGAAATGCATAACAGTTGTCTTTTTTGTTCAGTAACTGAGAACAATCACGCAACGTAAAAACTGTCACGTTTTCCGTAGCCACGTAGTGTGAGATAGTGTGTGACGCTGGGATGACTTCAGGGGTTCTTGTGAGGTTTAAGACTTTCAAAATTTGAGATCAAGACTTGTGACTCAAAAGTTCGTCATCTTTCCAATGGTGTTTCTCTGTAATGCGTTTCCATGGACTATTTGGTTTAAAGTCACTCAAGGGAGCAATGACCCGTTGGTGGGCGTTTATGTTCTTACCAAACATTAAAGCACGGGGAACAGTGCAGGTCTTACTTAAAGGACAATCCGAGAGCACAATGGGGTTGAACAAAGTGATGTCATTGGTCGAAGGGCCCAACCTGAGTTGCTCTTGAACCAGTTGAGAAAACCTGCTTGTACTCCGCAGAGCTGTTTCCGACAAAATTGCGATTACATTGGGAGGGTTAAACTGTTCCATCATAAAACCTTTATCTGCATAGGCAGTGTTTTTAGTAAAAAAAATAGGTATGTCCCTATACAGGATAGAGTGTTCCATTGTTTTTTTGCAGTTAATATGTTCCAAAACCCATCCATTTTAGGAAAAGGTTTGGGAACCCTTTACAATTTTCAAGATTTTCCTGTGTAAATCATTAGTACTTCAGATCAGGATTTTCAGTTAAATATATCGTATAGGGAACACAGAAATATTTAAGAAGTGGAATGAAGTTTAAGCAACTATTGCTTGGACAAAAGTAGGCCGGTACATACATTTTGGTGCCTCAACAGAAAAACTTTGTCACTGATTCTTGTCAACTTTAAGTATCTGCTGATACTGACTAAAATCCATGCAACCTCCAACTTTAAAAAAAAAAAAATAATTGTACCCATTACTTACCTCATTAAGGATATTGCTATACAACAACACAATCTAATACATAGATGAACGATAAATGCAAACTCCAGCTAACATGCTAAAAATGCCTTACGTGTATTGATTTCTGGAACATTTTCATTTTATTTTCTGCCACCACTGCAAAAATGCCACAGTTGTAGCAATCTATATATAGTGTAAGTCAATGCATCTGTGAATGCAACTTACCATTTGACCTACACAATAATAACACTTGCAAATTGAATAAATATCGCCTCATATTTAGAGTGATCTGTACAAAACAAACGAAACAAAAAAAAAAAACAATCTGGCTGTTCTTTTAAAGCATAATGACAGTTTCTGATTTTTTAACAGACCGTTTTGTTTAGATTGTTATAAACTGCTACGGTGTCAAACACTTAATGACTATCACGTTTTTTTATCACGTTGGGCTACTTATAAAAATGAACCATCTTTAAAGAGTGTCAAAAACTATATTTCGCGTTTCAAGCAAAATAACCCACTTTTGATTTCTTTTTTTAATCATGATAAATAACAATAATAATAATGATAATAATAATAATAATAATAAAGATACAAATAAGCTTGGTTTAAAGAGACAGTATAGGGTTGCTTCCAAATAATGACCTAATATCCTTGCTTTTAAAACAAAATTATTGTTATGTTGGTAGATGGACCCATGTGGTGGAGGCTGGAACTGTAGAAATATGTTCTCAAAACAAGAACAGTATTTATAATCAATTTCAAGACCAAAGTACAAAACAAAAGGAGGACTAAACACTACAATGCCCAAACTAAAAGAACAGAAACTCAAAAACCAAAACCAGAAATGGAAACATGCAACAAATTCATTGACAAAGTAAAATAACATCCAAACGAACCAGAAACTCAAAGAACAAAATGGACATAGTTCACTAGAAACAACGACCAGAACTGGAAATGAAAACTGCAATAAGCAAAGTAATGAAGATTACCCGAAGCAGACAAATCCGGCAAGGTAGTGGTGGAATATAATGAAACAGAAGGGAGAAGAACTAATGCCAATGACAATGCCCGACCCAACAAAATATGGTGTCCAGCAGTGCTATAGTACATATACTTTAATCCTTCGCTACTTCACGATATGTACTTTGCGGCCTCATTCATAGCGGATTGAGACAAATCCTTAATGTGCAGTCCCTTCTCAAGGTTTCTTCATTTTCCTCATGTTGAGGATTTGAGTTTTTCCTTTCCCTCATGTAGGTTTTATATCAGGGAATGGTGTAACAAGTGTGGTTTGCAATAATCTGTGGTCTGTGCAGCCCTTTGAGACTCTTTGTGATTAAGGGCTATACAAATAAATATGACTTGACTCGACTTGATGATAAGGCACATGTGTGTGAAGTTTGAACACAACCGTGCCCAGTTCCGTAGCCGGTTGGGGCCTTGTGGAGGTGTCTCAGATCCTAACAATGATCCATTTTTAATGTTGTGTTTTTGTAAAGTTTTGGTTTAATAAGCCTAGAGTTTTACAGTGAGACACACATTTTTCCACTTCTTGATTCGGATATCACTGGTTCACCTCTTAGTGGATTTTAAATCAAGTCATCTTTATTGTCGTTAATTTGAATGTATCATTATTTTTGTTCAAACAGAGCGCACACAGCTGGTGATCACCACCAGGTGGTTCTTGGATTCTTGATTGGTACTCGACTGAGGCGACTTCAGGAGAGAGCGCAATGACTAGACTGCAGGTCTAACTTTACTGCTATGGCTAGGCTAACAACTCGCCTGAACCACCCCTGCCAAAACCTGGCCAGTCATTAACATCAGATCCATAAGTCATAAAGTGGATAACCTGGAGCTACAACTTGTGAAAAAACCTGCATTGGTGACTCTTAATCATGGCGAACCTGGCTGAGGTAAAAGTTACCCAATGCTAACGTGGAGCTACCTAGAAGCTCTCTAAATTGCTTTCTTACAACCTTTTCTTACAACCCTCCAAATTTGTTTTACTTTTGTATAATGGCAATAAAGACCATTTATATAATTCAAATTTTGGGCTCTGTGTATTTATTTTATTACAGCCGTATACTCTCACTAGGTGATGATGTCCTTTTGAGGTATGTTTGCCCCTTGAGACCTTTTACAAAGGTGTGACGGTTCTTAGCGGATTTCCGTGGGTAATTCTGGTCCCCTTTAACTGCAATAACTGAGGGATATCTGTTATACAAATTTGTTTTCCTTAGTCTTCTGCACCCTGCGACTGTACTGAGGATAAGCGGTGCAGATAATGGATGGATGGTCTGCAGATGTTGTGTATTCTGTATATTTTCAGGCAATGCACACACATTGAAAGTACGTCTTATTACAAAAGCCCACAATGGGAGCCGGAAAGGATTTGTTACTTTTACGACACTTTTACGTTCCATGAGGAAATAAAAGGCCTGCTTAGTGCTTCTAATATGACAACACATGTCCTCGCGACGGAAGCGTACAGTAGAAAATTTGGATGGATATTACAAAGACAAACCGGTGCCAATGTTTTTTATCTGATGTTGTTTTCAATGAGCTCATCTTTCATGCACTTGCAAAGGTTTCCGCTTGTTCGGCTGAAGAACCCAATCCTCCCCGAATTAGACAGAGATTAGAGCTGGATTACGCTTCCTCTGAGAATCCCCGCCAGAGAACAGCCATTAGATCCATCAGAGTAGACCGTAGCCAGCACCTGTTTCTTCACAGACACTTTTTAGACTGCAGTCTAGCTCCTCCTTTAAAAAAAACAAAAACGTGCAAACATCTGTAAAATTCAAACCCTGAATAAATGACCAATAAAGTTGTTTTAACCTTTTCATATTTCTCCTCCAGTGGAGCAATTGTGCTTCAAAACGCCGTTGGATGAATGAGTTTTGGGTTTATAAAATGACATCATACCCTGGCAAAAGATGGCTTGGAAAGTGTACAAATGTCACCCAAAGGCTTTTTGCCTGGTTCTGCCTGTGAGCACTTTAAAACCAGCTGCAGGAGTCACGATCCACTAAAATGCAATTATCCTGAAAAGAAGAAAAAAAACTCTTGAAAAGAAATAATTGGGAGAAAAAATTGTCAAGAAGAGTTAATAAAAACTTGGAGTTATTTACATGTTTAACCGTGCAAATGACCATTCACATTATCCGGGCTTTGTCATGGAATACTGAAGGAGGGTGGATTCTGGCAATTAACAAGCCATCTTAAAAGTGCTGCCCGATTTCAGGTGCAACACATCTTACAGCACTAAAATATGAAGAATTGCTTTACTTAAATTACTGGACGCTATGACCTGTTATGACACATTTGCTTTTACGAGTTTCAGGTTGTAAAATGAGATCCATCTTACAACGAACCTCGAATAAAACCCTGACGACGCTTCATGAAATAAGAACCGATTTGAGCATTCTGAGATTTAAAAGACAATGACACCTCACTGCCCTTGTTGCTCAGCATGATAGATCAGCCAACCCTGCAAAAGCCGCACCTAACTCCATTTAAATCAGAAAGGACAGGTCGAGCGAGCGCATAATGGTTTAGCATTACTCCAGCTTCAGTCAGTCAGCCGGACTGCTTTTTTTACTGTGTTTTGATAGCACAGGATAAAAGAATAATGAGCGGCATTGAAGTCCCCATTAAAAGGCCCGACAATATGAAGTGGTCATGTGTGCGATGTTGCGCTCTTTATCGAGAAGCAAATCTCTTAAAAGCACCTCTTTGCTTTGGCAATAAAACGATGAGACAATTGACAATCGCGAGACAAACAGGACAGGTAACAGTACATTAGCAAAAACAAGCTGTCGTTGCCAGGAAACGTCCAAACAAACAAAGTCGGGATGAGGTATTTGGGTGTAAATCAGCCTGAAGGGACAAGGGACCAGTCAGTCACTGAAGCGCGGCAAGCCAGTTTCACTAGGGAGGCTGGCCAAGTATCAACCAGCTTCGAATGCCAACGACTAATCGTTTCGATCTTTCCCTTATTTTCATTTTACAAACTCGCTCGCTGTCATTTGCTGGATGTTTAATGCTGTCACATTCTAGAAGACAATTATAATGCCATATCTCAAATATGTTGATTTATTTTCTCTGTACAATCCCAAATCTAGTCAAGTCAAGTACATTTATTTGCATAGCCCTTGATTACAAAAAGTGTCAAAGGACTGACAGCACAGGCCACAATTACAATTTTCCCTAATCTGAAATATACAGGCAAGCAAGACAAAACTCTAATTGCCCGTCAAAGATGACCAGGCTGCAACAGATGTTGCTTGGCCAAATGAAACATCAACAATATTTATAGGTAATAACTAAAACTGTTCAAGAAGTCCAAGACAGCAACGGCACAGCTTTCCATCTAACCCAGCTGGTCATTGCAAATGACGCCTTGTGTTACTAGTCCTCCGACTCATCCAGTTTCGTCCTTCTCACTCCACAATCCAGGAAAGGACAGAAAAACTAAAGCATGAGGTGGCATCAATCATAAGCTATAAAGTGTCTTAAGTCAAGATTTAAACACTTCCATTTAAGTTGCAGATCTTATCTTAGCGGGCAGAGTATTCAAAGGCTCCAGTGCTCGAATGGAGAATACTCTCGAGCTTGTGGATTTCTTTTTGGCTCTTGGAGTCACAAGTAGACCAGTGTTTTCTGAGTGCAGGCTCCAACCGGGAACATTGTTATACTCAACTTTTCAGTAGTAACACATATACTAAATACTACTACCATAATTATATGAAATTCCCTCTGCAAATATCTGATAATTTTAAAGATTTATCTTGAAATTCATGCATTTTATTATTCCAATATCTCAGGGGAGTGTGGTCAAACTATGAGAGTTGGATGAAAATAGTCATTATGATCATATTTATTATGGTGAAAAAATACCAACAGATAAAAATGTTTTTTTGTGGGCCTCTCTTTTCCCCATTGTCCCTTCCTTCGCGTTGTGGTCAAGGTCATCCTGCAAAAATCTTGCTTCATTTTACTGTGCTGGCTATTTATATTTATCAAATCTTATCCAAAAATACCCTTCTAAAGCTAGCCCCTACTGCATGTTGAGTTAATCAATGCATATTGTCAAATTTAGAGATTAAAAAGGAATGTATTATGTTAGTATTCTCTAGTTCTTTGTGTTCCATAACTAATTTGATCAAATGGTATATTTATAACCACGTATAAAATGAATTATTACATATGCATTGATATGTCTACATGTTTTCTTTAGTATTTAACTGATTTTTATTGGTTTTGCTTTAAGGATTAAGTGGTCATAGAGTATTTAAAATATGATTTTCCCCATGAAAACAAATCCGCCATATAGGGTTATTCAATATGTGCCAGGCCAAAGTTCTGTTACGACCTCTTGAACTCCATTAAGTAAAAAAGAGCCATTGCGAGCCGAGCACGCGAACGAACGTTCAGCTGGCAGCGTGTCATTTTCTTTCTGCTTGAGTTGCGGCGGTGGATGACAGATGAGGTAAAAGGCTCCACCGATTGAATGCGAGAAAACCCGTGCACTAACCAAGGCTTGTCAGTTCAGCCACTCGGCCGGGCCGATACACTCTCAGTTTCGATGTGGTTCTGCTACACTGAGTAGTTTGGGGACATTCCTTGTACGAACAAGCCACGTTTAAAAACACACGTACACACGCCCCTGTCATATACTTAATTCAGCCTAGCAGAGACTGAAGCATCTCGTAATGTGTTTCTCTTCTTGACATGTTAATCTGCGGAATGTGCGTGGAAAGATGGCGGAGGCCTCAGTGAGGCTTAGTGGCCTGCTTTTCAGCACCTACGGATCATTGAGGCGTGTCGGGCGTGAATTAATGACCCGGGCGCGCAAATGGCTTTTCTAAAACAAAAACCGCGAAAAATATTTTGGGGAGATTATGTTTTGAAAAAGACTTGCGTTGCAAAAATAACACCCACCTGGCCTGGGTTCGGTTATGCCCGTCACATGTTCACAAGGAGCAGAGCCAAGTAAGTCCTCTAATTTCAAAGGGGACATATGATTCCAGTCATGTATTAATATCATCACATATCACTTACTATTTTTAAGCGGGATGGAGGAAAGATGTTAAAAAAAAGGGCTGATACCAAAGAGAAATTCAAAACTATTAATGATTTCTTTAACAGGAGAAAACACAGCAGGTTTCCATCGCCCCATTTGAAGTATTGTCTCGGCCCAGCTGCTGCCAAAATCACTCCTCACAACGGCTTGGTGCCGTGCTGCAAATCGGGCTAATGGGCCCGGCGTTACTTCATCACACTTCTAAAGTGTTGCTCCATTAAAGGGAGGTGGCAATGAGTGCAGAGGAGCTAATAAAGACATTTAGACCAGAGCGGCTCTCTTGAGTTTTCAAGACTTGACTTGAGAGTCGTTGACAAGATTCCCTCAAAGGCAGCTGGGTATCATTCTTCTGCAAGACATTTAATTTTATATATATATATATATATATATATATATATATATATATATATATATATATATATATATAGAGAGAGAGAGAGAGAGAGAGAGAGAGAGAGAGAGAGAGAGAGAGAGAGAGAGAGAGAGAGAGAGAGAGAGAGAGAGGGAGAGAGAGAGAGAGGGAGAGAGACAGAGAGAGAGAGAGAGAGAGAGAGATGGATAGATAGATAGATAGATAGATAGATAGATAGATAGATAGATAGATAGATAGATAGATAGATAGATAGATAGATAGATAGATAGATAGATAGATAGATAGATAGATAGATAGATAGATAGATAGATAGATAGATAGATAGATAGATAGATAGATAGATATTGAGAAAGAGTGAGAGAAAGTCAAAAGTTAGCTGAAGTGTAAAATAAGGTGGAGAACAAGGGAGAGATGGGGACAAAGATACGAGAGAGTAACAGAGAGAGTGAGAGAGCAAGAGAGAGTTCACAGAAAAAGTTAAAAAGGGACAAACTTTAGATCTGAGATGAAGCTTCAAACTTGGAAAAAGAGAGAGAAATAGAGAGAGGGAGGGAGAGAGGAGAGAGAAAGACAGAAAGAGAGAGAGAGAGAAAGACAGATAAAGAGAGATGAAGAGATTGACACAGAAAAAGTAAAAGAAAGACAAAAATAAATAATTTGACACAGTAATCACAATAGAGAGACAGAGATTGAGACAGAAAGTGAGAAAGAAACAGTAAGAACCAGGGAGAGAGATGGAGGCAGTAATATGGAAGGAGACACAGATATAGCAAATCCTTTATTGTTTTTTTTTTATACTCGAGCAATTTGGCGTAACAAGGGTCAGCTCTTTATTCCCCTGAAAAACTAAACATCTATATACTTGCTTATTTTAAAATCCAGTCAAGAACAATATTGTACATGTCTTAACAAATGAGATGTCCCACAGATTCAACTAGATTACGACTGTTCTTTATTGTGCATTAAAAACATATTTTGCATTTGATACACAATAGCTAATTCCATTACCCCAATTTGTTTGCTCGATACCCGTACCAATAGCTGTTGCGAGGACCAATTCTTTGAAACGCGGCCTTGTGCTGACCCAATACAAAGCCTGGTAAGAAAGAGCTAAAGAATGAAAGAACAAACAAGAGCTCCCAGGCACTTTCTAAATATCAACGATACAATTTTTTTTAACTTTATCATATAATGATGAAAAGTGTCTCTACATTGGCGTAATACCGCTAGAACTTCCATCTAATATCACATTCATAATCATCTCTCCATTGGAAAAAAGCATTGAGCCTGCCTGCAGAGAAAAGCCAATGCCTCTGACTTGTTGGTGGCCAATAAATTAAAACGCAATTACACAACTACTTTAAAAAGTTTGCGCGTGCTGGCTATGTGCGACATTTTGGCGCACCTGTCGACACACCGTCGGGAACATGATGGGTGTGAACAGCACTATAAATCATCTACAGACACAGTATGACGATGAGGCATTTTGCAACATATACAAATATTCACGGCCAGTCCAAATTTAACACTGCAGCAATACGTAGTTTGAATGGTACAACAAAATACAGAAGTCTCTCAGGACTGGACATGCATAAGTCCTCTTCTGGCAGGTGATTTACAGTTGTTTTTCCACCATGGTTTTTCCCCTCCATCGTTTGTGATCCCAGGGAATCCGCAGGATCATTTCATATGTCATCAATACATGTCATTTTAGATTATGTATCCGTTTACAAATAGGGGAACACACGGCCGTTGCTTAGGAACAAGTCAAAAATTTAGAATCATAACAAATACCTGTCCCATTTTATTGAATATCATCTGATAAAGCTTGGGGATAAGGGAAACAAATGCACTGAGATGCAAATTGTCACTCAGTGGAGGGAAGACCTTTGGCAAGGCCATTGTGCACTTATCAATCAAACATCACAAGTTAAGAGACTATGGTCTGTAGATTCTTGTATTTTTCGATCAGTACATGACTGCATACTCACATACCATTTGTAAAAAACAAATGTTTAGGATAAATATATTTATTAGATCAACTGATAAGCAAAACTACACAAGTTTCTCCTAGAAGGCTTTTATGAAGTCACATTATTTTAGCTATCGGGAATGTTATTAAGCTTTATGAGTGGTTGGTTACGTGATGGTTGGATGACTGAAGTGCAGTGTTGGGGATAATGGCGTTATAAATAAGTCCGTTACGTAACAATGTTACTTTTTCAATAACTTGGTCTCAATTATTATATATAGTGTTAAAAATAATGGCATCAAGGTGTCCAAATACGCTCATAACTATGTAATGTTGGTGATCTATGAGGAAGTCATTAATCCCATATAAACTTCACATAGAAATTAATTCAGATTTGTCATATCTGAAGTACTCTTACTGCAAATTTAAAGCAGGGTATGTATACTTTATTGTTGACCCTTCTAACAGACTAATGAGTTTCCGTGTCATTGTCACCGTCACGCATTTTAAACCGACAAAAAAAAGCTAAAACATACTTTAGGAATTTAATAATTGATTGATCATCAACTTTTATATGCATATGTTTAATCATTGCTCATTGCTCATGATGCAAATTTAAGAACAACAGCGAGGGGTTTGAGCTTAAACTTAAGTAGACACTCAAAATAAGGAGAGAAGACATCAATGGATTTTGAACTTGCATGAAGGAAAGGAAGAAAAGCCTTCAGAAAAGGAATTTCAACCCCCTTTTAGGGCCCACCTCTGAGCCCTCTCTCTTTATTGAAACATCAAGGTTACAAAAAGAAGACCAGCCCTCAGGCTGTGAAAATAAAAAAACAAAAAGCAACATGTTGGGTTAATAACGACAATGATATAATAGTCAAAACAGTTCACAATAATAGTCGAAAAACAAACTGGCATCCTATCAAATCTTCTTTGCAGGTATCCAATACTAAAAAGACAACTAACTCATCAAACTACAGTTAATCTAAATCTGTTCATCTAACTTTCAACTCTTTGACCAAAAGGTTAGAAAATAGCTTGAATAAAGACTTTGATAACATAGAGATGAGTAAAAATTGCTGAATTTGCGCCATGAAACGTAATTGTGTTACTAGCAAACAATAGGCTGTTTTGCTTTTGTAGGACTTAGCAACGTCGCATCCAACTCCTGTACAAATTATTTCGCAAAATGTCAGAAACCTTGACAACAATTGGATGCTTCAATCATCATACCTCCTTTACTACCTGGAGGCCCGCTCTTCTCTGAATTATTATGAGGTTTAAGCAAAGACATCCACAGTATCTGCCCTGAAGGCGAAAGGTTTTTGGAAAAAGGAAGCAAGCAAAGCACCTATTCATAACCGTTAAAAACTTAAGCCTTCCTCAAGGTCTTAGCTGCTGATAGAATAACGTCCATTGACTGATAAGAAGGAGGGGGTCGTCTTTCAGCATGCATTTTCCTCCGGGGCTTACCCGCACAATTCTCCATTCAGCAAAGATGACGAAGGGGTAGAAAAAAAATAAAAAATGCAAAGGGCATGGAAGTCTGTCAGCAAGAGAGGGGCAATTTGTCAGAACTGGAAATCCAGAAAGAAGCTCAAGAAATGTGTGTGTCTGAATGACAGAAAGACAGAAATGTGGAAGGACAGAAAATATGTTGGCAGAAGAAATCACGGCGGGTAAGCCGGTTCAACGGGCGGCGAGGGTTGGTCGGAACGTGGTCCCTATGACCCGGCAGGTCGCGAAATAGGAGGCATTAGAAAGCTCTTTATACTTCTTGAGCGTCTTGTATGAAAGGTTAATATATTAGCTGACACTCAAAATAAGGAGAGAAGACATCAATTAATTTTTAACTTGCAGGGAGAACAGGAAAGGACTGTGGAAAAATTATCCTTGCGATGTGAAAATGCGGAATTTGTCATAAAAGTATTTTCTTCTTATTAAATCTCCTTGGTTGCAAAAGTGCAGCCTGAATGATGTGGAAATCAAAGAAAAAAAAAACATGATTGGTCAATTGGTCCACAGTGTATTAAAGTCAAAATAACAAACAACTCTGTTATCCAAGCAATTTCCTTCACTAATGTCCAAAAGAAACCACCGAAATAAACTTTTCAATAAGGAAGCTTAGAAACTCAAAACAAGCTTGATCCTATAGCAAGCTGTTCCGATTTTTGAGTAGAATGTTGTATGTATTGAAAAATGTCAAATAATAAATAAATGTAATAGACCCCAAAAGCATGTTTTTATTTCTATATACATGACCATATTCTCCATCGTCATTATTCTAGCAAAAAAAAACGTTTTTGAACGTATTCATTTCTCGTCAAATAATGTCTCCAGAACAGTACAATAATTTAGGGTGTTCGTTATACTGATTTAAATTTTCAAAATATGTTGTAAATCATTTTGATTTAATTTCTGTTTTTTTTAATACAAAACTTATTGTCAAAATGGAAGGTTTAGATCTAAAGCCAAAGCTCCAAAGCTGCTTGAACTATCACGCTTAAATCTGTGTTAAATCTGAGTTCAAAAGGGCCATGGAGTTTAAAAACAACTTTAAACTCCAAGAACCCACAGGTGCATTTTGTCTCAAAAACTCATAGGTTGAGAATCTGGTATTTATTTTAGAAAACATGAGGCTCACCCAAAGGGAACCGAGATAATAGTTTGCCTTTTTGTTGCTGCAGATACCCCAAAGACAAAACAAAGCAACGGCTAGGAAAAATAGAAGAAGAAAAATGATGGGTTTTGGTCGCTTTGAGTCTTTAAATTCCCTTAGTGAACTCCATTGCATTTTGTTTTGTTTTTAATTGCTGCTGCTGAATGTTATTGCACTTTGTTACAATGCAATATTCATCTATTTTGCATTATTATCATTATTACTTGGCCCTGTTTTTTAAGCACTTTTAGTCTTCCTATTGCTGTTCCTATTCCTCTTCTCATTCTTATTCCCTATTCTTATTCGTATTCATCCTAATAGTCTTTTATCATTTGTGTCTTTAAAATAATTATTTTATGTTTATCCTTGAGTGCCATGCCTTATCTTGTTGCATACAAGGTTTCACAACGTTGATATAAATCACAATGAAGACAATTCTAATTGTAATTGTTGTCATACTCCCCCTTACCAGCGAGGGGCATTGTACTGTGCACATTTATGAATCACTATTTAGTGTTCACTGATCCCTTAACTGCTAAGGAAAAGACTGGCGGCACCCTGACCATTTTTTGGGCTACTACCTGCGTCTTTATACCATAAATGTAACAATTAGCCTCCTAATCGGATTCAGCACCTTCATCATTGGTTGCTGTTGTTTTTCGGTCTAAAGCGTCATTCTGCTCTTTAGAGATGAACTGGACCTCAACATTGACGGGTTGTGGTGAGTGAAAATACTGATGGTTGGTTAGTCGGATCCCTTAACCATACGGGTCGTAGGAGCACCATTTCCTGTGGTGTGTTTTGGGCAAGTACAGCCGGACGGTGCGAGTCCCTCTCTAGTCCAAAATAGTACTCGGTTTGAGATCCACCCAATCTCAAACGGGGGACCTTTCACCTGTTAGGCAAAAGTGCTACTGGTCCAGATCCTTTATCGCTGGGGAAAAAGTATTTTGTTCTGAAATCATGTGCATGACATTGCACAACACGCATTGCGTCACTTATGGCTTTAATTTTTACTTTTTTGTGGTAATGACACCTTCTTCCGCCTCAGACCTGAAAAGACCCACACAATCCGAATGACATGACTTGTTCTCAAAAACTGCTCTGAATATTGACAAATGTAATATCGCCCAGAGTGACTCATTTAAAAATGTAGGTGTCACATTTGACACAATCTGTCCTTCCAAACACACATTAAGAATATTACCAGAACAGCGTTTTCCAATCTTCGCAACATTACCAACAGTTGCCCTATGCAATCCCAGTCGGATGCAGAGATTATATAATTTATGCGTTTGTTACCTCCCGTCTCGATTACTGTAATATTCAACTCTCTGGTCTCTCGATGTCTAAAATGAAGAGCCTGCAGCTGGTACAAAATGCTACAGTGAGGCTTTTAGAAAGTTTGATCAAATTACCCCGATTTTAGCTAACCTGCATCGGCTCCCTGTCAGCTTAAGATGTGATTTTAAGGTTCTGTTTATAGTATACAAAATTATGCATGGACTAATATCTTTCAGATTCAATTTCCCTCTATGTTTGCTCTGAAAATGCTGGTCTACTAGTGATCCAAAGAGCCGAGAAGAGATCCACAGCTTTGAGAGCGTTCTCCATTCAGGCCTCGGTGCTGTGGAATGTTCTGCCCCTTGAGATTGGATCTGCAACCTCAGTGAAACTGTTTAAACCTAGGCCTAGAACAAATTTATATTCATTTTGACAATATCTGTGTATTATTTGTTATTGCAAATTTATAGCAGCCTGGTCATCCTGGAAGGGGGATTACCTCATGTGCAGTCCCTTCTCAATGTTTCTACATTACCCTCCTATAGAGGTTTTTGAGTTTTTCCTTGCCCTCGGGTAGTTTTTAGATCAGGGGATGGTGTAATAATAGTCTGGGGTTTGCAATAATCTGTGTTCTCTACCGCCCTTTGAGACTCCTTGTGTTAAGGGCTATACAAACAAACATGACTTGACATTACGTCCTTTGCTTTTGTGACATAATAAAGGCTCTTTATCCAGTAAAAGACATTTGCATTTAGTAAATATATGTATTTATATTCAAATAGTTTATAAATAAATAACTAGATGGATACAAAAATGAATCAGTTCCTTCAAAAATAATTACATGAATTGACACAAGCTACATTTTTATTAAAAGTACATGAGTAAATAATTTAATAGAACAGTTTCATGAAAAAAACACAAATACATAAATATCTTAAGAATAACTAATAAAGTACAATAATTGTATGAATGACACCCACAATTAGCTCACTCGTCTGAAATTAACTATCTAGTTACAAATTAACCTTAATACTTACTGTCGTGATTACCTAACCGGAGTCACCTGAGGTAATCAGCTGGTGTGCTGGAACGCGATCTCTTGATTGGTGGAAGTCTACTACATAAGCTGTCAGCGTCCAGAGATGGACGTTCGAGTGTCTTCCTCATTTCCTGAGTGAACCTCCAACATTCAAGGTACCACAAGCCCATGTATATTCCAAGTCTGATTCTCGTTGCCTGACCCTTGTCTGTTAAAAGTTTACGATTACTCTTCCGCCCCGGCCACCGACTTACCTGCTACGTTTCGCCACGCGTTTTCACCACGGAGTTGCCATATCGTCCCAAGAGGCTTTCCACTGCCAAGGCTCGACGTCCCAAGCCTGCTCCACCGAATCTTGTCACAATAAAGCCTTTAACTGACGCTATTGGATCCGAGTCCTTGTTCTGTTCCTTGACAGAACACTCGAACCAAAGCATGGATCCAGCGACAGTTCGTCCCACCTCTGAGAGATGCGGAAATGCCGAACAGGAATCCGCGCTACAGCGCCTACAACACACCGAAGGCGCAATACAACAGATCGTCCACGACGTATCCACACTAGTCCGGCAAGTACGACGTCACCAAGAATTTTTTGAACAGTGCGAAGCTCCCCCGGCAACACGAGCACAAGATCCAGTTCCGCCCCTTTCTGATCAGGTCGGCAGTGTTGAACCACGAGTAGGTTCGCCAGAGAGATTCAGTGGAGAGCCCGCCCAGGTCCGCCCCTTTCTTATAAATTGCCGACTAATTTTTGATCTACAACCGCGAGCCTTTGTGAACGAAAAGGCGAAGGTGGCTTTTGTGATAAATCATCTGACTGGCAGAGCCCGCCTTTGGGGAACGGCAGAATACGAACGGGGGGCGACAGCATGCACCTCTTTTAATTTGCTAAGCCAGGAGATGATTAAAGTTTTTGATTCTGGAGCCTCATCAGTCGATGCTGCTCGTTCAATCTTGAACATTCGCCAGGGGAGACGCTCCATTGCCGACTATGCCATTGACTTTCGCACACTAGCAGCCCAGAGTCACTGGAACGAAGAGGCGCTGGTCGACGCCTACCTCCATAGCTTGTCCGGTTATATCAAAGACGAATTGGTTTCCCACGCTCCTCCGGTAACTCTTGACAATGCTATCGAACTGACCGCCCGGATCGACCGTAGGGTTCAGGCAAGACGCAGAGAGAGAGAAGATCCCAGCCAACCCATCACCCGGCTAAGTCAAGACATTAGTAAGATACCGAACCCCCCAACCAATTCTACCGCACCTCATGAGATGATGGAGGTGGACCGCACCTTTCTCTCCGTCGAAGAACGCCAGCGAAGGCGTACTGAACGGCTATGTTATTACTGCGGCGGCCAGGGACATAGGGTGGTCAATTGCCCGTTAAAAGCCAACGCTCGTCGGATATAGGGGACATCCGATTGAGCTCAGCTTTAGTATCGTCCCCCAAGACTGATAGACCTGTTCTCCGGGCAAATCTCATTATTTCCGGTACATCTCAACCCTTCCATGCCCTCATCGATTCTGGTGCTGAAACAAATATCCTGGATTTGTCACTCGCACACAAGATGGGGATACCTGTTGAAACCCTTCCTAACCCGGTATCAGCTCGGGCTTTGGATGGCCGCCTATTAGGCACCGTATCTCAAATAACGGAACCCATTGAACTACAGTTGTCTGGAAATCACAGAGAGAAGATCCGATTTCACTTACTCCACTCCCCTAACCAACCCCTTGTCCTGGGTCATCCTTGGTTGGTGCAACACAACCCCCATTTCGACTGGCGCACTGGGTCGATACTTGAATGGGGCATGGACTGTCACCAAACCTGTCTGCAAGCCGCTCCTTACCCAAATCATCCTGTTTCCACGAGGGCTCCACCCAATCTGTCCAAGGTCCCAGCCTGTTACCACCACCTACAGGAGGTCTTCAGTAAAGCTAAGGCCTCTTCCTTGCCCCCTCATAGGCCTTATGACTGCGCAATTGATCTCCTGCCGGGGTCTGCTCCTCCTCGGGGCCGCCTCTACTCCTTGTCCGTTCCCGAGAGGAAGGCCATGGAGGAATACATTTCCGATGCCTTGGCGGCTGGTATCATTCGACCCTCCTCTTCTCCTGCTGGGGCGGGGTTCTTTTTTGTGGGAAAAAAGGACGGGTCACTCCGGCCCTGTATAGATTATCGGGGCCTTAATGAAATCACGGTTAAAAATCGCTATCCCTTGCCGCTGCTTGCCTCTGCTTTTGAGCTTCTACAGGGGGCCACGGTCTTCACTAAACTTGATCTGCGCAACGCCTACCACTTAGTCCGAATCCGGGAGGGTGATGAGTGGAAGACGGCATTCAACACACCCAACGGTCACTACGAGTATCTGGTAATGCCGTTCGGATTAACCAATGCTCCAGCTGTTTTCCAATCTTTGGTAAATGACATTTTACGAGATGTGCTTAATCGTTTTGTTTTTGTGTATCTGGACGATATCTTGATTTTCTCAAAGTCCCTCGATGAACACCGAAAACATGTCCAGCTGGTTCTCCGTCGTCTCCTAGAGAACTCTTTATTTGTTAAGGCAGAGAAGTGCGAGTTTCACGCCAAGACAGTCTCGTTCCTGGGCTACATCGTGGCGGAGGGGACCCTTCAGATGGATCCTGCCAAGGTATCAGCAGTCACCTCTTGGCCTGTCCCTGAGTCTCGGAAAAAGCTCCAACAATTCCTTGGTTTTGCCAATTTCTACCGGAGGTTCATCAGGAACTACAGTTCGGTGGCAGCTCCCCTCACGCTTCTTACCAGTCCTAGAGAGCCATTTCGGTGGTCTTCCGAGGCTAATGCAGCTTTCAACCGTCTAAAAACCCATTTCTCTACGGCCCCCATACTCCAGGTACCGGACCCTGCACGCCAACTGGTAGTGGAGGTGGACGCCTCAGATGTGGGAGTGGGTGCTGTCCTGTCCCAGCGGTCGGACAAGGACCAGAAGATGCACCCGTGCGCCTTCTTTTCCCGGCGGTTGTCCCCGGCCGAACGCAACTACGACGTGGGGGATCGTGAGTTGTTGGCCGTCAAGCTAGCCCTGGAGGAATGGCGGCATTGGTTGGAGGGGGTAACGGTGCCGTTCATAGTTTGGACTGACCACAAGAACTTAGAATATATTAGATCGGCCAAGCGGCTCAATCCTCGCCAGTCACGTTGGGCCCTGTTTTTCACCCGCTTTAACTTCACTCTGTCCTACAGACCCGGATCTCGAAATGTGAAACCCGACGCGCTCTCCCGACAATTCCAGAATTCCAATGACACACCTCAGGGTCCCGCAACGGTCCTTCCAGCTTCCTGTATGGTGGCAGCAGTCTCCTGGGATATCGAGTCCCGAGTCAGAGAGGCGATACCCGATCAGGCGGGCCCCAGCTCCTGTCCCGAGGGTCGACTATTCGTCTCCGAACCCTTACGGTCCGAGGTCCTCCAATGGGGGCACAATTCTCACTTTTCTTGCCATCCGGGGTCGGCTCGGACTCACAGTTTCTTGTCCCGACGCTTCTGGTGGCCTACCATGGCCAAGGACGTTAGGGAATATGTCTCCGCCTGTCAAGTGTGCGCCCAGAACAAAACATCCCACCAACGTCCGGCCGGTCTGTTACATCCACTTCCGGTTCCCCGCCGCCCATGGTCCCACATCTCCTTGGACTTTGTGACGGGGTTGCCAGTATCCGAGGGGATGACGACTGTACTAACTATCGTGGACCGATTCAGTAAGATGGTCCATTTCGTGGCACTACCGAAGCTCCCCTCCGCCAAGGAAACTGCAATGATAGTCCAGCAGCATGTGTTCCGCCTCCATGGCATCCCTCTGGACATTGTTTCTGACCGTGGTCCCCAGTTCTCATCCGCGTTTTGGAAGGAGTTTTGTCGTCTGTTGGGTGCCTCTGTCAGCCTCTCATCAGGGTTCCACCCTCAATCCAATGGGCAGTCTGAACGAGTGAACCAAGATTTGGAAACGGCACTTCGCTGCATGGTCTCTAGCGAACCGTTGTCCTGGGCTCGGCAATTGGCATGGGTGGAATATGCTCACAATTCCTTGGTTAGCTCATCCACTGGAATGTCCCCCTTCCAGTGTGTGTATGGGTACCAACCCCCTATGTTCCCTAGTCAAGAAGAGGAAGTAAACTGCCCGTCAGCTACGGCGAATGCACGTCGCTGTCGGCGAACTTGGGCTCGTGCTCGGGCCACACTCCTTCGGGCTAGCAAGACTCATGCCGTTGGAGCTAATCGACGGAGGAGTCCTGCTCCGAAGTACCAGGTGGGCCAGAAGGTGTGGCTAGCATCAGCTGATCTTCCACTGAAGGTTGAGTCGAGGAAACTGGCTCCTCGGTATCTTGGCCCATTTCCTATAGTAAAAATTATCAACTCCTCAGCAGTCCGTCTCCGTCTACCAAGATCTATGAGAGTGCACCCCACGTTTCATGTTTCCCGAATCAAGCCCGTCAGCCAGAGTCCGTTGGCACCCATTCCACCTCCTCCTCCAGCTCCACGCTCCTTGGACGGGGAGCCTATCTATACAGTGCGCCGCCTGCTCCGCTCCCGACGCAGGGGTCGGGGCTTCCAGTACTTGGTCGATTGGGAGGGATATGGTCCGGAGGAGAGATCATGGATTCCCAGCAGGCAGATCCTGGACCGATCTCTTGTGGCAGAATTCCATCAACTGCATCCTGACCAACCAGCACCACGCCGTGGTCGTCGTCCTAGGTCCGACGCTGCTGCTCTTCCACCGGCAGACCCACCCACTACCACCCCTTCAGATGCGGACGAAGGGGCCTCTATCCACTCGGAAGAATTCTGAGGGTTCATCGGACGACCTCTGGGCCCTCCATTTTTGGATTATTGGTGATGTATTTTGGGTTTTGGGGAATTATTTGTAACTGGCCTGTGATTTTTTTTTTTTCCCTTGGATTACCGGTGTTGCCATGTGACGTGTTTGGATTTATTTTTATTTTTCCCTGGGGGACTTCTGGAGCCGTCCCTTGAGGGGGGGGTTCTGTCGTGATTACCTAACCGGAGTCACCTGAGGTAATCAGCTGGTGTGCTGGAACGCGATCTCTTGATTGGTGGAAGTCTACTACATAAGCTGTCAGCGTCCAGAGATGGACGTTCGAGTGTCTTCCTCATTTCCTGAGTGAACCTCCAACATTCAAGGTACCACAAGCCCATGTATATTCCAAGTCTGATTCTCGTTGCCTGACCCTTGTCTGTTAAAAGTTTACGATTACTCTTCCGCCCCGGCCACCGACTTACCTGCTACGTTTCGCCACGCGTTTTCACCACGGAGTTGCCATATCGTCCCAAGAGGCTTTCCACTGCCAAGGCTCGACGTCCCAAGCCTGCTCCACCGAATCTTGTCACAATAAAGCCTTTAACTGACGCTATTGGATCCGAGTCCTTGTTCTGTTCCTTGACAACTTACATTGAAGCCGACTCCCTACAACTGCTTAAAAATAGCCCCATAATAAGAAGCATAACAAAAAACTCTATCATAGAATATGTTTTAGAATGTCATACTTTTTATAATAACGTATTTTAGGAAAAATGATTTTTATTTCATAAAATCATTTTCAAATTATGTGTTATACATTGATGGCTGATGTTAGGAACTGACATTTCCGAATGAGAGTGTTTTACTTCTTTGATTTGTATTCAATAAAATTAAATAGACAATACCAAAAAAATCATAAATACTTGCAGTTAAAAAAAAAGCAACACAAATGAAATCTGATTTACTCAGCTGCTGCGGTGATCCTTTTAGCACTTAAAATAACTCTGGGTATTTTGATTGTAGTTCCTTGAAACAGGCAATAGAAATGCAGGTGCACAAGTAAGTTCTGAGGTCTAAATGACAAGGTAGCTGTCCTCGATGACGGATTTAAAACAAGCATTACAAAAGGAAAAACACAGATCGCCATCTATCCACTTGTTATTCCACGTCTGAGTTACGACACTTAGCTAATGCTTCTGTCCTTCTTTTATTCCTCTTTTTTTTTCCAGAAAGACCAAGTGGGTAGCACAGGCTATATTTACACCTGTATGTTAAATTACACTGCACATTAAATGAGTCACTATGTTGAAATGGAATTTGTTTATACAGCATGGGCTGATTGTAGGGTGCGATTACACCAGGAAGCACATAGTAAAGATACTTTTTTTTATGTCCGCTGGCATGCCAGGTGTATTGCGTTTTTATTATTATTGTTTTTATGGTCCCGGCATAAGGTGTATATACGAAGTCTATACCCCCCGGTTCAAATACTTCTAATACTCTCACATTAAAGGTTGTTTTCTTTTTGCATTTGAAAACTACGATCTTTTTTACTATGGAAAACATCTCAGTCACTTATGTCAAAGTCAAGGCCTGCGGGCCAAATCTGATCCAGGAGAAGTTTTTTTCGCCCCCTGAAATGATCTTGATACATAAATGTATCCTACATCAAGAATTGTTGTTTGTTTTTACCCCTGTGCTTAACTTCATCTTGAAGAAAGTTTCGTCTGTGGTCAATAGACGTTTGCGTTTTTATTTTTATTTTATTCCTATTCTATCAAAATTCAAAATATATTGCAGTGGAAATATTGATTATATTTTCTTTAAAATACATCGAGCTAATTTTAGCTAAAATGAAATACATGTCGTTTGTGCCTGCTGAAAATTAAAAGGCCACTATGACCACTAGATGTGACTGTATTGTTTAATGAAACACAAAACGAAGGAAGCAGAAGCAGAAGGAAGAATATAAATCAAAAACAAATTGACCAGACTGCATGATTTTTAAAAAATATATTCTAGCCCAATTTCACAAGGTTTTTTCATGTCAGCTCCCTCAAGGACACTCAAAAGCCTGCCATCCATGGATTCTGTCAGTGCTTTGATCTGTTCACGATCAACATTGCGTGCAGCAGCAACCACAGCCTCCCAGACACTGTTCAGAGAGGTGTACTGTTCTCCCTCCTTGTAAATCTCACATTTGATGAGGAACCACAGGTTCTCTATGGGGTTCAGATCAGGTGAACAAGGAGGCCATGTCATTAGTTTTTCTTCTTTTAGACCCTTTCTTGCCAGCCACGCTGTGGAGTACTTGGATGCGTGTGATGGAGCGTTGTCCTGCATGAAAATCATGTTTTTCTTGAAGGATGCGGACTTCTTCCTGTACCACTGCTTGAAGAAGGTGTCTTCCAGAAACTGGCAGTAGGACTTGGAGTTGAGCTTGAGTCCATCCTCAACCCGAAAAGGCCCGACAAGCTCATCTTTGATGATACCAGCCCATACCAGTACCCCACCTCCACCTTGCTGGCGTCTGAGGCGGACTGGAGCTCTCTGCCCTTTACCGATCCAGCCACGGGCCCATCCATCTGGCCCATCAAGACTCACTCTCATTTCATCAGTCCATAAAACCTTAGAAAAATCCGTCTTGAGATTTTTCTTGGCCCAGTCTTGACGTTTCAGCTTGTGTGTCTTGTTCAGTGGTGGTCGTTTTTCAGCCTTTCTTACCTTGGCCATGTCTCTGAGTATTGCACACCTTGTGCTTTTGGGCACTCCAGTGATGTTGCAGCTCTGAAATATGGCAAAACTGGTGGCAAGTGGCATCTTGGCAGCTGTACGCTTGACTTTTCTCAGTTCACGGGCAGTTATTTTGCGCCTTGGTTTTTCTACACGCTTCTTGCGACCCTGTTGACTATTTTGAATGTAACGCTTGATTGTTCGACGATCACGCTTCAGAAGCTTGGCAATTTTAAGAGTGCTGCATCCCTCTGCAAGATATCTCACTATTTTTGACTTTTCAGAGCCTGTCAAGTCCCTCTTCTGACCCATTTTGCCAAAGGAAAGGAAGTTGCCTAATAATTATGCACACCTGATATAGGGTGTTGATGTCATTAGACCACACCCCTTCTCATTACAGAGATGCACATCACCTGATATGCTTAATTGGTAGTAGGCTTTCGAGCCTATACAGCTTGGAGTAAGACAACATGCATAAAGAGGATGATGTGGTCAAAATACTCATTTGCCTAATAATTCTGCACTCCCTGTATGTGACATCGTGGCTAGTCTGCAATTAGAGTACACTGTAATGCATTATTTGTTTTTAATTTAAGTATGTTGTAGTGAAAGTTGAGTTACAAAATTGGATGTTTAATACGTTATACAGTGGAACCTCGGTTTTCGAACGCCTCTTAGTTCGAACAAATCGGAGTCCGACCAAAAATTTCGAAAAATTCTTGCTTCGCTGTTCGGTCAAAAAATCGGAGTTCGAATGCCGGTAATGCGTGAGTGCGTACGCTAGGGTGCGATGCTGAGCGGCATAAGGGTGTAGATCACTCTTTTCATGACCAACTGTGCGGACGTGCTTCGTTTTGCTTTTGATATAGGTGTACGAAGTGTTTTAGCCCCTAATTATGCCTCCGAAGAAAGTCAGTGCAAGCAGCAAAGTTGCTACAGGTGAAAAAAGAAAAGTAGTGCGTACAACTATTGTATTTAAGAAAGAAATAATAGCAAAATATGAAGGAGTTGTGCGAGTGTCTGATCTTGCTAGGGAATACCCCACCGTCCACCTGCGCCTTCTGCTGACCACCACAAAGGTAAGAAATCCTATGCATAATTCTCTTCTTTATCCTTTTTTTTTATTTTTACACGTTCATGTTAGCGTAATCTTTCGTACAGAAGATTACGATAACGCGAACGTACGATTAGCCTGGGTTAGCTTCATGTTTACGTTAAACATTCCAGGCAAACATTCAGGGTGTTGGAACGGAGCCCAACATTCAGGGTGTTGGAACGCAGCCCCCTTTCCTATGAACCGCTCACCACTTGTTGCGTAGACCCGGGTGCTAAATGACTTGTAAACGACCTCATTTTTTTTATTTTTACACGTTCATGTTAGCGGCGGCAGTGGCTCAGGAGGTAGAGCGCTCGTCTTGGGATCAAGGGATCCCAGTTCGAATCCCGGCTCGTCCGTGTTACATGTCGAAGTGTCCTTGGGTAAGACACTGAAATGCAGATCATTTCATTTCATAATCTTTCGTACTGAAGATTACGATAACGCGAACGTACAATTAGCCTGGGTTAGCTTTATGTTCACGTTAAACATTCAAGGTAAACATTCAGGGTGTTGGAACGGATTAATACGATTTACATTATTTGTAATGGGAAAAATGATCTCGGTGATCGAACAAATCGTTTTTCGAACAGGGTTCTGGAACGGATTATGGTCGAGAACCGAGGTTCCACTGTACAACTCGTTACAGAGAAAAGTAATTGTGCTCCAGGAATGTTCCTTTGTAACGTGTTAGTCCCTACACTGGGTGCCAGGTAGCTAAATCCTGGCTGAGGAACATGTAACTCTATTGAAGTTAATGGTGACACCAGGGAACATTACCTGACAGTTCAACTCAGCATGGACATCCAACAGCTGCCAAAAAACGCATGCACACATCTTCGTCTTCTTTCCAATTCACATTATGGCACAATTGCCAGGCCAAGAGCACTTATTGGTCACAGGAGGGGAGAAAGGCATACTTATGGAAGAATGGTTTGATTTAAAAAAGAGGGTCGTAAAAATATCAGCGGCATGAGGTGGTTTCTTGAAAATATCAGAACAGTTACCTGTTATGCACCAGTTTGCCACTAGATCCGCGTTGATGTGTTTACTTTTCAATTATGTTTTAAGTGGGAGACTTAAACATCTCATGTGGGGGTTTTAAAGGCTTGTGTGAAGTGAAGCGTGTCTAAACACATGGCATTGAACGCACCGTCAAAGCAAATCTGACGTCAAGACGGACAACGTGGCTTATAAATTGCCGGTGAACTCAGACTGCCTCGAAACGGGACACACAGTTTGAATGTGCAGATTGTTATGAACGCAGGGTTGAAGAAATGTGCTCATTTGGACCCTAGTGGTCACTTTAACGTTCATATTTTTGCCCCGTCCAACACGTCAAGTCAAGTCAAGTCAAATTTATTTATATAGCCCTTAATCACAAAAATGTCTCAAAGGACTGCACAGGATTACAGTTACAAACACCAACACACCCAAGCCATGGTGTTCTTGTAAAATTGGCAAACCGTAATACAGATTTTTTTGTTTTCAAAGGACTTTACGAATGTTCGGGTTGGGACTCAAAACAAGTCATGGGTACATTATTAAGGTATTAAGTATTTCTTGGAAAATTGAGTATTTGATTAATTTGTGCTGTCATTGACTTGTTTCATTGGTAGCTTCATTAAAAAACAAAACAAAAAAAAACGTCACTATATTTACCTAACTTTATATTTTGAATAGTAATCAATTTCACATGTATATTAAGCATAGCCCTTAGCAGATAAGTGATAACTTGGTAAGAAATACGTCCCTTGATTCATGATTTTTAAATAGGTTTAAGGCTGTTTAATTGATGTATTTTTGTAAAAGTTCTTCAAATATTGTCATTAAAGATAATAAAAATAATAAAATCAACTTTTAATAATAACTACACTAATATCTTATGCTAACACTATTAGCATTCAAAAATCCTCATGATTTTCTCATTTCATAATATTTCTTTTACATCATTAAGATATTGTTGTTTTTAGCGTGTTTATATTTCTATACATGTTTTTTTTTTTGCTTTTTATGTTTGTTCTACTTTGCACTGTTAGAAGAGGCCCAATTTCCAATCTCATTGTACGTCTGTAAAATAAGAATAAAGGCTATTCATTCATTTCTTTTAAAATTGTTGCTCTTGTAAGAGTATGTTTTTTTTGTATTATTATATTTTACAATTATTTAATCCAAAAATATACTGTTAATAATAAAATCCAAAAATATTTCATTCGTATCCAGTTGGCAGTCGCAATTTGACATTTCATAATGGTTGCTCTTGTAAAAATAGGTATGTTTTTACATCTATATTTTATAATTATTCTTCAAATGAAACAAACAATCCATTTTGAAGAATTGAGCAGATATAGTATCACTGTTCTAATTGAAAATGGCATTTTTTTAGTTAAAGTAATAAAACATACCTGCCATATGAGATAACTTTGCTAGTGTCAAAAATAGTACTTTTACTTTAATCATAAGCATACTTATTTATATTTTAAGAGTCATTTTTCTTGTTTTAGAGAAAATAATCCCAAAAAAGAGACAACAATAACCACTTTACAAGGTACTTTGCTTATTGAAAATAATATATAACGTTTTATCGTAATCCTAATAAAGTTTTCAATATTGTAATATAAGAGAAAACCTATGTGCCAATGTTTTTTTTTCCTTGCAGTGTGCTAACGGATCCCATTTAACACAATTTAAAAAAACAACTCTGAAATGATTGACTTTTCACTAAATTTTAAGAATCTTTACGATTTTATTCTATTTTAATGACTTTACCTTTTAGTTCAAGGATGTTGTCTGTGCCTTTTTGAGGAAATAAGAACTGGTTTAATTGACAGGTAATCAGACTGGCTGTTTTCAGATCCACAACCAGTGTTTCCTCTAAGTTGCGCACGTGCGCAATTGCGCACTGCTCGCACATTCTCAGCGCACAAGAAAATCTAGCCAGCGCACAAAAATGAGGGCTCAAAATTACTAATTAAGAAGCGACTCAAGTCAAAAGCACAATGCATGAAGGTCAAAATACTCGGGTACCCCCGACGTTGTGTCCTAATGCGGTATTTTGAAGTCGAGTCGAAGGAGAACGAAGTTGAGTAAAGTTAGTAGAGTTTGTCGGGAAACCGGCTTCTTCGGCTCCGTTCACTAAAAGGAACCGGCTCTTTCGTGTCCTAGACGGCTCTTCAGGTTTTTTTTTGCTTCTTTAATCCCAACATGACCAAATATTATGTAAAATTATACACAAAATGACTTAAAAGAAGGGGGGAATAGAACAAAAAATACATATATATATATATATATATATATATATATATATATATATATATATATATATATATATATATATATATATATATATATATATATACACCAAAATGAAAAAGTAGTGAAAACCTGAGAAAAAAAGAAACAAAAGGAAGAGAAAAAATAAGGAAACATTTAGAAAAAATTCAGACGAAAGAAAAGAAAGAAATGTAGGAACAAAGTAAATAGAGAACAAAAAGAAAAAAGTAACAGCTAGGAAAAAATAAACTCAATGAGATTTTTTTTAAATAATTCAAAAAAATAGAAAAAAAATAAAACAGGGAAAAAGAAGAAAAAGTTTGTGTCGCATTCAAAAAATTTCCAATTATATCAAGTCAATCTTGTTGCCAATATTGTACTTCCACTAAAAAATGTGATTAAATACAGTTGTGTATCGTGCAATCGACTAAAAAAGCCCCCAAAAATGTTAGTATTATGCGACAAAAGATACCGGGAAAAAAAAATTGAAATCCTGTGAAAGAATTGTTGTGAAAACAAATGACGTTTGTAGGCCATACAACCTTTGGAATAATGCATTAGTCACTTCATTCAAAAGTGAAACATTTTTTTGCATTGCCAGAAACTCAACAAAATGTAACTTGATATCAAGTTTTGGACAATGATTTAGTTGCCACACTTGGGATTGCTGTTGCTCACTATTGTTTCAAGCGTTGCTCACCGACTTTGTGAGAACGCTCAGACCCGTGGAAAATTAGAGGGAACATTGGTCCAGACAAAACCGAATCTGACGTGACAGTGGTTGACAGCAGAAATTACATGACATGGCATCTGGGATGCACATGGCAATGATCCAACTCAGTGTGCTGTCTGAGCAGTCAATATAAAGTCATGGGATATTCAGGAACAGTTGTAGGGGGGTTAGACACAGGTGAGTCCAGATCCACCCTTTGGGGAAATGTGACAGATCCTTACACTTTAACAAAGTTCCTGGTTAT
Source organism: Urocampus carinirostris (assembly GCF_059441175.1). Classification (NCBI taxonomy): domain Eukaryota; kingdom Metazoa; phylum Chordata; class Actinopteri; order Syngnathiformes; family Syngnathidae; genus Urocampus; species Urocampus carinirostris. Next base: position 34,217,081 of record NC_142358.1, read on the forward strand.
TGGGGTACCCGGAGCAGCAAGAGAGGAGACAATGATATCATCTGAATCTGAATCTGAATCTGAATCTCTGAATCTCTCTCTGATCGCCCGCTAGGTGAGCTTCATGTTAAGTTAAATATTTATTTTACATGCATTTAATACAAATTTCATGACCTACGAGTACTTTCTAAAAATGCACTTTTGTATGATTTTTTATGTCTCATCTCTCATCTCATTAGCTGCACCGCTTATCCTCAGTAGGGTCCCGGGGGTGCTGGAGCCCATCCCAGCAATCATCGGGCAGTGGGCAGGGGACACCCTGAACTGGTTGCCAGCCAATCGCAGGGCACACAGGGAAAGACAACTCGCTCGCTCATTCACACTTAGGGACAATTTGGACCGGCCAATCCACCTGAAATGCATGTCTTTGGTGCGTGGGAGGAAACCGGAGTGCCCGGAGGAAACCCACGCAAGCACGGGGAGAACATACAAACTCCGCACAGGAAGTCCGGTAGCTGGATTTGAACCCAGTGCGCCGCCGTGCTGCCCGATTTTTTATGTATGTCTGTCTATTATTAAAATCAATTTTCCTTTTTCTTATCAATTATTATTTTTTTTTCTTTTTTTTTTTTTTTTTTTACCACCGGGGGGCTTTAAATAATACACAATGTCCATTAAAGGACATTTTTTATTATTTTTTTATTTTTTACAATTTAATGCACATAAACAAACAAATGGGTGAATGTCTTGTTTTAACCCCCGCCATAACATTATTATTGTCCACCACAGCACAAAGTGTACTCACATGTTGACAAAAGTTTGTCTCCACTACAGAGCAGAGCTCTCACACCTAATTTCGAAATCCTTGATGATCCCGCTTGAACTTCTGCTCCCGGTCAAGAATAGACGGGATTTGCTGTGCGTTTGTGTTGCTTCCCCCTCAATTATCTGTGTTTGCGGTAGGGAAATAGAGCGGATATCCCAGGCCGAGCATGGAGCTTGTATTAATGGTGGCACTCTCGTCTTCCCTCCCTACTCTGCGTTTACTTTTAGCTCAAAGCAGAACCGCTCAGAGCCACCTTCGGAGTACCGGCAACGGAGCGCCTGTGATGTAACTGCTATAAAACGCCAAATAAAACTTATGGACAGCCATTGGCAGAGTGCAGGAGCCCATGCAACACAATGGATCATTGTTATGGAACAGATGATGTCATGACTCGACTTCTCCTCTTCATCTACGCTCGTTTGTTAAAGGCGGAAGCTTGCGCTGTAACTCTGCACATCTTTGGTGAAGTCATGTCTCCTTCATTGCAGTTTTACACAACATATCTATTAAACTGAAAAAACATGGGACAGATATGAAGCCAATGTTATATGAGTACCAGTTTCCATGACTAGTATAAGTCAACACTGTTTAAATCTGCACGGTGGCAGCCTAGACATTGTATTAGTGTTTTAACCAATGCATAGAACTTGATATATAGCACCATTTTAGCAATTGACATAGCTGACTTAAATTGCCACTAATAGAAGGCATTGGACATTGATGCTTTTTGCCCATTCCCCTCACTCGGGCCCACCCGTTTGGCACCAGTTGCTGCTCGTTCCCTGATTGGCTTCCCTCCTATTTAAACTCAGTGTTCTCATTCACTCCTTGTCAGTCTGTCAACGAACTTCTGCACTTGCAAGACTTGTATTTTGACTCTGTCCGGTATCCTGCTCTAGTCTCCAGTATCCGGTATCAACCCCGTCTGTCTCTTCCTGTCCGGTATCTTGCTGAAGTATCCAGTTCCGGTATCGAAATGAGGAAAAAAACAAAAGAAAGAACAACAGTTGTTTCATAGATAAAGAATATAATGAAAAGCATATTAAAAGGGTACATTAACCAATTGCCCTGCCAAAAGTGTGCTTGTTTGAAGTAGGACAGGGCAATTGGTAAAAACAAATAAATAAAGTGAAGTAAGTAATGATTAAATATTTATTTCTTGCTAAATATGGATTGCAAATGTAAGTCGATTAAATCACTTCTTAGCAAAATATGGATGACCCCTGACAATTATTGATACTACAGTTAAAATAAGAAAAACAGCAACAAATAAACTTTTTCGGCCAATTGCAGGCTTGTTTTGTCCCTTTAGCCTATGCAAGCCCGTAAATGATAAGAAGGATCCGCCCCCTTTACCTCCGAATAACTTTAGCCAATAGTGATCGGTTCAACTGATGATTGACACATCTTTTTCGGCCAAGTGCATGGTTTGTTTTGCCCCTTTAGCCTATCCGAGCCTGTAAATGATAAAAAAGATCCGCCCCCTTTACCTCCGAATAACTTTAGCCGATCGATTCAAATGATGATTGACACATTGGTTAGCCAATGAAACGCCGGTATATAAATCCCATCATACACCGCGGACTACTTCACGTTCGGGGGAAAATATAGTCGGCGGCTGTTGTATTAGTTGCAAGACTTTGCGACACACCATTGAGCCATATATAAGGCGCACTGTATTATAAGGCGCATGGTCAGCTTTTGAAAAAAAAAAATACTTTTACGTGCGCCTTATTGTGCGGAAAATACGGTCATTCTTAATGTGTTTACTGGGTGTATCCATGTATATTATTTGTTTCAGTTGTTACACACTCTCTACCTTGTGCCAAGTGTCAAGTCAAGTCAAGATATGTTTATTTGTATAATAATAATAATAATAATAATTTCCTTTGTATTGTCATTCTTTGTAACAATGTACACAGAACGAAATGTCGATACACGTGACCCGTTGTAACGAGTCGATGCAGCCGCAGCCAACAGAGGGCGCCGCCATTATACCAATTAGGTATGTCTCGGCCGAGGCGCGAACCAGCGACCTCCCAGTCTCAAAGCGGGCACACTACCATCTAGGCTACTGAGCTGGTAAGCCCTTAATCACAAAGAGTCTCAAAGAGCTGAACAGACCACAGATTCTTGCAAACCACAGACTATTATTACACCATTCCCTGATCTAAAACCTACATGATGGCAAGGAAAAACTTGAGGAAAATGAGGAATTTATTTGTTATGCTGACGAGAAGGCCTGTTGGTCCTTGGATCTTATCAAAACCAACATTCCAGTTCGGATTTGAGGTGAGGGCAAAGTTCGTGAATTTTCAAAAGCTACGTCCTTTTTCTACTTTATCAATGCTTTTTGTGAAGGCAATACAGCTCCTTTTATATTTAAATGTGCATAATATATTCTGTTATTTAAATAAATAAATTGTAATAAAAAAAAACTCATCGGTGCCTTGCTCCAGCAATTGTTTTTACTTGTCTAGTCTTGCAACGAGGATGTTGATTAAAAGACAAGGAGTCGAAAGAGTTCTCCTCTTTCACATTCAAAATCATTTTGAATGGATCCAATCCTAAACAACTGGAGAATGATGTTCCAAAGAACATCCCCCCCTAATCAATAGTAACAAAATATAAATATCCAGAAGGAGATTGCTTGAGAGTGTAATAGATAAATCCAGGTTGAATAGGCATAACTTGATCAAGTCCGGCTGGCGCATTTCGGCTTAATCGGTTCCCTGTTTGCAGAGCCAGGATCAAACATTGAGGCTATGTCAAGCCAGATGTATATATTTCGGATAAATGTGTTTTCACTGTGTCTTCAAATGGACTTGATCTTAGAATCCCAGTTCGAAAAATGTCACGCATCATCTTTTATGGCAGAATCTTAAAAACAGCTATGATAAACATCAAGCATTCTAATTGGCATGACACTAAAACAAGTGGGCCGACAAGGATAAATTTACATCATGAATGGGTATGCAAATTAATCATGAAATGACTGTTGCAATTATTCAGACCTTCTTAATAAAAATGACAATATATGTAAAGTTTTAATGCAAGATAATCAAAATATTGCTGCACACCAAGAAAGTCCATGAAACATTAATGAGAGTAAAGGTGCCAGGTTTAACTGAGCCCAGCTTCATTTATCCTCCATTCGTGCAACTGAGTTGAGGATAAATGCATTCAAGTAATACACATATCCTGGCTTAATTCTTTATCTTGGTTTTATGCAATTTCCCCTAGTTTTCAAAATCTATCTATCTATCTATCTATCTATCTATCTATCTATCTATCTATCTATCTATCTATCTATCTATCTATCTATCTATCTATCTATCTATCTATCTATCTATCTATCTATCTATCTATCTATCTATCTATCTATCTATCTATCTATCTATCTATCTATCTATCTATCTATCTATCTATCTATCTATCTATCTATCTATCTATTTACCTTGGTCATATCCCGCAAGAGGGGTGAACGACAACAGGACAAACACATACAATATAAAATAAAATAAAAAGGGAAATAATAGCAAAAAACACACACAAACATTTTTGGACCATGGCCAAACTAAATGCCCAAACACCCAAACAAGTTGGGCACCTCGGCACCTAAGTTGGTCATGCTTTCGTCCCTCCAGATGAAACGGGACACAAGAAAGCGGCCGTATCACTCGAGTCAGGGTGACACAACACAGTCTTCTGTTCAACAGCAAGGCCCGACAGCTTTCACTGGTTTACCCCTGCCGCATCATAGAGGTGCCCTGCCCATCCCTTAGAACGCGTCCAAACAACCCAGTATCCTTTTACAACACCTCTCCACTCATTCCTGTAACCAACAAGAGCTGTAGCTTCCACTAGGGTTATAGGGTTTTCAAAATTATTTAAAACAAAACATAACACAAATAAGGCAGCACGGCGGCGCAGTGGTTAGCGCTTGTGCGGCACAGTTCATGTCATGGCAACCTGTCGTGGGTTCAAATCCAGCTCCAGACTTCCTGTGCGGAGTTTGTATGTTCTCCCCGTGCTTGCGTGGGTTTCCTCCGGGCACTCCGGTTTCCTCCCACATTCCAAAAAACATGCATTTCAGGTGAATTGGCCGGTCCAAATTGTCCCTAGGTGTGAATGAGCGAATGAGTTGTCTGTCCCTGTGTGCCCTGCGATTGGCTGGCAACCAGTTCAGGGTGTCCCCTGCCCACTGCCCGGAGATGGCTGGGATGGGCTCCAGCCCCCCCGCGACCCTAATGAGGATAAGCGGTACGGCTAATGAGATGAGATAACACAAATAAATATACAGTAAACCATCTCAAAATTTGGTTTAAAGTTCATGTTTACCTGTATCAATTCAACTGCAATGATTCTCGTGTGCATTCAGTTTGATTCTTCAGAGTGAGTATGTTTTAGCTGTGATTGTCTGGTGACAAGTCTGTGTTAAAGGCTATATTTTCTGGGGTACGCCAAGTGCCTCTTAAACGTCAACAGGATAAACCGGATATGAAATGGATGGAAATTTTGAAACAAAGGCCCATTTGTATTCGACATTTTATAACTGCATGATAAAAAAGAATAAGCATCCTGATCATTATAATCATTATCATGATTACCATCATTATCATTATCATCATCATACATTGGTTTCACTGTTATAGACTGTTAAAATCATTTTTATTTCCACTCAGAGTACTGTCAGTACTTGTTTGCTCTAAAGTAGCTTAGCCTAGTATAAACTGTAGAGACTTGTTCAAAATGCTAGATTTACAGAAGGTGACAAATATTTAAATCATCCCCCCAATCGTGTTCCAACTGCAAACTGTTTGTCATTCAGCACATATTTTGCTGGTTAAGTGAGCATTTGGATTCCTGCCACGGTAAACAGCACGTATATAATAATTCAACCTCGGCAGGTAGCAATTAAGCAGATGAGCTATAAAACTTTCCAATAAATGTCAAAATCCAAAGAACTGCAAAGAGTTTAACGTTCCTCGTCCATTCCGGTTCGAAACGGTCTCTTTATGTAACCCCATCATTTGTGAATTCGGCTGATGAGGGTTTTTTCGTTCAACTTTCATTGTTTATTTTCTGCTTAATGCACTTTGCAACGATTATTTAAGGAATCAAATCCTGCAACAGAATCCAAAGTTTCTGTTCCTGCCTCTGCAAAAAAGAAATAACGCAAGCTTTGCCGTACCTTTTTTGCATAAATTTGTGATCATTTATTGTGTAATCTTTCTGGTAAAAGAAAATTTCAAAATAAATACATAAATAAATAATCAAAACGTAATTTGTCATGAACCAGGACGGAATCTCGGACCCAATTGCGTTTGTTTCAAAGGAATCTTTATTAGAAAGAGTTGTCGGAACTGGCTTTGGACGCCGGCGTCTGTCGGACGGTATGGCAGTTCCGTGACAGGTAGGTGGAATCGGTACAGCTTAGCAGGCAGGTCGATGGCCAGGGCGGGAGAGCAGGTCGAAAACGTGGAACGGAAACAGGTCAAAATCAGAAGGCAGGCAGGAATCAAGCAAGAGTAGTCTTTGGTACTTGGTAATCTGGCGAAACACACAGGAATACAGAAGTATGGTCTGACGTCCTTCTCTGGACGGTGAACACTTACGAGGAGAACGTCAGCCAATCAGAGAGCGCGCTCCAATGCGCCAAACGATTGCCCCCAGGTGACTTCACTTAGGAAATCATGACATCATTATAATATTGATTGTAATACGTGTAATCAAATATAATAAAACCCAAAAAATATATTTTAATTTAATTAAATTACAATGGGAAAAAATAATAGAACAAATAAAATACAAAAAAAAATAATAAATACAATATAATATATATCATTATGATACTAATGATACCAATAATACATAACAAATGAAATTAAATAAATAAATACAATAAAGTTTTAAATATCCAAATAGTAATTATTTTCTGTTGTAGAAGGTAGTTTTTTTTCTGCCCATTTTGATTTTATTTACCTTTTGGTTAAACGTATTTCCAACAATAAGCGAGATTACATTCAGCTAAAAAAGACAATTTCAATAATCTTATTTTGTCTTTATTATTTTCCAAGAACAAATATCCATCAATCTATCTATCTACCCTGGTCATATCCCTTGAGAGGGGTGACCGAAAGCAAGACAAAAACACACTCAAAAACAAAGAAATGAAAAAGGACAAAAGTAGCAAGAAACACAAAAAAATTGACCATGGCCAACCCAAATGCCCAAAGAACCAAAATAGTTAAGCACCTCGGCACCCCGCTGGGGTTGCATTAAAAAAAAAAAAAGTCCTGCTATTGTCAAAACCCGGAAAGTAGATACCGTTATTTATTATTTTTTTTTTTTACTTTTGTATACACTGAAACCAAAGAAAAAATACAATTTACAGGCATAAGTATTTGTTTAACCAATAAAAATATTATACTTTATGAACGATTTCTCACCCCGCCTACCCCCACGCCCCCCACAAAAAAAATCGTATTGTCTATATTATAAATCTAATAATATAAATAATAAGGACACAATCTAAGTTACTTCATATGATAGTTTGTCGCTACTTTTCAGTCAGCACCCCAAAATGTTGAGAGAGCCAATTTGGACCCCCCAAAAAAATAAAATAAATATGCCTCGGGCCACACAAAAAATAAAATACTTATATTAGCCTTATCAAGTAGAGAACACATAAATAATATATTTATTTTTAATGGAAAACCCAAAGATTTTTTTACCTTGCCAATTTACAGAAAGCATATCATTTTTTAAAGTGCTAAGGGAGCCACTAGGGAGCGCCAAAGCGCTGCATGTGGCTCTAAAGCAAGTTTAGCAGGTTGACAAGTCCAGATTTGTTGGTGATAGAAAGCATCTTCCGCTGCCTTATGGTGATTTGTCAGTCCAGAGCTTTGGTTGACATGATGGTTTCTAGAAGAACTTGAAGTTGAAAAACGTTTGTGCATACGTAATGTAGGTTTATCAAGCGGTTTTACGTATGTCGTTTGTTCTTACAATTCTTTCACAAGATATCCATTTCTTTTTATTTCCTGATATATTTTGTCGCATAATATTAACATTTTTGGGGGCTTATTTAGTCGGTTGTAAACTGTACTTAATCTCATTTTTTAGTGGAAGTACAATGTTGGCAACAAGATTCACTATAATTGGAAATTATTTGAATGCAACACAATTTTTTTTTCTTTTTTCTGTGTTTTTTTCTACTTTTTTGTTACTTTTTTCTTTTTGTTCTCTATTTAGTTTTTTCCTACATTTCTTTCTTTTCTTTTTTCTGGCTTTTTTTTCTAAAATGTTCCTTCTTTTGGACGGCAGTAGCTCAGGAGGTAGAGCGCTCGTCTTGGGATCAAGGGATCCCAGTTCGAATCCTGGCTCGTCCGTGTGACATGTCGAAGTGTCCTTGGGTAAGACACTGAACACCTAATACCCCCAATAAGCTGGTTAGCGCCTTACATGGCTGCAAGGCCGCTATTGGGAAATGTGGAGCACATTGTAAAGCGCTTTGGGAAGTCATTGACTTGAAAAGCGCTACATAAATGCAGATCATTTCATTTCATTTTTTTTAATTTTTTTCTCTTCCTTTTGTTTCTTTTTTTCTCAGCTTTTCACTACTTTTTCATTTTGGTATTTTTTTCTTTTTTGTTTTATCCCCCCCCTTCTTTTAAGTCATGTTGTGCATAATTTTACATAATATTTGGTCATGTTGGGATTAAAGAGGCAAAAACAACCTGAAGAGCCGTTTAGGACCCGAAAGAGCCAGTTCCTTTTAGTGAGCCAAGCCGAAGAAGCCGGTTCGCTACTAACTTTACTCAACTTCGTTCTACTTCGACTCGACTTCAAAATACCGCATTCAGGACACAACGTTGCTTCTTAATTAGTAATTTTGAGCCCTTATTTTTGTGTTTTGGGCTAGGTTTTCTTGTGCGCTGAGAATGTGCGAGCAGTGCGCAATTGCGAGCTTAGAGGGAACACTGATCGCGACACAGCAAGGGAACACTGTATTTATACGTCTTATTTGTTTCAACTTAATGGAAGCTCATCATGTGTGAAACCAAAGAAGAGGGGCTTTGCCAAAAGCTCCGCTCTGTCTCCTTCGGCCATCCCCAGCGGTCTCCGCCATGGGTCCGGCCTGCCCACAAGCGAGACTGGCCTACCCGTTGGCGCTCGAGCGCCACCCTGGCGTCGCTGCACATTCTTTCCCACAAGCAGCCGCATAGTTCCAGCGTCTCCTCATGCCAGAGGCCCGGGACTCTGCAGCAGGCGGGGGCCACTTCAAAGGCCCTCCGGCCTGCAGCTGCAGCCTGTCGCTCCGGCCGCCAGCTTCAGTTTGTAATCATTATTAAAGGCTTGACCTCGGCGGCATCTCTGCCGCTGTTCGCACCCCCTTTCCAGGCGGGACAACGCCGCATGAGGCTCCTCTCAAGGCCACTCCTGTTACCCATCATTACCGCGCTTCGTCCATTGTTTGGTGTTGTTGTCGGTTCGGACGTGGTAAAGTAAATATGTTATTTTTTTGTCTTTAAAAAATGTATATTTCTGTGTTTTAGGAAAAAGGATTCACAAAAATAACATGAAATAGCACCATGTATATTTTCAGTGGCTCAGGAGGTAGAGCGCTCGTCTTGGGATTAAGAGATCGCAGTTCGAATCCCGGCTCCTCCGTGTTACATGTCGAAGTGTCCTTGGGTAAGACACTGAACCCCTAATGCCCCCAATAAGCAGGTTAGCGCCTTACATGGCTGCACGGCCGCTATTGGGAAAAGTGAAGCACACTGTAAAGCGCTTTGGGAAGTCTTGACCTGAAAAGTGCTATATAAATGCAGATCATTTCATTTCATCAATGTTGGGAATGACACTGTTATAAATGATGCTGTTTTTCAGTTACAGTGTAATCCAACTAATTACTTTTTTTCACCGTTACAACGCTGCGGCATGTCCCCCGCACACCCGACACTGTTTTTGTCTGTTGTGTTTTGGTTCAAGTACAGCCTGGTGACGCCCATCCCTCTCCAGGCTAGCATATGTTTTCACACTCGTTTGACGCCAGTTGCTGCTGGTTACCTGATTGGTTACCCTTGTATTTAAGCTCAGTGCTTTCACTCGCCCTTTGTCCGTTTGTCAGCAAACCTCTGTTTACACAAGGCAAGCATTTTGACTCTGACTCCCGTCGGTCCAGTTTTGTCACCCGTTTTCCACTTGTCTGTTCCTGACTTCCACGTTTGTCCCCGGCTACGACTCGTTTTGACCTTGACCACGTTTTGATCTCCCGTCCTGGCTAACGACCCGTTTTTTGACCCCGACCATATTCTGATCTCCCGTCCCGGCTAACGACCTGTTTTTCCCGTCCAACCACACTACGATCTCCCACTCCGGAAGATCCACTTCCGCATTCCAAACACGCTCCGATCCCGTGAGCAGCTTGCTTCCCTCGTCCAGCGAGCACCGGATCTTCTATATCTCAATGAACTTGTGAGTAACGTTACGCATCTGGGTCCTCCTTCTGTTCTGGTCTTGACTTATACATATGTGTGCGCGTGTGTTTTTGTGTATGTATGTATGTATGTATGTATGTATGTATGTATGTATGGAGAGAGAGTGGGAAAGGTGAGAGGAGAGAGAGTGGGAAAGGTGAGATGGCACAACATTCATTTGGACAGGTAACTTAAAATTAGTTTTACCTGGTTATATCAGTATCAGAAATTATTTTCCCCCATTTTATTAACACTCCACTTATTGAAACATGAATATTTTGTTTGTTTGTTTGTTTGTACATGATTCAATTGTTTGTTTGTTTGTACATGATTCAAATTGAATCTTTTCTTCCGGCGCCGTCACGAATGGCAGCCACTCCAGCAGCTCCCGTGTTATTTTCGATTGTTCTCGATTGTTCTCAGCTCAGGGATGCTGCTGGAAATGTGAATTTCCCTTTGGGGATGAACAAAGTATCTATCTATCTATCTATCTATGTATGTATGTATGTATGTATTTATAGTGTATTAGTAAAATATGGACATTTTATTTTTCTTTGGTTAAGATAAATAACTTATTACAAATAGTATTTGCTTTTTTTTAAAAGAAAATGTCTTGTTTTGTGGTACAAAATATAAGATTATTTTTAAAATAAGCAGAATGATAACCTTGATTATTTTTAATATTTGACAGTTGTTTTCAGGGAAAATAGCTTTTTCTTCAGGATCGTTATTCCCCTGAATAACTAACACTTTAAATGAGCAAAATCTTGTGCCGATGGGATGAGAAAAGACAGTGGTACATTCAACATATACTAAAATGATGTCTTTATTTGGAACAATACTTATTAAAAATAGAGTGATGTATTAAATTTTGTGAATTTATCTGCTATAGCAGATGACAGATCATTATTTTCATTTATGAAAGATAAAACAATTTTGAGAAACATTTTCTCCACATTTCAAGGCTTATTTTATTTATTATTTCAATAGAGAAATTAATCAAATAAAATAAAACAATATATACTAAAACTTCATACGTTATACGTGATTGTTTTTTAATGTAGAAAAGCAGTTCATCAATTAGATTACGAGTAAGATGTTTACTTATTGCGATGAAGCAGTTAAAAATGACTCAGTAAAAGTAACTACAGTCTAAAGCATGCCAGTCGAAAGCAATGTCCGGGCATGTTTTGTAACATCTGTATCCGTAGTGCATAGGCTATAAATCGTAATAGCACAGATAACAAAAACCTTTTGCACTTCCACTACTAGCAGATATGTTAGGCGACAACAACCTGCAAAAGCACAATAGCCTCAAGCTTGTGTAGAAATTCACCAACAGATGTTGATGTACCCACCAAAAGCTAGAATAGTAAAGTGGAACCTCGGTTCTCGGCGATAATCCGTTCCAGAACCCTGTGTTGAAAACCGATTTGTTACATCACTAAATCATTTTTCCCATTAAAAATAATGTAAATCCTTTTAATCCGTTCCAACACCCTGAATGTTTACCTTGAATGTTTAACGAAAACCATAGCCAGGGTTGGGTAGGGTTACTTTCACTTGATTACTTTCAATTACTTTTGTACTACTCCAATACCAAATATGCTAATAAAAGACAAAATAAACTAAATATGAATAAAATGACTAAATTTTGTGCATGCTTGGGGAGTAACGGAATACATGGAACGGCAAAAATTATGTTGGCAAACTGTTTGGATTTATTTTCATTTTGTTTCTGTCGCATTTTATGTTAGTTTTGCCGGAGATCTAAGAGATCAAAGCCAGGAGAGAAAGCTTACCACGTGTTGTGAGTCATAATTTTATTCATATTTAGTTTATTTTGTCTTTTATTACCATATTTGGTATTGGAGTAATCCAAAAGTAATTGAAAGTAATCAAGTTAAAGTAACCCTACCCAACCCTGACCAAAGCTAACCCAGGCTAATCGTACCTTCGCGTTATCGTAATCTTCCGTACGATATATTACGCTAACAGGAACGTGTAAGAATAAAAAAAAAAAGATAAAGAAAATAATTATGAATAGAGTTTCTTTCCTTTGTTGTGGTCAGCAGAAGGCGCAGGTAAGATCAGACACTCGCACACCTCCTTTATATTTTGCTATGATTTCTTTTTTAAATGCAATAGTTGTACGCACTACTCTTCTTTTTTCACCTGTAGCAACTTTGCTGCTTGCACTGACTTTCTTCGCAGGCATAATAAGGGGCTAAAACACCCATACGCCGCTCAGCATCGCACCCTAGCGTTTGCACTCACGCATTACCGGCGTTCGAACTCCGATTTTTTGACCGAACAGCGAAGCAAAAATTTCTCGAATTTTTTTGTCGGACTTCGATTTGTTCGAACTGAGAGGCGTTCGAAAACTGAGGTTCCACTGTATTTGTATTTTTTCCCCTTCCATTAATGTCCAATGGCCTATACGAAAGCAATGCGATTGAGTCACTCCAAAACAAGGCCAGCAGGTGTTCAATATTATTGGGCTTGTGGAAAGAGTAGGAACTTATATTTACCAGGTGTGCTTATAAAATACCATGCTTGTTAAACTTCCATTAACGTACAAGATTCCTTTCATTGTGTGCGTTTGACCTCATTTGACATACACTGGATTGTCAATTCTTGCAATAACTCAACAACTTTTATTGGGGTCGTAAGTTGTTGACATCACCCTCAACAATTATTTGAAGGGCAATAAATCCAGGCTGCACCTATTTTTCAAATTGTCAGGTTGCAAAGTGTGCTCTGTTAATTGCATAGATTTGCCGTGATGATGGTTATGATGATCACTTTATGTGCAAAGTTTACAGTCTGCCCTATTTCTGCTGCCAAAAGACGAGTGATGTGCGGTCATAAGAGGCAGGCGAAGCTGTGCCTTAGCTGTCATCAAGGATATATAAAATTAGAAATATACTGCAGGGTTATCTATACGATCAAATGTGCTGTACAGAATTTGAAACTTTTTTTAAACTCTGACACCATCTCCTGGCCTTTGTCATCATTGCAGCCTCAGTCAACTCGTTCATGTTGCATGTACAAGTACGTGCATTTCTTAGAAGTGCTCGAAAACTATTTCCTTTTTTTCTTGGAGATTGTGTTGGCGTTTGGACTGTATTCGAAAAAGGCTTTATTCTAGTTTAGCTATGTTCATGATACACTGTGAAAAAAAACCTGCAGAATAAAGCATGACGTCACTCTTCAGCACTCCCATCGATCAAACTTGATGTGTTCTGCTCTGAAGAGCTCTGTTAAAAGTAATAAAAAGGGGATATGTGCAGTGGAAAATAACGCTTAAGGGCTCTTTGAACTCAGTTGGGCATTGTTAACACAGATTTAACAGAGAAACATTGGAAATTTCAACTTTCAAAGACACTTCAAATGATGCACGATAGCTTTAAAGTATAGTAGACACTTCAAGCAAGGAGAGAAGATATCAATGGATTTTGAACATTCAAGGAGAAAGGGGACATAAGCCTTCAGATAAGAAATTCCAACCTGTTCTAAAGGTCCTGCTCTTAATGCTTTTTTTGCAATAGATCGCCTGCGCTTATATGACATGTACAGCATTTTTATAAATTATTTTTCAGAACGACTGAATTTTTACGATGTATTATGAATCATATTAACACAATTAGTATGTTATGTTTTACAGATGCTGAGTGAGGCATGCATTTCTTTTGCCTCATGGCAGAGGGCGATAGTGAGAGCAAGGATTCTGATTTAGCGCACACCTCATCTCCAAAAATTTGAATTAGTGATAGTATTAGTATGCTAAGAACAAGTCAAGCCATCATTTTTTTTTCCATTGCATTGAGGATTACCTATCTAATGCTATACTTTTTTAAGGAGCAGTGAAAAGACTTCATTTATAAGTTATGGTGATACAATTAAACATTATTTTCTATGCTACGATTCATATATTGGTTTCCTGCTCTTCCGATCAAATACTAAATATGATGTAGGTTAATTTCTTTGTAAATCTTAGTGTGCCTCACTTGACAGGAGCCTCTGTGCACGTAGCTACAACGGACAACGAAGCTAAATTGAGAATACGCTTTTTAGGAATCTTAAGAGATTACCAGATTAGGAGGGGAGGATAATGTTTAGTTTATACCTCCAAGTATATCAATAATTATCGCCTGAACCATTTGTAAGTACATGTCCTTCCATTAATCAATCATATGCCAGATGTCCTGACAGCGTTCTTTCGTCAACAATCAGTTTTGCTAAAAAAATGAACGTACACTGTGATGTATAGCCATTCCGAAGTAATGGGTTGCATACCAATGACTAGAATCACTTAAAGTATGTTTTAAACGTCCTATTAAGATCGTAGAGGTAATTATTTCACAACATCCTGCATGGCTCACCGATGTCCTGATGAGTAAAAGAGAACTATTCAACATTGACTCAGCTTTTCCAGTGTTCTCGTTTGCCCGCGTCCCTGCGTGCTAGACACATCATTTTTGCTGGGGACGCATTGTGTCAGATCAACGTGCGTCCCCAGGACGCAACTTTTTTGACACCAAATTGTCATTATTACCTGATTACTTTTTTTTGTTAAACAAAGATTTACCGCACTCCAAACTTTTCGTCAGGCAGATCCGCCATTGTTGTTTTGGTCTCGCACCGATCTCGGCAAACGAGATCTCGTTCTTCGAGATGACGTCATTGTTTTGGTGGTTGTCGAGTGAAAGAGAAGTATGCCTCCGTAAAAACAGTTGGTATTAGGTGCAAATCAACAAAAAAATTGGTAATTTCTTCAGTGTCGGTAATAGGTTGAAACATAATACAGAAAGTGGTAACAACGGCAATAATTCTGGCATGAAAAAACAGCGGAGAAATTCTTCAGAAGACCGCGAAGGCAAGGAAAACACGTGTTTTGAAGCGAACGATTCAATGAAAGATAAACAAAAGAATACTCTAGCAAAAAAAGGACTTTTCTGCCAAAATTGACACAATTATATTCCTGGTTACGCTATGGGGAGGATGATAATGGAGGTTACATGTTCTGTGATGCGTGCACCTAGCGTGACAAAAAAACTGGATTGCATAAATCATTTCGCAATAGAACTTTCAGAAGAGCACACTGGATCGGCACAACGACAATGAAAACCGCAAATTAGCTATGAAAATTCCGTTGCTCCAATTGGACCTTGAGAAGGCATTCCAACTGTGGCGGGACAGCAAACCACAAAGAATATATGAACTGAAAAATCAAGTGATTAAAACTGCATGAATATATAGACTAATATTTCAGCAATATTATTTTGTATAATACAGTATACAATACTTTTGTGAACTGAAAAATCTGAAGTGATAACCGCTTTGTATTACCAATTAAGTGTGATGATTAAAACTGAAGGAGTATATAGATTTATATATTTCTTTATATATTTGTCGCAGATTTACAATTTCAACCTCGATAACACTAAATTTTGGGGAGCCATAGATCTCTGTTGGGACCCATCACTTTTCAGAGGTAAAATGAACACTGCTTTTCTGACGCATTAGAAACTTAGGCCAGTCTCCAACCATTACCATAAGAGTATTTTTGACTCTTTATTCTTTTATTGTGCTTTTGTGTATTACGTGTTCACGCAGAAATGCCAAGTCTATTCTCAATGTAAAAAATGTTCCCAAAATATGTTTTATCAATGACAGTAAAGACAAATTCTAATTTTAAGCTTTTTTTTTTAAATTCCCTTCAGCTCAGAGCCATCACAATCAAGGCGGGCAGTGACACTCACAGACTCCACAATTCACCATTGACACTCTCTAAGAAAACAAAAAATGAACTCCAAATTTTGAACGTCTGCATTTATTCTTTTTTTTTTCTGTGGAAACAATTTTGCAAAAGAAATCTCAAATAAACAAAAGTAAGCAATAGATCTGTAAGGGATCGATTCAATATCATAAATTATATCGATAAAAAAGCAATTACTTGGATCTGATCGATACTATTGCCCTGGGATTGATACTTCGCTGCTCCACCAATTTCCTCAAAGCACCCTTTTCTAAAGCAAACCGCCAAACTCCCTCATCTATTCTCTTAGTGTATGCCCATGTCAGTGACCGACAGGCAAACTTTTAGCCCCTTTCCCTAGCTGGAAACTCGCAGACCTGCAGCATTCTGCCTGCCAGGCAGAGCAGAGGGTTAGGAGAGAAAGATATTTCAACCAAATCAATCTGCCCATTCCCTACCAGAAGCTAAAAATGACAGAGGCAGGAAAGTGCAGTGCAATGTGGACTTTCAAAGTGGTCCGTTACTGTGGCAACATCATACATTTACATAAACACCTGAAAAAAGCTTGCCTTACAGAGAGCAACAAGCTTCAACCTGAAATGCAAACCTTTTACCATTCCTGAACAAAAACCTTTCAATCTGTTGTCACTATGGCAACATTGCCAAAAGGCCTTCTTTCTTAGAGAGCCTGTTAACACTTTGTTTATAATACTGACTCTATTTTCTAAATATTTGCAGTAAAATAGGTACTCTACTTAGGGTTTTTTTATCATTGTTTTTAGATTTTAGTATTTTGATTGCAATGTATGCTGCATTGGCAGCAGCACGGCAGTGCATTGGTTAGCATGTGTGCGGCACAGTTCTGAGGTCATGAGATCGAACCTCCTGTGTGGAGTTTGCATGTTCTCCCTGTGCTTGCGTGGATTTCCTCCAGGCATTCCAGTTTCCTCCCACATTCCGAAAACATGCGTGTTAGGTTAATTGGCCGGTCCAAATTGTCCCTAGGTGTGATTGAGCGAGCAAATTGTCTGTCCCTGTGTGCCCTGCGACTGTCTGGCAACCAGTTCAGGGTGTCCCCTGACCACTGCCCGAAGACAGCTGAGATGGGCTCCAGCACCCCCGCGGCCCTACTGAGGATAAACGGTGCAGGTAATGGATGGATGGATGCTGCATTGGTAGGGTGAGGTTCAATATCGGGAAATTGTGAGGCAGTCTGATGCCATCACTATCAGTGTGGGTAAGTCCCATTCCTCACATGGTTAGTCTGTGCCTCCCATAATAATATTTTTTTCCATTACTAGTTATTTTGTATTGTTATGTGCTTGTGTGTATTAGATGTTTCGCGTTGTTGGGTGGGGATAAAGGGGTCTTATTGTACTCTAATTTTTTATACAGCACTTTGACAATTAATTGCCCAAATGGTGCTTTAGAAATACATTTTATATAATTTGATGTGCGTTTTATTTAAATTGTATCTACCTTATTAATGTCCATCTGTATAAGGTGAGCGTCTTCAGTGTCAAACCGATGACTTATAATGCCCGGTGCCTGCACAAACAAGCCCGACTATTGTGCTGTCATAACAGAACTCACTCAGCAGGAGCTCACAAGATGAACATTCTCCGAAAACATTACGCCGTACTTGCCTGTCGTGTTACATGTCTGACATTTTCTGATTGTTTTTAGTACAACTTGTGGTATTCCAGGCATGGTGCGCCCTATGCCAATTAGATGGAAAAGGATATGATCTAATGCACCCTCGGCTATCTTAGCTATTCTGTAGCATCACGGTAAAGACACAACAGGGCCTCGTGGCGTTTCGCCGACAAGGCGCTGACAGATCCAAACAGATGCAGAATCCCGTTTGCACCCTTTCACCCTACACTGGCGTCACCTCATTTTTGTCCCCCCATTCTTTTTTGTTGATTTGTTTCAGTTTTTTGATTATTTTCGATCGAGGGCCTTTGAAGCGCCAAGCGTAGGGAGGTCTAAACATAATAGAGTGGTGGCAATGGACAAGATGGGTACCGTGGGACGAGAGACCCCCTTAAGCGTGCTGCCGGAGTGGGATGCCAGGAATGGCTCCAAGGTCCCAGTGGCACGAGCCGCCGACACATAACAAGCGTCTTGCAGTTGTTCTTTGTCTTGACCTCGTTGCCATCGTACTCTTTAGGATTTGATCAGTTTACGGACGAGGTCTGGAACCTTTTGACTCAATAATGCCCACCTCATATTCTGTATTGTCCTGTCTTTTACCGCCTGCCTGCCTGGTGGTGATACGAAGGAGAAGGACAATTTGGAGATGAGTCAAAGGACCAGCGTTTGACCTGAAGCATGTGAACGCCTGCATGGACCAGCTGGCAGAGATGGGAAACTGCGTCGTGGCCGTCATAGACTTTCTGAAATAGTTTACAGGCTGGGGGCTTCGCTGCTCTCATGCACTTTAGGGAGACATTTTCAACATGTTACCTAGTGATTACTATGCTTGTGTATAGTAATGCTAATTGTGATTCACCCTGGTCATCCTGGAAGGGGGATTACCACTTGTGAGCTCCTTTTTTAAGGTTTCTCTTTTTCCTCACGCTGAGGTTTTGGGTTGTTCCTTGCCCGCATATTGGTTTAAGATCAGGTAACTGTGTCATTGTAATCCCGTGCAGTCCTTTTTGTGATTAAGGGCTACATCCTGTGCCTACATTTTTTGTGATTAAGGGCTATATAAATAAATGTGACTTGACTTGATAAGCCATGGATGCAAAATATTTAGATATTTTATGAGAGCCATACCAAATAATTTAAGACCAAATTCAACAGAACAGTCAAACCCAAATTATGTAGCACATGCAATTTCTCTGTGTGACATTTGATGACTTGATAAAGTCTATGAAATAATAATAATCATGCCAGAGCCTGTGTCCCATATCAACAAATACACCTCTTTGAATTGCTCTCCCTTCCGCAGTTACTTCAGATCGGTGATGGTTCAACTGTCATTTTTTTGTTTTGAATAATGGTTTCAGAACAAGGTGCAAGCAGTTCTTTTGTAAAAAGGTCACAATTTACTGCAGTATGCAACAGCTATGTGATCCCCCACCCACCTCTGCCACTCACCCAATCAAATTGCTGTGGGGGCTTGCCTGGGGTTTTCAGGAGTTTACAGTTTGTTGTCAGGGTTTTCATCATACAATCTCTCAACAGTGAACATACATTGTTTAATGATTTCCTATATACAGGATTACATTGAGACGTACAGCCATCTTTGTGTGTAAACTGTAGTTTGAACTTGAGATTTTTCAGATTCGATCTGCAACCTCAGTGGAAATGTTCAAATCTAAGCTTAAAACACACTTTTACCCTATAGCATATGGAAAACCTGTATTTTATGTTGATAATTGTCACGGACCAGGAACGGAGACGGGATCCAATTGTGTTCTTTTTACTCAGTTTTTATTAAGAAAGAGAACAGTGCTTGCATCCACGATCCGATGATCGTCGGTCACAGGTAGCAGATAGCACTACCATGTCGAGCGAGGGTAGTCGTTGGCAGCGGGAAAAACAGGTCGATGGCCGGGGCAGAGGAGCAAAAACAGAAACAGGTCCAGAAAAGAGGTCGGCAACGGGTATCAGGCAGGAAACAGGGCAGGATCGTGTCGGAGAGTACAAAAGCTTGCCTAGCTGAGAGCATAGGTTCGCAGACGGTCTGACGGGTTCCTTTCGGAAGACGGGAGTTGAAAAAGAGTCCAACAGCCAATCAGGTCCCGTGGCTGTTGGCGCCAACGGGGCAACCGCAGGTGCCCTGAATCAGTAATCACGACAGATAATATGTGTATTATTTGCCCTCATGTCGGTTTTAGATGAGGGGATGGTGTCATAATAGTCAGTAATTTGCAATAGTCTTTGATCTGTGCGGCCCTTTGAGACTCTTTGTGATTAAGGGCTATACAAATAAACATGACTTGACTTGACTTGACTTTGCTCTTTATATACTGGACCACACCATGCGGGTATTTTACCGCGACAGCGTTGCATACACCAAAATTGGAAAGATACAGAGAAGATATGCATGTTCGGATTTGATCGCAGAGCCAGACGTTCTTATAAAAGAGCCATTTCCCGCTCGCGAAACATACGTTCCCGACCCTTGGTCTACAGCAGGTGTGGCCAACCCAGTCCTCAAGAGCCGCGTGTCCTGAATGTTTTAGAGGCAACTCTTCCCCAACTCATGTGATGCAAATTTAAAGCTTGCTAGCAAGCTGTGAAAGAGCTTGATAATGACCCAGGTGATTGGACTCACCTGTATTTAAGCAGAAAAGCTCCAAAACCATTCAGGACATACGGCTTTGAGGACCGGGTCGGCCACCCCTGGTCTAGAGCATGGATAATTTCAACAATCTAACTACAGCTATGTCATCTATGTCCACTTTTAAAATATTTCCTTTTCTTATTAAAATGTACCATTTAAGGCTTTTCCATAAGACCCTTTACAGAGGTTTTGGTAAGCATAATGTACGGGAATCAATCATGCCAAATAAATGGAAGCGTGTAATACTTAATACTTCTATTGGAAAATATACTATGCGGATTCTTGCAAAATCCTGAAATGTATTTACTTCAGCGTCTGCGATCCAATATGTTCTTCCTCAGGGATTTTCCAACACGCCAATTACTCAACAAATAAAGCTCCTTCATATGAAAAATAGTGCTGTGGTTACTTACACATAAAAGTTAAAAATCACATGTTTCTCACCTAAATAATTTTTACATACTGAGAAAGAATGAGCACCCCTGGTTTAAGAGAAGTAAACTCTTGTTTATACGTCTTCAAAGAGCATCAATTTTTGGTGCAGTACAAGCAGGGTTGGGTAGGGTTACTTTAACTTGATTACTTTCCATTACTTTTGGATTACTCCAATACCAAGTATGCTAATAAAAAACAAGAAAAACTAAATATGAATACAATTACTACATTTTGTGCAGGCTTGGGAGTAACGGAATACATGGAACGGCAAAATTGATTTTGGCAAGCTGTTTGGATTTATTTTCATTTTGTTTCTGTCGCATTTTATGTTAGTTTTGCCAAAGATCAAAGAGATCAAAGCCAGGAGAGAAAGCTTACCACGTGTTGTGAGTCATCATTTTATTCATATTTAGTTTATTTTGTCTTTTATTAGCATATTTGGTATTGGAGTAATCCAAAAGTAATTAAAAGTAATCAAGTTAAAGTAACCCTACCCAACCCTGAGTAAAATACATTTGCAATATAGACAACTACAAAAGTAAAATATGATTTCATTTTCCCAAGCTCATCATTATCTAAAATATGAAAAAAAAGGATTGTGTTCTGAGCCTATTTTAAGTTACACTAAAGCTTGATATAAAGTTCTGTAAACACAAGATTATTGGTAGAAGTGAGTACTTTCCATGTAAAATAAGTGCTGAAAATGTTATAAGAAAATAGCCACAACCTGAGAAAAACCAAGAATAACGACACTTAGAGTTGATTCCACCTATCAAAAGAGGGTTTTTACTACGCGAAGGAACTGTAAAATGGGTTCCTAAAATCATGTTAGTACTGCATGGAATGCTTAATATGAGGATCTAAGAAAACAAAAATAAATACCAACAGGACACCAGAGAGGGGTGAAATGAACAGCTGACTCCTCAGGATCAGCAAAGATCAAGGATCCACAGATCCACCAGAAAAGCAGTCTCTGTCATTGGGTGTCTTCACATCAAAATGACACCCCCCCTACATGGATGCTACTCAAAGCTGCACCATTAACAATAAATACTTGACATGCCAGCCAGTTGATACGGTGTTCCTCTGCCAATGGTGGCATCGTTGCAAACTGAGCCAGCCTGTATTTTCTTGCCTTTGGGGACTCACAAAACCCCTCCTTTGCTTTGAGGGAAACAAGACCATTCACTTGGAAAAGGCGATGTTTTTTTTTTCATTCATCACCAGCATTGCCCAGCTGGCTGAGTTGGGAAGCTGTGTCATCACTGTCTTGGACTTTTTTAACTTCTTGAAGAGTTTTACATATCATCAATGCTTATATGTTTTGCCTACAATGTTTTGTATTGGGGCAGTACTAGGTTGGTTAGTCCGTGTGCGGCACAGTTTTGAGGTCATGGGTTCAAATCCAGCTACCAACCTTTCTGTGTGGAGTTTGCATGTTCTCCTCGTGCTTGCGTGGGTTTCCTCTGGGCACTCCGGTTTCCTCCCACATTCCAAATACATGCATGTCAGGTTATTTGGCCGATCCCAATTGTCCCTAGCGAGTGAATTTTCTGCCCCTGTGTGCCCTGTGACTGCCTGGCAACCAGTTCAGGGTGTCCCCTGTCCACTGCCCGGAGATGGTTGGGATGGGCTCCAGCACCCCCGCGACCCTACTGAGGATAAGCGGTGCATATAATGGATGGATGGATGTTTTGTATTGTTACCCAGTGCAACATTTATTTCAGTCTGATCAACCAGGGAGGGTGGTTACCCCTTCTTAAGGATTGTTTTTTTCCTTATGCTGAGGTTTTTGAGTTTGTCCTTACCTGCATGCCGTTTTTAGATCAGGGGATAGCATAATTGTGGCCTGTACAGTTCTTTCAATGAAGACCTCCCAAAGCGTTTTACAATGTGCTTGACACTTTTCCCTTTTACACACTAACTAACTTGCATAGCAGCGTCAGCCATGCAAGGCAACTACCTACCATCAGGGGCATTATGGATTCAGTGTCTTGCCCAAGGACACCTCGGCATATAACACAGATCATCCGGGAATCGAACCTGCAACATTTTGATCCCAAGACGAGCGCTCTACCTCCTGAGCTAATTCCGCACCAACAATGAACATCAATGGAACTTGAGTTTTTTTTTTTTTTTTTTTGAGGTACAATTATCAATCAAGCTCAATCAGTAAAGATTATGACCAGTGTAATAAGGATACCCAAAAACATGTAACTGTATTCTGTTACAGAAAAAAATACATAATCAAGTTACGGGTACATTTAGTTAAAATTAGGATAACTATTTGGGACTATAATTTTATTTAAAAATATATTTCCTATATACATATAATGCACAGATAGACAAATTGTGTGATAATTTCATTCACTGACAGGAAAGAGACAGAGAGAGATGACGGTTACACATGGATGTGCCATCTGTTGTGCAGATTGTTCGGATGGGTAATTTGTCAACCACTGCATATTTGTCAGACTGTGTTGTAGGTAAAACAATGTTTTTTGTTTAGTCTGTATTCTATTTTTCCTTCAATATAGCACTCATTATGTTAAACGGTGCCACCCTACAGTTTCTTGAGACTGCTAAATTGTGTAAATGTCCGGGACTGGGCAGGGCGGTTTGCGTAGTGAAGCATGCTGTGAGCATAGCTCCGCCCACCCCGACCCTTCACCCAATCAGATTGCTCTGTGTGTTTGGCTAGCATTCGTGGGTAATTACAGTTTGTTGTTTGATTTTTTAAAAATAAATTTTATAAAGCGTGTCTTAGCAATGACCGTACATTATTTAAATGAGCTTCTATATAAAGGATTCTGTAGAGATGTACAGTTAAAACAGG
Source organism: Urocampus carinirostris (assembly GCF_059441175.1). Classification (NCBI taxonomy): domain Eukaryota; kingdom Metazoa; phylum Chordata; class Actinopteri; order Syngnathiformes; family Syngnathidae; genus Urocampus; species Urocampus carinirostris. The sequence continues at coordinate 34,240,703 of NC_142358.1, forward strand.
GTCTGTTGGTGTTACACCTTGACTGTAAACTGTAGGTGAAAATGTGCCCTTTGTATACTGGACCAAACAGGAGACCCATTTAAAGCAGCTCTGACAATGCACTCACCAATAGGTCCTTAGCTTGGCCGGCTTTAGGCTTTGATGCTAGGTCCTTAGCTTGGCCTTTGATTTTTGTATTCCAGAGATGGAATAAGAGCTTGCTCTGCCCACTCCACGCATCAGCCCGGTATTGCAGTACCTCCGGGAACGGTGCATTTGCAATGATCGCAGCAAGGCTATAGGGCTAGGACCTTAGCTTGGCCTTTTGGCTGAGAGTAAGTGTCCCGGCTCCTAGGCTTTGTAGCGTATTAAGAACTGACCGATAACGGATAATGGATAATGAATAACGAAGATAGATCAATAACCCTTAAAAACCCCAAAAACCCGATAATGAAGTTACCTGATTTGAAACGCTACAAAATAATCTGTACTAATAGCATTTTATCGTCCAGCAATATGTTCTCATTCAAATAGACGTATATGGCTCGCAAGCCTTAGGTTTCTGACTCTTGCCATAGCCAATCATAGCTTGTGAAACTACCGCTTCCTTAGGCCAGCTTGAAGGCCCTGGCTCCACCAACTCAAAATACCACTGTCTAAACCAATAGGCATATTTCCATTATTTCATGTTTCAGCATCAAGAGAACTGATTGTGAAGGCCTCCGGGTAGATTTCCGAGCCTGGCAACAAGTGATTGCTGATATGTGATTGGTTTAATGCTTGGGAATGAAACCGCACATGTGGAAGCAGCACAACCAGGGCAAAAAAAAATGAAAGGAAGCTGTCAGGTAATTTGAAATTATTTAATAAGCATTCATGGACAAATTATAATCAACATCAGATGATTCAGATATTTTTGGGCCCCACTACTGTTGATTTGTAAAAAGATTATTAATATCAAAGTAAAGCACTACATTTTTGGGTCAATAGTCTGGGGGTTCACTGAATTACTTTTTAAATGAAGTTACTAGTAACTGTAACTCATTCATTTTTCCAGGCACTTGCCCAACACTGGCTATGACGGCTTGTAAACATCTGCCTAACATCCGTCGCTCTGACCCATGACCAGCTGGCCTGCGACCCACGCTCCGCCACGAGAAATCACTTTTGACTCCATCCATCAAAGCTCCATTAATATTCCATCTGAAGCCGGCCGCTGCACTCATGGGCTTAATTACACTTCGGCCTTGCCAGTTGAAGGTGACCGCAGAGACTCGGGCAACTGTCAGTTACCATACACTCTTACCCCATCCGGGACCGCAGGGACTCTTTCGAGATTGCCCGCCCGATTTGGCGCGGACATACTGCCTACAAAGAAGTCCGAGCAGAGCGCCGGGTTAGGTATCACAAATCGGGGACAATGGCAACAACTGCACATCTAATTTAGCTCCTTGTTTATCACAAGTTGGTAATCAGATCCAGCGCACAATGGCACGGAGCACAATGGAATGGTGATCAGGGGAGCTATTGTTTTTCAAGCTAATTAGCCCTCAAATCCAAACCCCGGAGATAAATGTGGCTAAAAGTGGAGGACGCCCCTTGTACCATTAAAAAGGCCTTACAAGTACAGGTTATTTGGGGACGTGTTACATGATGGCCTAGTTATCTGTTCGGCATGCGCTATTGCTTTGTGACACACCGGCCCGGTACTCTGAGCCCAATGACCTCGCAGCAGGTTTTATCTCTCTCTTACGGGCCAGGATATTTTGCGAATTATAAACCAGATATTGCAGGATTATGACTGGTATTGTTATTTTGCTTATTAAGTATCGTAAGTATTATTAGGGATATTCCATACAACCATTTTTTACAAACCAATATCAACAAGCTGATTAGTTGGGCCTACGGAAAGTATTGCGTTCCAGAGTTGCGTCCTCATTCGTTCCCCGACAACCCATGCGGTTCATGTCAAACACATGGCCCCCCTGGCCAGATCAGGCTCGTTGAATGGTTTGATCTGGCCTGCCATATATTTCTGAGTATGTCATAATAAGAAGTGAGTTTTTAGGGCAATTTCTATCAAAAGAACCAAATGCTCTCCGCCAGAGGTCAGTGTTGACTTTGTATAGCGTGGTAAGTTGGTTCAGGTGTAAAACTGCATTCAATAGACTGTTAAACTAAACCAGTTAACACATTAAAAGCCAAACATAAAAATAGATGTTCCCATTCTTCGTGAATACACAAGTTGTATTTAGAAAATATATTTTGTCATCCGTGATTGTAATATGTAAATTATTATTATTATTATTATTATGTAGGGTAAGTCTAAAAAATTGGAGTTTACGCTATTCAAATTATTTCGGCCGGCCAGAGAACAAAACGTCTGGATCCAGGAGCCAAACTGAGTTCGACATCCTTTGTCCAATACACCCTTACCCTAAAATAGTATACATTCACTTTCCGACATTTCTTTCTTTATGTATGACATAAATAGTATCTATTATTGTTGTAATTTTACATTTCTAGTTCCAGATCATCCGTGACCCTCGTTAGCATACATTTCTGGTCATTGAATGATTAAATATTATATTCCGATAGCCTCTATATGGCATCGGATACTGGTTTCAGCCAACGAGTTGAATACTAATCACTCAAAATTAGGTGTATAAAGCACCAATAACTGGTACCGCTACTAGAACAGGCAGTTTATATTGTTACTTCCCTATCCCTTGATTATTTTCATGATTTACTGGAAGAAATATGACTAAAATTGATTTATTTGCCACTGTAACAAAATTGTGAATGTTTATTTTTTTGTTTGGCAAAGCAAATAAAAAAATACTTCTTTTTTTTTTCCTTTAATGCGTCTTGGTTCACTGACCATATATATATGCCAAATGAATTTGTTGCAGTGTTATAACTATTTCGAAATAAATCATAATAGAAATGTTATATATTCTATATTCCGAGGAATGTTCCAAAATGTAAATAATGGTTGATGGAGTTTTGTACATGCTTTTTTGCAACATCATCTTGAAAAAGGAAAATGTGTTGACAACAAAGGGTGTTAAGAAAACCCTCATTATTATAAAACTCACAATTGACATTTTTTAAAATTTTGTTTTATTTTTAGTTCACCATAACCTCCAACAAAAACAAATTAATATGTAGGCCTACCATTTCAAACGTCAGTGTGCCTTTCTGCAGTTTCTATGACTTTAAATAATGTTTATACAATCATCAGGTTAACAATTGGAATTATTCTAATTTATTTAAACTCACTGAGCTAAAACTGTTCCTTAACATTTTATGGGCAGGGAACACGGGTAACAGTGGAAACGTTTTTATTTATTTATTTATTTCGCAACATAATGGATTTAACAATTAATCTATTCAGAAATAATGCAGTCCTTCCTATTAACGTACCCTAAACACTAAACATATTAGTATTAACCCTTAATTTATCATTGTGTAAGTGTTTAAACCAGGGGTCTTTGACACAACACCCACTGGCTAACTGTTAATTCGGTTTTATTTATTTTAATGTGGTATTGGTTGATTTTTTTGGGGTTGTTTTCTGTCTGTTTCTTGGGTTGATTTGGTCTATTTCTTTTGTAATTTTCCAGTTCCTATTCGGTCATTTCATTTTTTTTTTTTATATTTTGATTTTTGCTCACTTTTATATTTTAATTTCATACTTTTGAGCAGGACCGGCCTAAACCTTCATGGGGCCCGCTTTTACTTATTATTTTGCATACCTACTAGAACTCATTCCATGTTCTAGTCCAGGGGTGGGCAACTGTTTAGAGTCGGGGGCCGCATGTGACACGTTATACTTCTTTTTAAATGGATTAGTGTCATTAAGTTGGTTTTGAAACAACCACAATTAGAGCAAAATAGTATATTATGTCCCTGTTTTAAGCACTTGATTGTTATATAGTTTTAAAGTATTACTCTAGGCTTTTTTTAATATTGCTGAAGTCGGATTTTTATTAAATTTCTGTAGTTTCTTCCAGTGTACTTTAGTTTTATTTTTGTAGTATTTCTGAAATAATTTTGATGTAGTATTTTCATTGTAGTACGTATTTTTTTAGTATTTCTGTGGTACTTTTGTTGTAATTGGAAAGTAGTTTTTTTGTCTTATATCTGTAGTATTTTTGTATTATTACAGTAGTTTTTTGATCACGGTATTTTGGAGTATTACTGTAGTGTTGTTTTTTAAATATTTCTGTACTCTATCTGTTGTATTTTGTAGTATTTCCATGCATATGTCGTATTTCTGTAGCATTTTGTTCTATAGTATTACTGTAGTAGTATTTTTGTAGTAATTCTATATTATTTTATTTATTCTCAGAATGGAGGCAAAATAATAAATGAGGTCCCTGTTTTCAAGCACTATATTTGATATTTAGTTTTGTAGTTATTATATAGTATGTTTTTGTTTGTTTTTCTGGAGATGTATTTCTGAGTGGATACACAAAGTGACGATAAGGACAATGTTGGCCCCCCAAAAAAGGTAACCGATCCTGGGGACCCCCTAGTGTTTCCGAGGCCCTAAGCGGCCGCTTAGCTTGCTTATGCGTGATATGTACTTTTATACTTTTCAGCATTTTTTCATGATTTTCAATACTTTTCATTCTATTTTTCTTACATTTTTAACAAATTTCGCTGGCGTTTGTACTTTCTCTATATTTTCCAGTACTTATTTTTCATACTTATATTTTATATTATTCGTTTTTATTCTTTGGGGTCATTTTTGTTGATTTTTCTCACAGCAAGGATTAAGCAAAATAAACCATGTGCAGAACAGTTTGTGGTCACTGTTCCATTTGTTTTTAAAAAGTTAAAAGTTAAATAACTGTTTATAAAGGCAATCGAACTGAATACGATCGATGCATTTTGTCTAGTCAGAATCTATATGTGGTTTCGTCAGTCATTTATATCCCCTTAATTATTTAATATTTTATTTTTCTATTCCTTCCATCCGTTATCTGCACCGCTTATCCTCAGTAGGGTCGCGGGAGTGCTGGAGTCCATCCCAGCTATGTTCGGGCAGTGGGCAGGGGACACCCTGAACTGCTTGCCAGCCAGTCGAAGGACACACAGAGATAAACAATTCGCTCGCTTATTCACACATAGGGACAATTTAAACCGGCCAATCAACCTGACTTGCATGTTTTTGGAATGTGGCAGGAAATCGGAGTGCCCTGAGGAAACCCGCGCAAGCAATGGAAGAACATGTAAACTACACACAGGAAGGTCCAATCTCATGCATCAGAATTATGCTGCACACTCACTAACCACTGTGCCGCCATGCTGCTATTTACTCATCATTGATTCTTTTTTTTTATTCATTTTCAGTATATGTATTCATTTTCATCTCATTTAGTGCTAAAAAAATAAACATATTTGAGAACATTCTAGCGGAAAACGAAATGCGGCACCCAGATAAATTGAGTTTGAGACCAGTGGTTTACACAGTGAAGGGGACAGGGTCAAGATAAGCTTCTCTTTTGGTTTCTATTCTCTCAATCCATCTATTAAATTGTTTATTTTGAATTCATTATAATCTTATCTTTGGGATAATAGTGGGAAAAGATCATGTCAATCAAAGCTCTGACTGTTGTCTTGAACATTGAGCATGACAACCCTTCTGACCCCTTAAAGTAAGAGTTTCTGACCGACCTTGTGGAAACAACCTCTGACCTGAGAGCATTAACCTCTCCCCCAGCAACAGGTGAAGACCCTGTCCCTCTGTCCACCAGGGGACCTTCTGACATTTCTTCTCAGCTTTTCAAGCAAATATTATCATTTTGCAGACAAACCCTATGAGGACTGCTTGTGAGGTCGAACGGTTTATGTGGCAACAGCTCTCAATGCTGTGTCTGCGACCAGAAGGTTCCGTGTTCAGGGACCAAATGGAAAAAAAAAACAGCTCAAGCACCTGTTTGCTACATGGCTGGACACAATACTGGGAAGCAAGTAAAACAAAACGGAAGAGGGTAGGGGTGTTACTGAGGGGTTTATTAGAAGGTCTCAGGAGACATCGTCTACGACTAGTCTGTCATCTAAGGCTATTAAAAAAAGTAATGAGGCAGACGCAAACTGCGTGGGCAAGGTGATTCCGTACTAATATTGTTCGGACGACACTACCTAATTTTCAACTTATTTAACGGCTAGGAAGAGCATTAGGTATGTTTCCATTACACTCACTTTTGTGCAAAATGCAAGTTCTGTATTGGTAAAATAGTAAAGAATATGCAAGGATTGTAAAATCAAAACATGGAATATCGCAAAAACTAGTTATGCTTTTATAAGGTGTTTTGTATTATACACATGTTTAAGTTAACCACGTGTTTTTCACATTTTTAACCTTCTTGTGACCCAGTCAGATAACGTAGGTGAGTCGGAATTTGTCACTCGCTGTCATATTTTGATGAATACACTGGGCACCCTTTATACGATATTAATTCCCTCGCGGATTGAGATTGTATCTATAATTACTTGTATCTTGAACGAATATTCAACAAACGAAAACATTGAAAACTAAATAATCTATTCCCGAATGGCAGCTGTTTTTGAGGAAAATAATGACCATAATGACCCAACTTCACCATTTTCCTTGATTAGGGTGGTGACGGGAGACACTGTCTTTGTGCCGGTCCATCCTTGGTTTAAGTGACCTGTAGCGCCTATCTGAGAGCAAACGATAATGTGAGAGGAGTACTTCATGATGTTGTTGGCTCTGTTGCAGTAGCCAGGGTCACACTTTTGTCAGCGATTTTAAGTTCTGGTTCAAAAAGCTAGTGTGCATGTTGAGCGGGGTTTATACACTAGTAGCTCTGGATTTGCGTCTGGCTCTTTGGCGCCCCTTAGTGGCTCCCTGGCGAGTTTACCAAAATGTTTGATATTGGAAAATTATGTTTTTTGTAGGATGACTAACATGATGCAAACATTCTTAACGTTTTCATAACAAACAGAAACAAAACAAAACACAAAAAAATCACGGAAAACCAAATGCGGCACCCAAATAAATTGAGATTTTTTATTTTTTATTTTATTTTTTATTTTTATTTATTTTTTGGTCCAATATAGCTTTCAAAATTTTGGGTTGCAAACCCCTAGTTTGGTGGGACATTGTGTAATAGTTGACCAGTGGCTGCATTGGGTAGTGCTATGAACAATGAGAAGATGATAAGATTACAAAGTACGGTGCCTTAAAGTGACCACACCGCACCAAGTTGCTTCACATTTTGTTCCCCAAACTTTCACAAAGTTTTTGATATTTTGGGGTACCCGTAGCAGCAGGATGGTGGACCATCATGTAAACTCTCACTAGTTTCAGCCTCCTGACATAAGTACATATTTCTCGACCTACATGTGTAAAAATGCAGGTTTATATGAATTATATCAATTTATTTTTTGTTTGTTTAATGCATTCCGTTTTTTTTCCACTAGGAGGTGCTATCCCTCTAAGCATAGCTATCTCCACACCAATCTTTCTGGCTCGCCATCTATCAGATTGTTCTTTCTTCGCAAAGCTTATGGTGATTCGTAATGGGGCAAAAGGCACAGAGTGGTCTCTTGGCCGCCGACCAAACCTACAAACTTTGATCTGCAACTGTTTCCTTCTCGGGATTCGTGGATTCACTGGTCAGTTAAGAAGAGGTGTGTGGGGGGGTTCGATTTTAAAAAAAAAAATGCCGAAAGGTGTCAGCAATCATCCTCTGTTCTTTCCTCATCACGGCGAGAATGCATGCAAGTGGTCCCCGGGGGGCCTCTCTGAGCGACTTTCAATGGCAAACGAGTTTTAATGGAGAGGTCAGAGAGAGTTCCTGACCGACGGGGCCCAGGGCCAGGTGGCGCATCATGGCGTCCTCATGCGCTGCTATCCCCAGAATGCGACACAGTGGCGTCGGCAAGTTTGCCTCTGATCAGGCCGGGAGGGGGGCCCGACTGGGCACTGGCTGGGGCCTTATAGAACTGCCAAATGCTCAGGGTGGGCTGCCAACTTTTGAAGAGGCCTATGTTTGCTCGAGCAATTTCCCAAAAGTGCTCACAAGTAATGCACAGGATGCCTTTCGTTTATCGTTTGGTATTTTTTGGCTATAAGACACAAAAAACACAAAAATGCCCAGAAATGTTAACGTGCGATCCAAACAATAAAAAGGCATACCAGTGTATTATCCTATGTATGCAATGTATAATCAGTCAATATTTATAGCTGACCACAATTGCAGAACAATGGTGGCAACAGAGATGTAACCCAGAGCCATTGTAAAAGCGCTGAATCTAAAACACCAGGCCACGAAAAAGACAGTTGACATAGAAAAAGACAATTGGTATTATCTTATCTCAACACTGTTTTTAGTTGCGTTAGCAGAAACCACTGTGAAAGAAACGAAAGTGATTAAAAATCGGCAGAAAATTATATCACTTTTATAGCTCTATCTCCTACCTACCTTCATATCTTATATATTTATATATATTATCTATCTATCTTATATATTTATATATTCTATCTATCTACCTATCTTATATGTTTATATATATTATCTATCTACCTATCTTATATGTTTATATATATTATCTATCTACCTATCTTATATATTTGTATATATATATTATCTATCTATCTATCTATCTATCTATCTATCTATCTATCTATCTATCTATCTATCTATCTATCTATCTATCTATCTATCTATCTATCTATCTATCTATCTATCTATCTATCTATCTATCTATCTATCTATCTATCTACCTATCTATCTATCCATCTATCTATCTATCTACCCTGGTCATATCCCTCGAGAGGGTTGACCGACAGTAAGACAAACACATACACAAAAACAAATAAAATTAAAAAAAAAGGAAAAGCAGCAAAAAACACACACCATTTTTTTTTGGGGGGGAGCGAGGCGACTGGGGATCCTCTCCTCTCTATCTCTACTCCCTAAAAGACAGCAAGGCATAGCTTGATCTAAGCATTGTAAATGACATATGATAAATATGTGCATTCAAGCGTTTATTTATATCTTTCAGGCTGACCAAATTACTTTCCATAATGGCTTTCTCTTTATTCAGGTTGTTATCTTGTGCACTTCTTAAATACTTTGTGAACACTGTATTTCAGTAGTCCCCAGACTTTGTTCGCGCCCCGGCCCTATAATAACATGGACAGCGTGGTACAAGGACATTTTTGTCACAGTACTTTTAGTCATGATATTTTTATTGTGTGATGAATACATAAACCGTAATGCCTTTTCGAATGTATCTGTCGTAGTCTGGTGGATAGGACTCTGCACTTTTACAGCCACGACCCCGGTTAGATTTCCGTTGCATCCAATTAATGCAATTTTGATCAGCGATATATTTGACTCATCAATCCTGCCACAAATATGGTACTTATTCATTTTTAGTGCAACCCTAACCTTTACTGGTGCCTCATAGTACGGTGTGCCCTATATATGAAAAAATAACACAAAAGGCTAAATTTTGGGGGAGCTAATTATTATTTATGTGAGGAATATGAATCAAATCTGTTTCCTCCTCCTTTGTTATTTTTACATGACTAATGCAGATATTAAGTGAAAAGCTATGGTCATTATAATCATCGTTCATAAGGAAAAAAAAAACAATTCATGACTAAAAGACTGGTGTATATGCCAAATAAATAGGCTTTTCTTACACGTATTCTTTTCCAAAATAAAATATACCTACCAGACTGTAGTCATAATTAGTGGCATGAGTACACTGACACATTACAGACGCTGCCCTACTTCCGACGATCATTTGTAAGTTTAATTTGTTCGTAAGTTGCTTTAGTGCTATATTTTACAGGTTTAAGGTTTAGATAAGTATGTTTAAGTCTTGAAGAAGTAACCCGTATGTTTTTTTTAACATTTTTGCTGTATGTATTATAATCATTTTCATCATTGTCATTATAATTATCAGTAGTCGTAGCCGAAGTGGCAGTTGTAGTAGCAAGCCTTGTGAAGAATGGGAAAACTACGGCCCACAGGGCCACATGCGGTCTGTCAGGCTTTTTCGTCAGTCCCACCAAACAATAATGTTATAACTTTGTCCACCTCTTGTCCCCAGTGTCCCCAACTTTCAAATAGCTGGCTGTATTTTTCTTGACTTGCTATTTTGAACGTATATATATATATATATATATATATATATATATATATATATATATATACCGTATTTTCCGCACTATAAGGCGCACCTAAAAGTCTTGTTTTTTTTCAAAAGCTGACCATGCGCCTTATAACACAGTGCGCCTTATATATGGCTCAATATTAAATTCGCAAGGTCTCGCAACTACGAGAAACAGCCGCCGACTCCATTTTTCGCGCTGTGCATACTGGGAAATATTAAACGATTGGTAGTTGCCGGGGCTCGTGTTGTATTTGTTTACTAAGTGGCAAAATGGCTACCCCATTAAACTGCTTAATTCATATTCAACAAATACAGTATTTGTCTGAATCCAGGGTTATGACTGGTGAAGATGTAAAGCACAATTTACCTTAAACAAACGCAGAATTATTCAGAATGTCACGTTTGAGAGAGAGAGAGAGCGAGAGAGAGAGAGAGAGCGAGATTCTCTTTCATACGTGCATTTGTATAAGAAAATGGCTCCTGTTAAGAGACACGCGTACAACGCCGAGTTTAAACTCAAAGCGATCAGTCACGCAGCACAACACGGCAATAGAGCGGCAGCGAGAGAGTTAAACTTAAATGAATCGATGGTACGGAAGTGGAGAAAGGATGAAGATAAGCTCCGCCAAGTAAGGAAAACTCAACAAAGTTTCCGTGGCAATAAAACTCAACAAAGTTTCCGTGGCAATAAAGCAAGATGGCCAGAGTTAGAGGAGACACTTGAACAGTGGGTTGTTCAACAAAGAGCGGCAAGCAGAAGTGTCAGTACTCAGTACGATAACTATACGTATGAAGGCAACAGCGCTGGCACAAAAACACCGGACGTGTTGGATGGCCCATTCACTGAGATATGGTCAATTCGAACACAGCAGAAGAAGAATTCGAGGGATTCGTCGATGAGGAGCTTATAGAGTGATCTTTGTTTTTCTTTTGTGTGTTTACGTTTTACATTTTACAGTTATTATGTTATTGCTTTGCACTCGTTGTTTTTGCACATTACGAGTGTCACTTTATTGCGATTGCACTAACGTTTCATTTAAAATAACAGTATCAGACGTTTTTTTCTTTGCGTGTTGACTAAATGGACAAAAAATAAAATGATATGTCGATGTTGTTCAAAGATGTGTCACGAAAATGCTTTACCTCAGAGAAAATAATAAAACGGCTGTTTATTTATTTTGGGAGTGAATGGAGTTGTGGAAACCTTGTTTGTTAATAAAGTTTGACCTTTTTGAATATTTTGTTGACATTCCCTTGAGCGTGGCAACATCTAGAGGTTGCATAACGTAACTACATTCTCTACTGTAGTCAAGTCAAGTCACATTTATTTACCGTAAATAGCCCTTAATCACAAAAATGTCTCAAAGGACTGCACAGGATTACAATTACAAAATTGCACAATTACCTGATCTTAAACCAGCATGCACTTATAGCGCCTTATAATGGGGTGCGTCTTATGTATGGCATAAGTTTTAAAATATATCATTCATTGAAGGTGCGCCTTATAACATGGTGCGCCATATAGTGCGGAAAATACGGTATATATATATATATATATATATATATATATATATATATATATATATATATATATATATATATATATATCATGTATTTATCCATCAGTTTTTTAACTCAATGCAACCCGAGGCTCAAAATATGGGGCCACCCCTGTTTTAAGAAGACGTGCACACATAAATTATCTGTGTACCATTCATCAAAATATGTCTGAAGAATTGTAGTATCTTATAGATATATTTAAAAATAAAATTATGCTATCTGGTTAAAATTTGGTTGAAAGGTGAGCACATCAGGCTCCCTGTTCTCAGAATTTTGTGACGTTTTTACAAAATAATTTGTGTAGTATTTTCATATTTCTACTTTTGACAAGAGATATATTAAGGGGAGCGAAATCTTTTGGGATATTTAAGTTTGTTTTAATATATACATTGACATAGGAGTAAAGGAATTTGAACGTTATTTTAATGTTAAGTTGTTTAAGTTGAGTTATAAGTTGTATAATTTAACAAGATATTTTTTACAGCAAAATAATAAATACTGTATAAGTGATTTAAGGTTTGAATTTAATATTCTTTACTGTTTTTATTCATATTTATGTTCCAAAAACATTCAGTTTAAGTGTGTTCAACAAATGTTTATCCTGGTTGGCCTGCGACCTTAAGTGTGTTTTGAATGTTGGCCCCTTGTGCAATTTAGTTTGACATCCCTGCTTTAACTAGTGTTCAGTGAATAAAACACCAATGTTGTTGTTAAGCGAGTCGAGGCTGCCCTCTACTGGCTGCGTAAGTCATCACACCCCTCGATGAAAAACAGCCAGAAAAACCAACATATTGCCCCCACGTAATTTAGCAGCCTCCATAAAAGGAATTATTGCATTAGAGGGACATCTTATCCCTCCTGTTGGTCATTCATCTTTACTTTAATGGAGCTGAATTCTCTCAGGAGATGGCCACAAGCACTAATTAGGCTGCATATTGCCCGCAAAGTGACTCTGTCATCTGGCGGCCATTGAAAAGAACAAACACACCCTTGCTGTCCTCAGCTGTTCAAAGATATTAAAGGGGGAAAAAACATTTTTTGAAGCCACCAGCTGTCTTGGGGATTTTCAGCACATGATTCGAAGACCACAATCCTCGTAGCATGCAGCATTAGCGCCTGTTGCTGTGATGTCCACTAAAACCATTGAAATAGGACATGGTGCTGTTTTTTATGTGCAACAAAATGGCCTGTTAATGAGCGTTTAGTGAACACGGTCATTTCCAGGGTTGGGTAGGGTTATTTTAACTTGATTACTTTCAATTACTTTTGGAGTATTCCAATACCAAATATGCTAATAAAAGACAAAATAAACTAAATATGAATAAAATTACTAGATTTTGTGCAGGCTTGGGGAGTAACGGAATACATGGAATGGCAAAAATGATGTTGGCAAGCTGTTTGGATTTATCTTCATTTTTTGTTCTGTCGCATTTTATGTTAGTTTTGCCGGAGATCAAAGAGATCAAAGCCAGGGGAGAAAGCTTACCAGGTGTTGTGAGTCATCATTTTATTCATATTTAGTTTCTTTTGTCTTTTATTAGCATATTTGGTATTGGAGTAATCCAAAAGTAATTGAAAGTAATCCAGTTAAAGTAACCCTACCCAACCCTGCAAGTAATGCACAGGATGCCTTTCGTTTATCGTTTGGTATTTTTTGACTATAAGACACAAAAAACACCAAAATGGCCAGAAATTTGAACATGTGTTCAAAACAATGGAAATGCATACAAGATATTTATCCTATGAATACAATTATGACTCACAACACCTGGTAAGCTTTCTCCCCTGGCTTTGATCTCTTTGATCTCCGGCAAAACTAACATAAAATGCGACAAAAACAAAATAAAAATAAATCCAAACAGCTTGCCAACATCATTTTTGCCGTTCCATGTGTTCTGTTACTCCCCAAGCCTGCACAAAATTTAGTAATTTGATTCATATTTAGTTTATTTTGTCTTTTATGAGCATATTTGGTATTGGAGTAATCCAAAAGGAATTGACAGTAATCCAGTTAAAGTAACCCTACCCAACCCTGGTCATTTCTAATTACCACCTAAAAACAAAATGAAGCAGCATTTTATCTTAAAACAATAAAAGTTGGGTTTCTTTTCAAAAATATGTCGTAGCATTTTTAGGCTTTTAAAGTGAAATAGTAAGTTATGTCGATATTCTTCATTGAATTAGGCAGTGGGGGGACTTGTCATTTTCACTCGGGCCCTAAGCTCCTGTCTGAATTAGTGATGGAAGTTAAATTTCTTATTATATTTGTGAGCGGTTAATGCGGACAGTGTAAGGAGATATGCGATGGACTGCGCGGCGTAGACACACGGCACGCAAAGTTAAATTTAAGTTAAACAAGACTGTATGAACAGATATAAAGAAGAACAATGACGGGTGGATAATAATAAAACATTTGGCAAGAAGCTCAACCCGAAGGTAATGATTGACATTTTAGGCCTGACCCAAAGTTTGGGCGTAAAGTCAATCATTTCCTCTAGGCAGGGGATCTCAAAAAGTTAAAGGCACAGTGAGTTTTATTCGACCAGTAGATGTTGCTGTATTCATTGTGCAACCAAAACGAGTGCTACAAGATCACAAGGAATAATACTACGGAATAATACTACTCCGTAGTACTACATTTCCCAAGACCTGCTAGAAAGCGCTGACTCTCCAACTTGGATTTTGATTGGCTAAACCAACATCTTGATCGAACATTGATGTTATGGTACACATCTGTTTTCTGACCCTAGCAAAAACAAATGGCTGAAAAGTGATTTGGTAAATACTTGAATATGAGAGCACATATCTGGAAGCAGCACAACCATATGGAATTATGTTCTAAGTATTGATCAAAATAGACATAACATCATTCTAATATTTCTGAGGCCAGCAGAAAAGGCCTTAGAGGGCCTGACAGCCCACTCCTGAAATTAGGTTAATTCTTATGGTGTCCTGATGGCTCAACTCTGGGGCCTGTATCGTTTCAAACATAAGAAAATCCGCAAGGAGAATTCCATGCCTGAAAGTCCCCCCAAAAAAAAACAAAAAAAAAACTGAGTTATTATATTTTATTTTATTTTATTGTATTTTTTAACATTTTAAATTGCATTGTTACTTATGTTATAGCGATCCATCTTGCGGCCCACAAACTAAAAGTTTAAAGTGCAGCCCATTTAATTTCTCGTTTGATTGATTGTTTTATAAATGTAATAATTGTCACGGTTGTCATGGCGCCCAATTGGCGCCAGCTGCGGCTCGTTGACAGATTAGCTTCCCCTCTACTTAAGCTCAGCACTCTCACTCACCCTTTCACAGTCCATCAACGAACCTTTGTCCCGAAAGACGTAGGTTTTGAATTTGTCCGGTATCCCGTTTGTGTGTCCTGTCCGGTATCGATCCCGTCTTCTTCGTCCTGTTTTGATTTCAGTCTCCGGTCTCCAGCGTCTGGTATCGTGCCCATCATTCTATTCCTGTCTGTTATCTGTCGCCAGTCTCCTATATCTGTTATCGATCCTTTCAATCCCGTTCTGTCAGGTATGAGCATCATCTGTCCGGTGTCGGCTCATGTATAGGGTATCGATCTTGTTGGTCTTTTGCTTTCTGTTGTTTCACGCCAGACTTCTGTCTTTTTTCTTTCGCCCAATGATTGCCGAATCACTGGCGTTTTGTGTTTACGAGCATGACTGCCCCATCTCCCGGTAAATAAAAGCTTGTGTGAGAAGCGTCACGCATTTGGGTTCTCCTCCTGTTCCGGTTCTTGACAGTAATCTTTATTTCTTGTGCAGAAGATGAACTTGATTACTCACTTATTTACTATATTGTTGTTTTTTTTTTATATACATTCTAAATATGTTTATTTGATTTATATAACACAATTTTGTGTAGAGAGAAACATATATTCGAGAACAGTGGAATTTATTTATGGAATATTTTCTTCTGGAAAACCTGATTTGGCCTCAAATTACCCAGACCTCTGCTATGGTGGCCCCGGATAAAGTATAGTTTAAGATCTTTGATCTAAATGAAAACAACAAGACATCCCCACCAGTTATGTTTTGAAATAATTTCTCTGATTTAGTTCCGTTCTCTTTCGTTTACCACGGACATAAATACTGTGAAATTACATCCAGACTTCAAAATATTTGTCTCATGTTTATCTTTTGATCTGAATTCAAACGCCCGCCTTGCAAACAAGGCCAAGGTAATTACTTTGCACTGTAAGATTCAAAATTGCACAGACTATTCACAAGTTAATGAACTCTGCTGCTAAAAAATATATGTATTAAAGTATTAAAAACGAATGATGCGGAGCCGCAGCTGTACATAATAGGTTAATATATGCAATATGATGAAATATAATATAAACGTGCACTTATTTTTCAGCATCAAGTCTGATTAAAATGTATGACAGAAATACCACGGGAGTCTCAGGACCAGAACGGAAACAGGACCCAATTGCGTAGCGTGTACCACAAGTTTTATTGAAGGAAAGAGGGAGGGGTGCGCCCACGATACGGTGTTCGCTGGACTCGGGGTGCAAGTGGCTCTCGTACTCGGATTGTGATCCGAACACGGAAGTGGATCTTCCGTAGCGAGCGATGGTGGTGTCAGGGACGGAAAAACTGGTCGGTAACCGGGACTGGGAGAGCAAGGCGTGGTCGGTGTCAGAAATGAGTCGTAAGCCAGAACGGGAAAGTAGACGTAGTCAGGGACATAAAGAGGTCGTAAGCCGGGACGGGAGAGTAGACGTGGTCAGGATCAAAACAGGTCGTAGCCAGAGACAAATTGGAGTAAAAACGGGACAGGTGGGAGTCAGGGGTCGAAAAAGGCTTGCATAGTATACACCGAGGTTCGCAGGCGGACTGACAACAGGGGGTTGACAGGACTGGGTTTAAATAGGGACAGGGAGCCAATCAGAACCCGCAGCGGTTGGGTCCAAATGAGCTGGCACGGGTGATACACATCAGTAATCATGACGGGGACAGGCTCGACTTTCAATATTAGCTTCCATGGCGATATAAAAGAACTTTTTGATGGAACTGAAATGCACAGAGAACCTGTAGGACAGAGTATTTTACATTTTCTTGAGGAAGGAAAGGAAGGTGTATTTTGTGCACAACTAAATACTATTTAGGTGAGTAAAATGTGGCTATATTCCTTGATAAATCTGCAATTGTATGGGGTGATTATTATTCTTTAATATATGTGTTGGCATACAGTATGTCACAAAAGTGAGCACACCCATCACATTTCTGCAGACATCACTGTAGAAACATCACTTCGACAAAATGAAAATAATTATGTTAACAAAGGTTGTGGCTTACTGGAAATATATCCTGATGGTGTGAAGCGTGTGTGGCGGCAACCAGGTGAGGAGTAAAAACATGTTTGTGTCGTGCCTAAAGTCAAGCATGGTGTTGGGAATGTCATGGTTTGGGGCTGTATGAGTTCAACTGGACTTGGGTAGTTGCATTTCATTAAGGGAAACACAAACTCAAGGTATACTACATAATACTGGAGCAGAGAATGATTACCTCCTTCCAAAAAACTGTGTTCAAGCCCGACAGTGACTCCGAATACACAAAATATTGAACTTAAGGAACTTTTACTTAAGCGTGCACTCACTTTTGTTACCAGGTTAATAGCTACTAATGTCTATATTTTAAGTTACTGCTATATAAGCTTTACACAGATTACCTTTTATTATGTCAAAGCGATGCTTCTTCAGTGTTGTTCCAGTAAACTCTATAATGAAATTTCTGCAGAAATGTCATTGGTTTACTCACTTTTGTGACATACTGTTGTTACTAAGGGTTTGACTGATTCAGCTTAAAATATCTGGGTTTGAAATCCACGGACCGTCACTGTTGCGATTTTGATAGAATTATGCAGGGTAAAATGTCAGTTAGTTTAAAACTAAATGAGCATTTTTCATATTTTGCATGAAGTTAAAATGGGGTTTGGAAACCCAAAAGCATTTTTGATTAAGAATGAAAATGAATCGTTCACTCTGTCATTTTCCCGCCAGGACAATCATTCACACAATGGCTCATACATAGGGACAATTGGGACCTGTCAATCAACCTGTCATGCACGGGACGTTGGAGAAAACCGGATTGCTCAGATTGTGCTACTATTAAAACTTGCCTCTGATTGGTCGGCGCTTGTAAAACTTGAACAGTAACAATTATGGTTGGCTAAAATTCCCATCACTCACTACAAAACCTTGAAAAAAAAAAACACAGTGTTTTTCGGTTTTACTACCGCACTATGTTCAAACTTCTGACTTCGACTTCGGACTGCTGCCCCTCTAGCGCCCCCTTACGCCCCTTCTTTCTCACCACCGCCCCATATCCTTCCACCACCCCCAGGGGGCGGTACCGCCCACTTTGGGAACCACTGTTCTAAACTCATATTCTACAAACACTTGTTTTAGACTGTAGAGTACCATAAAACATGATATTATGAGGGAATCATTTTGGTTAAGTTCCACTTTGACGATAAAGTGGCCCCTCTACATATGATATTAACTTGTTTTTATCTAGCATGTTTTGTATCTTGAATAATCTTTCATCATAAGGAATTGTTGAAAACGAATTAATTTGTTCCTGGCCTCCCCAAATATCCATCTCATCTCATCTCATCTCATTAGCTGCACCGCTTATCCTCAGTAGGGTCGCGGGGGTGCTGGAGCCCATCCCGGCAACCATCGGGCAGTGGGCAGGGGACACCCTGAACTGGTTGCCAGCTAATCGCAGGGCACACAGGGACAGACAACGCGCTCGCTCATTCACACCAATCCACCTGAAATGCATGTCTTTGGAATGTGGGAGGAAACCGGAGTGCCGGAGAAAACCCACGCAAGCATGGGGAGAACATACAAACTCCGCACAGGAAGTCCGGTAGCTGGATTTGAACCCGCACAGGAGGTTCCCAAGACCTTAGAACTGTGTCACCGTGCTGCCTCCAAATATTCATGTTAACTCTAGTTATAAACCCTGATCAATAAGAAGACATATACATAGTAATTGAACATAAAATACAGTAGTACGATGGATGCGATGACATTGCCTGAATAAAATACGTGTTCATTATGAACAATTACCATTGAAGAAGTCGCCTGTTGCTAACAGAGCTGCATGCGTGATGGTGGAGGAGTGAGGTAGCAGGAGAGATGAGAATAACAAATAAAAAAAAACACAAAAAAACCCCAAGAGTGTGGTATTAGGTTAGCATGGTGAGAGGTTCGTAAGAACTAATGTGAGCTGATCCTGGAGGTGAGCGGTCTCGAGCACTTGGACCTTTAGTGGTGATCTTAAAGGTGCTGTCTGGAATTTAAAACTTTGTTACTTTCAGCCACCATTTACTGGCTTAAAGTCATGGTCGCAACATCAGTCAGCTCATTCATTTAGTACATGCATTTCTTATACGGCTCGAATAAACTATTTAGTTCATCTTTTTGGGGCTCTGGGTTAGTTTTTGGACTGTATTTTAAACAAACCTATTCTTACTTTCACCAATTTCATGATACACTAACAAAAAACTGCGGTGACAGGAATAAAGTGGCTCTTCAACTGCCCCCATTTCCTTCAAGAGCAGGGGTCAGGAACCTTTTTGACCCAAAGAGCCATAAAGCAAAACATGTTTTAAAAAGAAATTGAGAGAGCCACCTCATATATTTTCAGACAAAATTGAAAAGACTGCCAAACTGCTTTATAGACAAAAGCAAATTCTTCAGCACATTTTATTTCACTGTGTGTCATTTGATTATTTAATCAAATATAAGAAATGATAATAATGTATGTGTAATGTGTATAATAAAAAATCAAAGTAAATATGCCATTTACAATTTGTCTTCCACCTTAAGTTAAGAGTGTTGAGGCAATTTCTTTCTATGAAATTTGTCCTTAATGACGGTTTCAAAATGTGAATGCAAAGTTCTTCTGTAAAATGTCACAAATTACTGCAAACGATAAGCATATCGTCATACTCACTTTCGGTGTGGACTGCACTGTGCGAGAAAGAGAGAAGTGCCTTGCGCTGTGTGCAGGGATCCGCCCACCTGTACTGCTCACCCAATCAAAGTCGTTTGCCAGCGTTTGTATTTATCAGTTTAAATGGTTTCTTATCAAACTTCTGCATTAAGTTGCTTCGGCTTTATATGGACCAAAATCGGGATGAAATCACTTGACTTTGGAACGCCACAGAGAGATATGCAATAGTTTTTTTCGGAGCCATACCTACTCATGAAAAGAGCCATATATGGTTCCCGAGCCATATGTTCCCTACCCCTGTTCTAGAGCAACTTTGCTAAAACTCACACCTCAAAAGACACACCCACCTTTAACTCGTATTTTCTGTCATATGCTCGGCATGATTTTTCCTTTAAAAATATTTCGTATCTCCGATTGCTTGTTACTAAAGTAGTGTGTATGTCGAGGGGCCACTGTATAAGCTTTTATTCAATGTCACTATGCCATTAACAGTGACAAATAATACACATATTATTTACACCCCGATTTTAGCTAACCTGCATTGGCTCCCTGTTAGCTTAAGATTTGATTTTAAGGTTCTGTTGGTATTATACAAAATAATACATGGGCTTGCTCCCTCATATCTTTCTGATTTAATTCCCCCCTAAGTTCCGGTCTGGAGCCTTCGCTCTGAAAACGCTGGTCTACAAGTGATCCCAAGAGACAAGAAGAGATCCGCATGTTCGAAAGCGTTCTCCATCCGGGCCCCGGTGCTGTAGAACGCTCTTCCCCCTGAGATTCAATCTGCAACCTCAGTGGAAATGTTTAAATCTAAGCTTAAAACACACTTCTACTCTATAGCATATGAATAACCTATACTTTATGTTGATAATGTGTATCATTTGCCTACATGTAGGTTTATAGTCTGTAAGAATAGTTTGCAAGTGTGCAGCCCTTTGAGACTCTTAGTGATTAAGGGGCAATGCTACCTCTAATTTTCCACGGGTCTGAGCGTTCACACAAAGTCGGTGAGCAACGCTTGAAACAACAGTGAGCCACCATAATCCCAAGTGTGGCAAGATAATTAATCATTGAACATGTCCAAAACTTTACATCAAGTTACATTTTGCTGAGTTTCCGGCAATGCAAAATTATTTTTCTCTTTTGAATGAATTGACTCATGTACTATTGCAAAGGTTGTACGGCCTACAAACGTTGTTTGTTCTTACAATTCTTTCACAGGATATCCATTTCTTTTTATTTCCTGATATATTTTGTCGCATAATATTAACATTTTTGGGGGCTTATTTAGTCGGCTGTAAGATACATAATTGTACTTAATCACATTTTTTTAGTGGAAATACCATGTTGTCAACAAGATTCACTTGAGATACAGTAATTGGAAATGATTTGAATGCAACACAAACTTTTTATTCTTTTTTCTGTTTTTTTTTTTTCACCCTTTTTTTTAGTTCCTTTAAAAAAAAAAACTCACAGTGTTTATTTTTTCCGAGCTGTTACTTTTTTCTTTTTGTTCTCTATTTACTTTTTCCCTACATTTTTTTCTATTCTTTTTTTCTGTTTTTTTTCTGAATGTTTCCTTTTTTTTCTCTTCCTTTCGTTTCTTTTTTTCTCAGCTGTTCACTACTTTTTCATGTTGGTATTTTTTTCTTTTTTGTTCTATTCCCCCCTTCCTTTAAGTCAATTTGTGCATACTTTTACTTAATATTTGGTCATGTTGGGATTAAAGAAGCAAAAACAACCTGAAGAGCTGTTTAGGACCCGAAAGAGCCGGTTCCTTTTTAGTGAGCCGAGCTGAAGAAGCCGGTTCCCCGACAGACTCTACTAACTTTACTCAACTTCGTTCGACTTCAAAATACGGCATTTAGGACACAATGTCAGGGGAACCCGTGTATTTTTACCTTCATGCACTGACAACTTTGACTTAAGTCGCTTCTTAATAATTCATCTTGAGCCCTCATTTTTGTGCGCTGGCTAGATTTTCTTGTGCGCTGAGAATGTGCGAGCAGTGCGCAATTGCGCACGCGCGCAGCTTAGAGGGAGCACTGTTAAGGGCTATACAAATAAACATGACTTGACTTGACTTGACTTGACATATGTATTTACATTTAGTCAATCTCGATTTCTCACTGCCAAGCTTGAAAGACTGCATATTGTTTTCATTGGCATTATTATTTTTAATTGCAGTTTACCCTTTCATGATCACTCATTAGAATCTTTATCTTTGTTTTCAATGGTCCCAATTATATCCGTCAAATGACCTAGTAAGCTTGCCAAATGCTTGCCAATTGTCTGATAAGCCTTTGGCTAACTTATCATAGCATCCTATGCATGGAGTCTAAAATATTGATTTTACATACCTCAATGCATTCAAGCATGTGTGGTGAAACATGTAAAAATAACAAGGTCTGCAATATGTATCAATAAAAAATTGTAAGAATGTAAATTGATTCAGCTGCACATATGGCAGGCATAGGCCGGCTGGATCAATACTGATACATACTGCACAAACAATGGAGAAATAATGATTATGCCAACAGATTCAGTGCTGGAGTCATTCTGTTCTCCAGTAGGTGGCAATAGCACAGCAGCGTGAAGAACTGCACTGTTTTATGTGCAGTCAGTTAGCATCTTCTTAGGGGTCAACATGAACTAAAAAGCACCTCCCTTGCAAGGGATTGCAAAACATCAGTTAATCATGTGAGTATCCAGCTAGAAATTACAAAGCTGCACACACTTTGAAACATTTAAGCAATTACAAGAAAGGTGTAAAAAGGAATGACTTCCATCGAAGAGTTGCTTTTATTTTTTTATTTGGTTTTATTATTTAAACTCAAACAAGACACCAAAGTGCTACGGCAATCCTCCAAAGACCATCCACGTTTCTCTTTCATGCATTAGCACAGCTATCTGATGAAAACCGCAACGTGCTTTGTGTCGCAATTGACAGATTTCACCACACAGTGAGCGGACGGAGACTTCAGTAGGCGATTTGTTTTATTATTATTCTATTATTTTCCCCTCACTTTTCAATTACCTCTCGCCTATCTCCTACAAACAGTGTGCCAAGAAGGAGGACAAAATAAAACTGGGGTAAAATAAAAGAAAGAAATAGCTCCGCTGGCACACACAAAAAAAAAAAAAAAAACACTGCACCTTATACTTAGCAACGGATGTGTGAATCAAAGAAAATATAAAAGGCTAGAAATACAGCACAAAAACAAACGGAAATTTACTGTTTGGAATGGCCATGAATTGCATGATTGTAAACTACAGTGCTTACAGACTGTACCATTGTATATCCTGTTATGGCAATTCTATATGTGCTGAAAGAATTCAATCAATAGTGTGGGTCCATTGAAAAGATTGGACTTTATTGCTATAAATTGTCTTTTTCTGCATCAATAACCATATTTTCTGGACAAGAAGCCTCCACAGAGTATGCATTGCACTGAGCCAAAAGGTATCCTAGGTGATACGGGTGCTTGAAATCCTTGAAAATGCTTGCGTTTTAATGTTGTGTTTTCAAAGATTGAAAAGTGTTTGAATTTTTTGTGAATTCCCTGTAAATGCTCGAATTGTGTTCCATGTTTCTCAACAAGTCTGCTAAAAATGACGCAGACACTGCTCCCTTGTTGTTCTGCTCTGCCATTGCATTTCTTTTTACTTGCTAATCAACTGCAGCTGTCTTTAGTTTGTATGGCATTGTCCTATGAAGCGTTATCACTCCCTACGGTTTGCACCTAAGGAGACAGGTGCATTCTTCACCTAAACAGAGCACTAGGAAAAGTGTATTAGTGAAGAGATTGCATATCAATGATGCATATCTATTATGGACCATGCAAAAAAAAAAAAAAATGAAGGTAGGGTTTCCAAGTGATAAATTGCAATTGGAAGAACTTCACTGTCATTTTTACCGAGCACCTGTATTGGGATAGATTTGTTTAAAAAAACAAATGTATTCACATTTTCTCCAGATCTAAAAATCACATCTCGCTAAGATCCACACGCATATGGAAATAGAGATACATTTGTGGCTCTGCAAAATACATGATTCAAACCAGATTTCTTGCTTGAGTGGTGCTGGAGAAATTGGAGCATTGACTTTAAAAGTCCTTAAAAAGTGCTTTAATTTGGCCGTAAAAAACGAACCCTGAGTATCAGTAGAGTAGAGGATTAGAGTCGAGAAAATAAATGGGAGGGATTCTTAATCTTGTACCAGAATTCTGATTTCAAATTAAATATTGTGACTTTGAATCTCGCAATTCTGACTCAACTTTCATCTCAGAATTCTGAGAAGACAAAATATAAAGATATAAATGTGATTTGTTTTATCATCAGAACTTTAACTTTAAAAAAATAACGTATGACAAGAACTGACAGAACTAATTATACTGTCTTCATTTTTCAGCTTTGCGCTTATTTCCTGAAACTAAACACGACTACTGGGTATGTAAAGCACGGCACTGAGGCATCTTATTCAGCCCAATAGCAAGTGTACAATAAGTGTAGACTGCCCTCTTGTGACCGTTGGTGACTTTTAAAAACCGCCAAAACGAGTGTACCCCAACTATGTTAAGAACAAACCGAGAT
The DNA here is from genome assembly GCF_059441175.1 of Urocampus carinirostris. Lineage (NCBI taxonomy): Eukaryota > Metazoa > Chordata > Actinopteri > Syngnathiformes > Syngnathidae > Urocampus > Urocampus carinirostris. The sequence goes on from NC_142358.1 coordinate 34,264,996, forward strand.
CTATCTATCTATCTATCTATCTATCTATCTATCTATCTATCTATCTATCTATCTATCTATCTATCTATCTATCTATCTATCTATCTATCTATCTATATATATATATATATATATATATATATATATATATATATATATATATGTATCTATATATATATATATATCTATATCTATATATATATATATATATATATATATATCTATCTATATATATGTATCTATATATCTATATCTATATAATCTATATCTATATCTATATCTATATAATCTATATCTATATCTATATCTATATCTATATCTATATCTATATATATATATATATATATATATATATATATATATATATATATATATATATATATATATATACACCGTGGAACCTCGCTAGTTCGCGGTTCCACTTTTGCGGGTTCAGAGCTTTGCGGGTCTGAAAAATATACCTTACCTTCTCAATAAAAGCATTTATTGACTTCAGCAAGCGCGAGCTTATGTCAACTGAGGACACGGTGTGGACACTCTTATTGTGAAGGGGAGGGGGAGGCCCTGACGCAATGCTTAGTCATGGTAAGTTACCGCTTTGCTCACCCCCCCTCCTTCAACTCCTCCCACATTACCCCCTTCTTCTGTGGCGCTGTTTATCATGTAGGAATACTGTCTACCTCTATACGTTTTTTTTAAGCATTTTTGAAGGGGCGTTGCTACTTCGCGGATTTTCAGTTTACGCGGGTGGTCTCGGTCCCCATTAACCGCGATAACCGAGGGATTACTGTATGCAAATTGCAAATGCTACTGTTGTTAACAATTGATGTGCAAAGTGTATTTCTTGAAATTCTAATTCTTCCCACACAAGACCCCATTGTCTGCTTTTAAAACCGAACCGCCCACCTTAATCGATGTCGGAATTAACATATTCTCGACTAACACCAATCTTCAGCGAGAGTCCCAAGCCCTGTGGAATGGAGACAGAGCCCAAGGTCACAGGAAAGTTCCAATTAGAATCCGCCCCAAGGATTCCAAGTCGATGGAGACGTTTGCCTCTTAGTGAATATTTCAAGAGGTAGAAAATACGCTTCTGCTGTGCTCACCAGAATAAAACTGCCTTTTGTTATTTGACGTTTTGTAAATGACACAAACCTGGATGACGCTTTATTTTTTGGTTTGGGTCATCTGGGTTACATCTGGTCACACGCTACGGTGCTTCTTGAAAAAAATTGGAGTTCAGGGAAGTAAGATCTCTATCAAACAGAAGGTGTATTATTTGCTCGGAATAACTTTTACAACCTTTTCCATTAGGCAAAATAGTTATTTTGTTTAAAGGGACAGGCATCTTTATGATATAATACATAATATAAAAAGAAACTATCTATCCACCCTGGTCACATCACTCGAGCGGGGGGACCGGCAGCAAGATAAACACATACACAAAAACAAAGAAAATAGAAAAAACGGAAAAAAGTAACAAAAAACACACAAAAAAATATTTGGACCATGGCCAACCCAAATGCCCAAACACCCAAACAAGTTAGGCACCTCGGCACCCAAGTTGGTCATGCTTTCTTCCCACCAGATGAAACCGGACACAGGTAAGCGGCCATGTAACTGGGGTCGGGGTGACACAACACACTCTTTTATTCAACAGCAGCGCCCGACTGCTTTCACTGGTTTACCCCTGCCGTATCATACAGGGGCCGTGCCCATCTCTTAGAATGCGTCCAAACATCCCACTAACCTTTCACAACACCTCCCCACTCATCCCTATCACCAAGAAGAGCTCTAGCTTCCACTACATTTAGACCTCTTTCCTCCATATAATAAGAAACAAATGCTTAAAATAAGGAACATATTGTGTGTATGTGGCAACAGATTGATAAGATTTTACTTTTATCTTTGATGATAATTTTAATCATTTTTAACAATGTTTTAATTAGTTACTCTTTTTTAACTATTTGCTATTTTGGAGTGGGGGGCAGTTGCAGTTGATCTAATCATTAAACTATTTGGTCTAAGCTAGATACATAAATGTATAAAGAAGAATACATGTCTAATAAATAAATACAACAAATATTTTTTTCACAAATAATTGGGTTGCAGTTTGCTCGTGAAATCCCCAAATAACAGCTAACATGTCAACAAAGTTAGATAATTGTTTTTGTTTATGCGATGCGATGTGGTTGGCTCCGTTGATGACTTGTTTGCGCATGGCTAGGCTAGCTAAGGTAGGTGCTTCTTCACTTAGTGCACAAATGAATTGATGGATTGATGGATGCAGGAATGGATAGGTGAATGGCAAAGTAAGTAGATGGATGGATGATGGATGGATGGATGGATGGATGCAAAAATGGAAAACTGATTTAGTACATACAATGAAAACATGGATGCAGGGAAGGATGGATGCAGTGATGGATAGGTGAATGGGTAAGTAAGTAGATGGATGGATGGATGGAGGGAATGATGGATGGATGGATGAAGAATAGATCGATGCAGGGATGGATGCAGGGATGGATGCAGGGTGGATAGGTGAATGGGTAAGTAAGTAGATGGACTGATGGATAGACGGATGGATGGATGGATGGATGGAAAAACGATTTAATACATACAATGAAAACATGGATGCAGGGATCGAAAGGTGAATGGGTAAGTAAGTCGGTATATGGATGGATGGATCGATGTATGGATGGATGGATGGAAAACTGATTTAATGGATGGATGGATGGATGGATGGATGGATGGATGGAAAACCGATTTAATACGTACAGTGAAAACATGGATGCAGGGATGGATGGATGTAAGGATGGATAGGTGAATGGGTAAGTAACTCGATATATGGATGGATGGATATATGGATGGATGGATTCAGGGAGGCATAGGTGAATGGGTAAATACGTCAATAGATGGATGGATGGAAGGATGGATGAATGCATGCGTGTATATGTGAGTGGGTAAGTAAGTAAATAGATGGATGCATGGATGGATGGATGGATGGATGGATGGAAAACCGATTTAATACATACAATGAAAACATGGATGCAGGGATGGAAAGGTGAATGGGTAAGTAAGTCGATATATGGATGGGTGGATGGATGGATGGATGGATGGATGGATGGAAAACCGATTTAATACATACAGTGAAAACATGGATGCAGGGATGGATGGATGCAAGGATGGATAGGTGAATGGGTAAGTAACTCGATATATGGATGGATGGATATATGGATGGGTGGATTCAGGGAGGCATAGGTGAATGGGTAAATACGTCAATAGATGGATGGATGGAAGGATGGATGGATGCATGCGTGGATATGTGAGTGGGTAAGTAAGTAAATAGATGGATGCATGGATGGATGTATGGATTGTTGGATGGGAAACCAATTTAATACATACAATGAAAACATGGATTTAGGGATGGAAAGGTGAATGGGTAAGTAAGTCGATATATGGATGGGTGGATGGATGGATGGATGGATGGATCGATGGATGGATGGATGGAAAACCGATTTAATACATACAATGAAAACATGGATGCAGGGATGGATGGATGCAAGGATGGATAGGTGAATGGGCAAGTAAGTCGATATATGGATGGATGGATATCTGGATGGATGGATGCCGGGAGGCATGGGTGAATGGGTAAATATGTCAATAATGGATGGATAGAAGGATGGAGCGCAGGGGTTGATATATGAGTGGGTAAGTAAGTAGATAGATGGATGGATGGATGGATGGATGGATGGATGGAAAACCCATTCAATACATCCAATGAAAACATACTTTTGATCAATAAAAATGACTTCTCTCTGTTACAGCTGCTTTCTGTGCGCACATGAAACCCAGTAAAACAAAAGAAAAAATCAAGAGAATGTTGGGGCTTTTAAGGGCTCGCTATGATGTTTACTTCTTAAAAAAAAAAAGAAAAAATGTCTTCTTCGTTGTCTCTTGACATTCCAGCAAATACATTATTTTTCGGGCAAGCGTACAAAGAGCTTCAGAAAGGCCCAAACAACAATTGTTTGCTGTTTGAAGATATTTGCGTCACACGCAATATGATATCTCACCTTCACCACGCTACTGCTATGGACAAAGCCTCCCACAGATATACTGAAACACTTTCAGGAAAGCTTTATGCAAAAGACTCCATATTTTATGTAGGTGTAATGGCTAATAATCAACAACTTGACTCAGAGAAGGTGGAGGAATGATTAAGCGCTGGAATGACTTTTAACAAGCGGGGGAAAAGGACAAGATTAACATTTGAGGGTTACTCACCATCAATGGTATTAATTTGACATTTTGTACTTGGGGATTTTTTTTAGGACAATTGAAAACAAATTCCAAAACTCTGGTAATAAGGTCAAAGAAGGAGCTTGACATTTCCTGAATGGAGAAAGACCAAAGCAATCGCATAAATCTTAACACACGCCGCTTGATCAACAAACTGATCCGTTTGATTATCTGACCTTGCTCATTATAATACAGATTTAAAAACATTAATGAGTAATATGTAGTTGTAACCAGTGTTAGGAATGCGTTAGTTAACGCATTATCGATAATATTTTTACTGCAATGTGCATTAGTATATTATTGCACTATTCATGAAATGCAAAACATTACAATGTCCATTTATCGCTGAAAACTACGTTATACACATTATCACATACAAACCTAGATATACCAGCAACACCGCCCCACGTGAAGGGTGGAAATGTTCATATTTACTGAATAAGTACAGCCTAATACAGTTATGGTGGCGCCATTTTAAGCACAGAGTTATAAGAGCGCTGAATTTCTCCTCATGGAGATATTCTCCTTACAGTACAAACACACATCTGAGCCGAAAATACAAGAATATAATAAAATACTGAAATCAGGGGGTCAGCTTACATGCGGATTTTTGGTTGTGTGTCACCAGGATCAAATGATGGACAGCGCATGCCTTATACAGTGAGCATTAGCACAGAATTGACAATGAAAATGTGCTGAATTTCTGTATTCGTATTTGTAAAACAACAGGCCTTGAGAAAAAAAATATTGCAGACAATACACAGCAATGGAGAAGGAGATTTTGGAGTGTTTTGATGGTCAGAGACAAAATGGATATGGAGCGTCTCAGCTAATTGTTTGTTTGCAAGGTCTATTGATTGAACAAGACGAGAAATATCAAGGGTTCACTGCTCCTGCAGGTTGATGTATATTTTTTTCTTCTATATATTTTATTATGTGGCTATTGTGACACAGATTTGGGGGGTCAGCTTCAATGCAAGTATAAATGGTAGTTAATAATTAGGTAGTTACTTTCGGAGTAACGCGCTACGTTTTGGTGTGAAGAAATATGAGGTTAACTGAGATACTTTTAAAATAAAGTAACTAGAAATTGTAACTAATTACTGTTATTCAGTGGCTCACACAACTCGGTTTGTGTCATACACATGGGTATATAAATAATATGTGTCAGGACCAGAACGGAGACAGGACCCACTTGCATTACGCTTCTCTCAGTTTTATTGGGAAGAAGGGAAAGGATTGCACATACGATCGGGTGATCGCTGGTCGCAGGGAGCAGGTCGCTTTGAACGCGGAAGTGGCACTTCTGTGGCGAGCGATGGTGTCGGGAGCAGAAAAAACAGGTCAGTAGCCGGGACAGGAGAACAAACAACGTGGTCGAAATCAGCAACGAGTCGAAAGCCAGGGGAGGAGAGTAGACATGGTCAAGGTCAAAAAACTGGTCGAAGCCGGGAAACAGACTGGATCCAGAGCAGGAGTGAATCAGGGTCGAAAAGCTTGCCTAGAGTAAACTGAGGTTTGCATACAGACTGACAACAGGTGACGGAAAGGAGTGGGTTGAGATAGGGACAGGGAGCCAATCAGCGTCCGAGTAAGCTGGCGCCAAAGGAGGGGGCACGGGTGACTCACATCAGTTATCATGATAAATATTTGCTTTTATTAAAGCCCTTTATTACAATAGCCATTTGCATGAAAAATACTCTCATGAATATGAAAGAAACACATTAAGAATAACACAAATAACACAAGGTTGAAGCGCCACCTTTAATATGTTCCACCTCACCTTGTCCGAGTACCTTTTAACCTCTTGAAGCTGAAGTTGTGCCAATCCTTCCCAATCTTCACATAGTAATCATGTCTTATTAAGAGGGCGGATGGTGCACAAATCAACTCAATGGCCTTCCCCCCACAACCTTCCACACACTCCTTTCGCCTCCATGGTGCATGCTAGGATCAATAAAGGTGGTCTGGTCACCATCATTAGCTCAACCAATATAGCTGCTTTATGGCTGTGGCCCAAGCCGGGGGTGATAATGTGCCATTCGTTTATGACACTGTATAAGTTTAATGCTGTGGCTTGGCAGTAAATATCCATAGTATTTAAAGAAAGATATTGTTTAATGGAGGCAGCAGGTTGCCTATGCTACACTTTTAGCCAAGGGACTGTCAGACGTGGACTGTAATGGACTGAGGTAGCAACGTATGAGTATGGAAGAACTGGACTTGTCCCTGCTACGTTGACCGTGACCCTGGAAAAACACAGTGTCAAGGAGGACACTATGTCTTCCCTGAGTTTTACTTGGAAGCAAGAGCTCCGTCAATGTTTTTGGCTATGCACACCAACCCTTTTTTCATAAAATAGTTTGGCTGTTGCTGTAAGTTATACTCCAGAGTGACTTAACACACACACATATATATATATATATATATATATATATCTCTCTCTCTCTCTCTCTCTCTCTCTCTCTCTCTCTCTCTCTCTCTCTCTCTCTCTCTCTCTCTCTCTCTCTCTCTCTCTCTCTCTCTCTCTCTCTCTATATATATATATATATATATATATATATATATATATATATATATATATATATATATATACATACATATTTTTTTATGTACAGTACATTCGTTCTTATGCCAGACTTTCCACAAAAGCTCAATTTTTCCTCTTGGTTGGATGATTGACTGAGTTCGCATACCTGTCATATGATAATGTTGTATTGGAAATTATAAAAACAAAAACAAAAACATTATTATGAGACCGATCTATACAAATAAACATTACAGTACTAAAATTGTTGCTGTGATCTAAGGTTTTAATGTGCTAGCACTGTAATTGCACGGCATCAGTACAGCAGATAGACCCACACTCAGTTTGAATGTTATCGGGCAAAGTTTTACAGTATTACCAAATGTGATCAGGTACGGTGATATCAAAAGTACTGTATATCTGGTCATACGCAGTATAATATCCAATATATAAGTGTCACGGTTGCCCATTGGCCTCACTTTGCCCCACCCGTTTGGCGCCAGCTGCGGCTCGTTGCCTGATTGGCTTCACTCCTATTTAAACTCAGTGCCCTAATTCACTCCTTGTCAGTCCGTCAACGAACCTCTGCACTTGCAAGACTTGTGTTTTGACTCTGTCCGATATCCTGCTCCAGTGTCCGGTATCGACCCCGTCTGTCTCCTCCTGTCCGGTATCTTGCTCCCGTGTGCAGTATCCGATATAGATACCTCCTGTCTCGTCCTGTCTGGTATCTTACACCAGTCTCCAGTATCCGGAATCGATCCCGTCTGTCTCATCTTGTCCAGTTTTTTGCTCATGTCTTCCGTATCCGGTATCAATCCCGTTTGTCTCATTCTGTCCGGTATCTTGCTCCAGTATCCAGTATTGATCCCATCTGTCCCATCCGGTATCTACCTGTGTGTCCTGTATCGATCCCATTTGTTTTGTCCGGCCTCAATTTCGTCTGCCTGACTTCTCTAACTCACTTCTTCCACCCACCAATCGCCGCATCCCTGGCGTTTGTGTTCACGCGCACGACTGCCCCATTCCTGTAAAATAAAGCTTGTGTGAAAACGTTACGCGTTTGGGTCCTCTGTCTACGCAGGCTCTGACAACAAGTTATTGCAAAACATATGTTAAGACATTTTTAAATATTTTAGCTTTTAAATAGCCTTACAGAAGCAAAGAAAGATCGGATCGAACAACCAAAACAACACCACCATTTTCTTATGGCATCGACAATTAAAAATGCAACAACCCTTACAGTTTTGTTCGCTTCTGAATTCTGAAGATATTATGAGAGCGTAGGCGCAAACCATGCATTTTTTTCCCCAAGTCTTGCTGCTGACATGTATCTGTGCAATACTCGGTGAGATGAAAACGTGCGCGGGTGAACCACTGATACACAAAAGCGTCATACATAAATCAGTATTGTGAAAAAAAAAAAAATTGTACCTCAATCAGCTTCAGCAGCACAAGCAGAAATAAAGAAGCATCGTGCTTGGTAAAAGAAGCCTGTGGGTGACAACTTCACGACCCTGTGTGGGAACACAACAGGTTCAAATACACTCCCACTGTATTTATAATGTTGCAGCTCGTAAACAACCATTAAAAACTGAATAATACAAGTACCAGATGTTTGTTTTTTTTCTCTCGTTCAGGTCACCGAGGTGAAGAAGACAACGTGCGCTCGCGACTGCCTCAAAAAGGAAAAGCTGCATTGATGGACCAACCATAGCCACTTGTGTCTGGTCACATTTCTGAGCTTTCCTTGCCACTATGGCCTTTGAGAAAGTTTTTTTTTTTTTTGCCTGAGAAGCAGCCTTTATGAGCCGGAGCAAAGGAGAGTTTTGTTTCCCCCACACAAACAAAAAGACAAAAAATGGCAAAACCCAGTGAAGCCAGAAGCTGTAGTTGAGTATTTGCTCTATAGGAAACCCAGTAAACTCAGAAACTGTAGTACAGTATTTGCCGCATGGGCAGAAGGCAAATTGGATCGAGATGACTTGCAGTATTATCGATTGGATCTCTACATGAGCCAAGATCCTGTCTTCATTTGGACACCAACATGCGGTCGAATTGATATCAAGACCAATGTTTCATAAGCATTAGAGAGCAGTGTTGGTAACGAGTACTGTAACGCCTTCTTTTGATAACTTAACTCTCAATACTAAACAGAGCGATATTAGGTAACTAATTCAATGCAGGTAATGACTAACTATGTGTTGTGACTGCAAAATGGTTCTGTAACTCATAGCCGCAGAAAACACTCAATATGCCAGAATCAGTGGGTGGGCATCGTCAACCAACCTCTGCACTTGCAAGGCAAATATTCTCTTCCTGTATCCTGTATCCGGTATCGATTCCGTCTGTCCCGTATCCTGCATCCTGTATCGATCCCTGATCCAAGCCCCGAAATTCTATATCCGGTATCCGGTGACGATCCTGTCGGTCCGGTATCCTGTATCGATCCCTGATCCTAGCCCCATTATCGTGTATCCGGTATCGATCCCATCTGTCCCGTTCTGTTGGGTATCCTGCTCACTATCGATCCCATCTGTCCCGTATCCTGTATCCAGTAGTGATCCCTGTTATCCTGTATCCTGTATCTGGTATCGATCCCGTGAGTCCCGTCCTGTCCGGTATCCTGCTTGTGTATCCTGCATCCAGTATCAATCCCGTCTGTCCCGTCCTGTCTGGTATCCTTCTCATTTGCCCCTTGCTTCCTGTTTCCCCGCGCCTGACTTCTCTGCCCCGCTTCTTCTGCCCAGCGATCGCTGGCGTTTGTGTTCCTACGCATGACTGCTCTGCTTCCGTAAATAAAGCTTGTGAAAACGTTACACATTCGGGTTTACCTTTTGTTCGGTTCTGACAAATTCGGACTAACACAGTGCTTCCTGGTGTCAGTTATGCAGGCATTAAATGAGTCTCATATTCAATGAACTAACTTGTAACTGTAAAAAATTACTGTTTTTTATTAATGGACCCAACATTGTTAGCAAATAAGAGCACTTAGTAAGCCATAAGGAAAATCACGGTATAATTTCAAATCCAGCGACGAAAAGCAAGGCTGTCGTCTAGAAAATAGAAGCATGAGTTTATTCCAACTAGAAAGCGGAGTGAATGACGGACAGACATTCCAGAGCCCTGGATTGCCAGAGGTGCCCACAATCCATTTGGGAAAAATCACAGAAAGGTTGGTGGAAATGGAAACTGACGTTATCTGCCCAAAAGGTCTGAATGTGAACGAAACAGGAAATAAAAAAATCGCTTGTGTCGGTCTCAGATGACCATAAAGGTTTTTGTTGTTGGCAGCAAAGTCCTCCCACACAATGCAGTTGTTCCCATAAGTGAAAATGTTCAGCACAAAATTACCTTGCCAGTCAGACATCTTCAATGTCCTTCCAGACTATATGAAGTGGAAAAAAACAAAAGCAGACAGACTGATTTCACCCCCCCTCACAGTTTTTGTATCATTAATGTTTTATAGCAATGCAATCCACGAAGACCTTGCATAGTGTACCTGGTAAATTACAGCAGCCTCAGTGTATAAATAAATTATATATTATATATACCACAGCCTTGTCCCCCTAGTGGGAGGTGGCTAGAGTCATTTCTGACTCTTTTTGGGAGATTGATTCAGAGGAGGGGATTCCCAGCCCCCTCACTCAACCCAACTGAGGTGTTGGGAGTCATTAGGTGACCAAACCCCCCAATTCCAACCCCTAATGCTGAACGCCAAGCAGGGAGGCAACGGGTACCAATGTTTAAGTCTTAGGTATGACTCGGCCGAGGCTTGAACCACAACCTCCCAGTCTCGGGGCAGGCGCCATACCCCCAAGGCCACCGAGTTGGTTTGTATAAATAAATACATAAATAAATAAACAAATAGCCCTTCGAAGTTTTTGTTATGATGTGCTATGTTAAGGAAATGCTTTTCTTCATCCGCATTTTTGTAGTCAAAGTAAGAGCCAGAAATGTATTTACAGAATATTCTGGTGATGAACATGCTACAGACAATGACTGTAGGGACTCACAAATATGCCACAGTCAGGTTTGATTTCTTCTTTCTCTTCCTCTCGTTTGTCCTTACCTTATTCTGTCACTCCCTGCCTCGCTCAAACTTCCACCTGGGGTCACTGGTTCTGATTACTCCCCAATCTCACCTCTCTTTTCACTGTTTTAAACCCTCTGTTTCCCTGTCTCTGTGCTAGTTCATTGCCTATCTTGTCTTTAGCTGTCTCGTCACAGTCTTGTTTATCGCAGTGTACTGACTCTTTCCTGCCCTTCTGGATCACGATTACCGTCAGCTGAATTATTGGACTATTATCGCTGCTGCTTGTTGAATTACCAACCCCTCACCTGCCTCTTGGACCACAAATTGCTGTCTCTGGTGTTGTAGATCAGTGTTTTTCAACCTTTTTTGAGCCAGGGCAGGTTTTTTTTTTACATTGGAAAAATTTCGCGGCACACTACTAACCAAAAATGTTGTAAAATGACACTGAACAGTATGTTTAATTACAATATCATTTATAATACCCCCTGTTTTTACAGCACAGACACTTGACACTGACATAGTATTTGCAGAAAATGATTCATAAATGTTTTATAAAATTCAAAATTTTAAAAAGTGACATTGGATAATTTCTCACGGCACGCCTGACAATGTCTCACAGCACACGAGTGTGCCGCGGCACAGTGGTTGAAAATCACTGTTGTAGATACTGTTGCTTTGATACCTGAATCCACATGAACCGAACCCTGTCCGAAATAAAGACCACTGCATTGTGCTTGTGCACTTCTTCTTGACACAATGTCCCTTTAAGGTCACTTCTGACGAAATAAAACACAACTGAAGTCAAATCGTTTCGACTAAAAGAAGGAACAAAATATTGTATAATCATAACTACATATGGGCAGTGATATATTTAAATATTATAACATTATACAAAGGATGTGCTTAATCACTGAATTATAACAATTCAGGAATATTACGAATAATTCATACAAATTTAAGAAAATTTGGTATATTCTAATGTATATGTTCTAGTTGTTCGGGAAAGTTCATGCATCAAAAGCACTCAAAATATCTGCAAAGAAGTATTAGTTTTGATGGGTACCCAACATTTCAGTACTCACATTGGTTTAAAAGAAAGGTTTTATTAAACATACACAGTAAAATAACAAGTTTTGATAGAACACCTGTAGATAAGGACAATTTCTTCTCTGGATAAGTGTTAAACATTTACTCTCTAAGTGTTAAATTCACACTCGTTACATTTCGTCCAGTCGGTACTAGTGTTTCATTAGCATTAGTGAGTAAGGGAAATTGCTCAGTCGGGAGGCACATCATGATAAAATAACCAGTGTTCATTTAACACTCAAAAATCAGGAGCATACGTTTACTGAGGCAGTACTAAATATTACCGTACATTCCTATAAGCCGCTACTTTTTTCCCAAACGTTCAGCCCTGCGGCTTATTCAGTGAAGCGGCCAATTTATGTAATTTTTTTAACGGCCACCAGCGGCACTCGAGTACAAAAAGTAAGATTTAGACCGGTGGAATTGTGCGCCGATGTAGACTGCATCTGCATCCTCTTAGTTTACGTTCGAATTGTCTGTATGACAAATGTTCGTTCCGGTTATGAGGAAAACGCCCTTGATGGCGACAGTTATAAGGAGAAAGCTGAAGACGGTTTAACGTGAATTTCGCAACTGCGGTACGGCTTTTTTTAACAGCTGCGCTCTATGCGTTGCGAGCGTGTTATGAGTAGCGTGATGGTACGTCTCGCAGGCACGGTTTGGGATGAAAGTTATATTATTATTATTAAAGCTTTGAAAACTCTCTCGGTGTACCGTCTTTCTTTGTAAATATGTGTAACCATGTATTATATGTATTTGCAACTGTACATTTTTGTAATGTATTTATTTTATAGACTTATTGTGATATGTTTTCTACGAGCGAAACAAAAAGAAGGGACGGAGCAAACGCGGGCTGACGGGAAGTGGGGTAAAGCTGAGTTAAATCTCTTTGTTGTTGCAGCGGACAATAGTGGATATATATATTTTCCCACCCTTAACTTTGGAAATATACATTTTTTTTCATTGGATTACTTTCAACGGGACCTGGACTTTAAATGTTTGCATTAAATTCTAACTACCGGTATCATTTTCCGTTCATGTTGCCGTCTGTGGTGGATGGATTGTGTACTATATCTGCAGTTAATGTCAGAAAAAAAATGTTAAAACGTCATAATGCCAGACATAACGAAATTGTGAATATGCTTGATTGCTGTTAAGATTGTCGAGAAGGGTTGTTCAAACCTCACATTGTTTGTTTGCTGTTAGTAGTGTCAATAAATTTGTTCAAACCAAGTTACAATCGCGGCACCTAAAGTCAGGTTTGGGTTAAACTTGTGACTGTGTTACATGTTTAAATGTTGGCGCATGCGGCTTATACATAGTTGCGGCTTGTGTAAGGACAAAACTAATTATGTCCGCAAAATGTGGTGCATGCGGCTTATAATCAGGTGCGCTCTATGGTCCGGATTCTACGGTAAATAGTAATAGAGTAAACACTTAAGACTACCTCAGTGACCATATAGTCCTTATTTACGAGTGTTTGATTAACGCTGTTTATTTAAAGTGTATATAAGTGAAATATGAAAAGGACATAATAATCAATTGATAATCAACAAAGTTGTACTTAAGAGTGGGTAGTGGAAATCCGCACCATTCCTTTCTGTCACTGGTGAACAAAAATGATTGTTCACACCGACTTTAAAACTCTAGCCTCCTCTCAACCTTAAGAGGAAGGAGCGACTTAAAGATAAAACCCCTCCGCTGCCTCATTTCAGCATCCTGGCTGGTCTGAAAGGGACATTTTCCGAAGGTGGCCTGGCCCCATTTCAAGTCAAATTGACACGGTAGCAATCTCTTTCTGCAGTTCGACGTGGTCTGATGGGAACGGAAGCCAAGTCGATTGAAACTCGTGAATCCGATGTTATCGCGGGCACGCAGATTGCACCGGAAAGAGGAAGAAAACGTGTTTGCCGGATGAAATGCCAGGGTGCCACATGAGACCGTCGCCCACTTTACCCCCCTGCATAAGGCCCTCCATGGCAACCTCAAGGTTAATAATAAGAATCCTCTGTCTCCAAGCCGACAGCATTGCGAAGTTCCGCGGCAGGACACATAATTAAATTGACAACCGGTTGCTCCCGTTTGTCGGCACAACCTGGAGAGCTCGAAAGAGATGTAACCAAGCCAGGGAATGCAGAGAAAAATTAAGATCATCTTTTATGTCCAGTGGCATCTTCAACATTAAGCCATGCAGAACCAAGGTCATAAATGCGCATAGTTTTACTGATAAGCAGGTTTGGGAGGGTTATTTTAAAAATGTAGTACGATTCAGTTGCTAGTTTACTTTTTTTTTTAAATAATTAGTAACGTAATCCAAGTAATATTGCAGTTGTGTAACCTGATTACCAGGGTTGGGTAGGGTTACTTTAACTGGATTACTTTCAATTACTTTTGGATTACTCCAATACCAAATATGCTAATAAAAGACAAAATAAACTAAATATGAATACAATTATGACTCACAACACGTGGTAAGCCTTCTCTCCTGGCTTTGATCTCTTTGATCTCCGGCAAAACTAACATAAAATGCGACAGAAACAAAATGAAAATAAATCCAAACAGCTTGCCAACATCATTTTTGCCGTTCCATGGATTCTGTTACTCCCCAAGCCTGCACAAAATTTAGTAATTTGTGTCATATTTAGTTTCTTTTGTCTTTTATTAGCATATTTGGTATTGGAGTAATCCAAAAGTAAATGAAAGTAATCCAGTTAAAGTAACCCTACTCAAACCTGCTGATTAATTTCGTTTACTTTTGTTTTCCAATAGCAAATATGGTAATAAAACCAAAATATATGAAATATAAATAAAATCAATAATTTAAGAAAGAAATAGGTGGTTGCTAGCGAATAGCGCCATTGATATGACACCAAGCTAAACCACCAAAAAAAGACCCTGACCGCCGGAAGCATACATTTGAAGCTAATTCCTTCTTCAGATGGTGAAAACTGCAAAATTACATGAGTCAATTCATTCAAAAGAGAAAAATAAATTTACATTGCCGGAAACTCAGCAAAATGAAACTTGATGTCAAGTTTTGGACATGTTTGATAATTAATTATCTTGCCACACTTGGGATTATGGTTGCTCACTGTTGTTTCAAGTGTTGCTCACGGACTTTGTGTGAACGCTCAGACCCGTGGAAATTTAGAGGGAACATTGACTGGAATAGTTGATCTCATTCTTGCAGTGTTCGTTTCTTCTTCTCTTCTCTACAATTTACTTTAGTTGCTTGAGAAAACATCCTTCCTGTCGTTTTTCGTCAACGATAACCTTCCATGGTTTGTTACCGGGTGTCGTCTTCTGCTGTATAGAGAGGCTGCCAGGAGGCTGTCATGTCTCAACAGGTCCCTCGTGAGCAATGTTCAGGTTTTTCCGACAAACAGGAAAGGGCCCGGTGGGAGTGTATGCCCTTCTGGTTGCACAACAAGTAATAATCACCGGCATCACCCAATAAGCGCTGTATTTAAATGAGAACATGCATATGGAGATCGCTATAGGCTTGTCAGTTACAACCTGTGCATGGCTGAGGAATATTTATGAATACACACACACGTATCAAACAGGTAGATGCTGCGGCGAAGGTTGTCGGAATTTTTAAGACCAAACCAAATGAATTTTGACACCCAAGCAAATTATCATGCGGGGCGACTCGTGAGCTGTGTTTTATTAACAGATGCCGGCACCACCAGGGGGTCATGGTCGTTCCGTAGAGCAGCTCACTCCCTGCAGATAAGACTCGTTTAATAAGACAATATTTTTTTAATTTTCTTCTGACAAGATGATACAATGGAACTTCCAGGCCACAGATGTTACACTCGGGGCCTGCGGGCCCTCTATGGCATTTCATCTAGCGTAATTTATGTGGCCCACAAAAGACTTCAAAACTTGTAAAACAAAGGTAAAATTTCAATTCATGAGCGATTATATGATACAATGGAGCAATAGTTTGGATTTCCCTGAAGAATGTATTCAGTGAGTGACAAAAAAGAAACTAGATACATTGTCTTGCAACAGTCGTGTATCCCCCTAAGAACTTTTTTCCATACAGTGGAACCTCGCTAGTTCGCGGTACCACTTTTGCGGGTTCAGAGCTTCGCGGGTCTAAAAAATATACCTTACCTTCTCAATAAAAGCATTTATTGACTTGAGCAAGCGCGAGCTTATGTCAACTGAGGACACGGTGTGGACACTCTTATTGTGAAGGGGAGGGGGAGGCCCTGAAACAATGCTTAGTCATGGTGAGTTACCGCTTCGCTCACCTCCCCCCCTTCAACTCCTCCCACCTCACCCCTTTCTTCTGTGGCGCTGTTTATCATGGAGGAACTCGGCGACACGACGTAAGTACAGTATATTCTCTTCTGTCCCATTTCATCTCAAGTTTGACTTTATTATACCAAAAGTGAACGGTTGTTTGTACTACCTAAACACGGCTAATTGTTTGTGGTTTCGTGTATTTGTTGTAAAAGCCGTTCAATGCCGCTAGCTAAAGTATGTTGTTGTTGTCAGAAGGTAGCTCTTTCACTTTCATTAAAATGAACACAGACCATTTTTTAACTGTTGTTTCCCAAAACGCTTCACAAACACTCATCAAATCTCACATTTTCACTGTTTTTATTTTCAATATGTAACCGGTTGTGTTAACAAGCGAAATAAGATGAGATGGCTTCATGCGGTTGAAAGCGGTTAATACATCATACTGAATGGTTCTTAGTGGTTTTGCCGCAGTCCTATTCCGTGTAAATCTATTATGTAAGACATGGCTACACTTGTGGGTCATGTTTTGGTACATTCAGTTCCATAGTGAAGAGTTCTGGATGAGTCACCCAATAACTCCTTGCCATCATGCCAGCGATCACTTTGGTTGTATGTTGGGGGGGGGGTTATACTGTATACGTTTTTTAAAGCATTTTTGAAGGGGCGCCGCTACTCTGCGGATTTTTAGTTTTTGCGGGTGGTTTCGGTCCCCATTAACCGCGATAGCCGAGGGATTACTGTATTGCCACATTTCAGGCTTCAATCATATAAATAAAAATATCAAAACATTTTCTAAGAACCAACAATATGTGACACACAATAATACAATGAACCATATGTATTCTACATTTGATATTGTGTTGAAAAATAAACATTTAGACATTGCAAAAATGGTGCCCCCCTTTATGCTTATACTTCATACAACCTTTTTTTGCTGTAATAAAAGCCACACGTCTTTATGGATATCTCTCTACAAGTTTTTACATTTTTAAAAACAGAAATATTTGATCATTCTTCTTTACAATTTTTTTCAGATCTTTTTTACAAATGCTCTACAGGATTGATGACTGAACTTGACTTGGCCAATACCAATACCGTTATATTGTTAATTTTAGATCATTCGTTTGTTGAGTTTGCTTTATCTTTAAGGTTTTTGTTGAAAGGGTGAACCTGTATCACATACCCATGTATTTTGTAGACTGCAACAGATTCTCTGCCAGAATTTATTTGGCTCCATTCATCTTCTCATCAATTCTAACGATCTTCCCAGTCGCTGCTGAAGCGAGCCCAGAGTGTGATGCTGTCATCGCCATGGTTGACATATGTGGCGTTACTCCTACGCCAAACGTAAAGCTTCGCATTCAGCCCAAAATGTTCAATTTGGTCTCGTCTGAGTAGATCACATTATTTTACATGTGATTTGTCTCATAGGTGGCTTCTTTCAAATGTAAAACTGGCCCTTTTTTGGTATTCTTTCATAAAAGGCTTTCTACTTGCCACTCTTCCATAAAGGGCAGATAGATATATGCAGCGTATGACCAATAGTTGTCTTATGCACAGGTTGCCCTACTTCAACTGCACGTATTTGAATCTGATCATGGCTCTTTTGGTTGCGCCTCTGATTAGATTTATCCTTGTTTGGGCCGAATGTTTAGAGACACGGCCAGGCTTCGTAGGTTTGCAGTGGTTTAATTCCCTCTCCATTTAAATATTTTTGCTTGCAATGACCCGCAGGGGGGCAACATTTTTTCAACACTTACTTTTCGGCACAACCACACACCTAAAATCAAATCCAGACCTTTTCACTACCTAATTGATAACAAGTTAACAAGAGAGGAGCCTTCTGAGTCAATTACAGCACTCTGGGTAATGTGTCCTGTTTCTAAACCCTTATTCTGTTTTAGATGTGAAAAAAACTGACGCTACAGCTGAGCACTTTTAGCCCAATTCAATTATAACTGCATTTCGAAATGTGTTTATGTGAACAGTTTAAATAGAAAAACCTGTTTCACTGAATATTCTCCTGACTGTATTACTAACGTGAAAATTGTGTTTTTCTTTATCTTGAAAGATGATTATCAAACATGATGCCATTTTCGGAATCATCGATGGAGAAAATGAGCAATAAGGTTAACCAAATATTAGCATACACCTAAGTGTAAATATAAATAAACAACTTTTAAACCATATAAGAGTATAACATTGACGTGTCATCAAATGAATCAAACACAAATTATAACACTCTCGTATCAGAATCATTTATACTTATATTATTATATTTATATTTATATGTATTCTATTCTATTCTATTCTATTCTATTCTATTCTATTCTATTCTATTGTAATCTATTCTATACAGTCAACGCTAATAACACAGAAGAGAAGGTGAGAGATTTTATCAAACTTTCACACTGTGGAGCACTTTCTCACAATCTGATATTTAAATTCCTGAAGACGTTAACAATCGCTATCTAAGGAATTTGGTGCGAAAAATGTGAAATGTCACACCAGTTTTTGCATGTCACTGCAATCCCTGTGCCCCCTAACCTATGCATGAGTAACTCATGCTAAAAAGCAAGTTAGAATAAAAAAAATGATAATTCATTATTTTAATCGAATATCAACATTTGATTGGCAACACATTGTAGTTAACATTTGATCACATAGCTAATTTATCATATGATATTTTTTTAAAATTAGCAAAGAATGATTTGTTATTTTCTGTTTCAATAAAGTTTTAAAATACATCAAAGAGATCATGGACATCATAGCAAGAACGGATAGCACATCTTTCTTCATTGCTCGCTACGGGCAGAACACACAGTATAGACGACAAACAGGGTCTGAGACAGGATATTGCTTAGAAAACCAAATTTCCCCTTTTCTTTGTTGTGACCGTACCCGGTGACGGTGTGATTCACCATGGACAAAAAACCCGATCTAGACAAGTTACGGCCAGGTATTTTACCCTTCCTGGAATATTTCTCTATTCCTTAAATGATTGGAAGTCTTGTAGATCCAAGTGGTGAGCTACCCCAGACCAGATATCCAACAAGTGTCTGATTTTTCATAGAGTACCGCATCAAAGATTTGATCTGATTCACGTCAAGGTCGCGGTTGGAACAGGATTAGGATTTCTCATGTAGCCCAGTAAACCAAGAGAAAGTGTTCTTTTACTGTAATTCATGGTCAATGATGTATATTGTCTTGATGATAAAATTGTCGATTTTGGTTCAAATTAATATTGAGTGTGGTGTTTCCACTATTTCTTTTACTACTCACTCATCAAACTTTGAACTATTCCTAGATCTTTTCTCTCCTCTGCCTTACAGCATTGGTCCTATACATGCATACCCCGATAGAGAAAGAATCACATTCCCAACTTCAAACCAGAGTCTGGGAGGGACTCGGATTAGCAATCCTCAACGGACTCCTCCAAGACCACCCTAGGCCACCAAACCTGCAAGGGTTTGATAAACGAGAGGTTTCTCTCTAAGCTTGCGTTGCGTTAGCGGTTGCTTCAGGGGGGCGATCAGATGACTCTTGCAGGAAAAAAAAAGGTTCGCTGTGGTTCTGGGTCCTTTTTCCCATATTCCGACAGAATTGCGGGAAAACAGATAGTAAAACACAAAGTTAAGATGCTGAATCTGTAATTAATGACACCCATGCATTTCTATTTTATTTTCTTGATTGAGGCTTTTTTAGTGCGTGTTGGGGTTATTGTAATCCTTTTGCATTTTTTGTTAAACTACCCAAATCTTGAGTAGTTAACAATACAGATACCACATGATAATAGTATTTTGATACAAAAGTACTTTTCATCTGCACAAAATGACTGATATTTACAGATACATATCTCTTCCAATCCCCAAAAAACACTTTCCTTGTTCTTATATTCATTGGATGACAATTTATCATTCCCTAAAATGAACACTGCGTTGTCACGATTGCCCATTGCCCTCACCTGTGCCCGCTTGTTCGGCGCTAGCTGCTGCTTGTTGCCTGATTGGCTCCCCTCTTATTTAAAATCAGTGCGCTCATTTATTCCTGGTCAGTCCGTCAGAGAACCTCTGCACTTGCAAGGCATGCATTTTGACTCTGTCCAGTATCCTGCCAGTATCCATTACTAATCCCGTCTGTCCCATCATGTCCGGTATCTTGCTCGTGTATCCCGTATTGATCCCGTCTGTTTCGTCTGGTATCTTGCTCATGCGTGCTTTATCCGGTATCGATCCTGTTCTGTCCGGTATCTTGCTCGTCGTGTATCCAGTATCCTGTATCGATCCCAAGCTGGGAGTTTGAATTGGTGTTTGGACTGTATTTGAAATAGCTGTTTCTTACTTTCACCATGTTTATGCTACACTAAAAGAAAACAACATGAACAAGGATGAAATCACTTTCCACCCCCTTATCACCCTCCTGAGTCCATGCTTCCTAATGTGTTACGAGTCGCTAATGGCTTTGATGAATGCCAGATAAAAGCAGATAGACACTGTGATAAAAAAGGCTATTTGAACTCAGTTGGGCAACACACAGAAAATATTCTACTTTCAACTTTTTAAGAACCCCTCTAACGACGCAACCTTTTAGGTAACTGAAACAAAGTCATTACATTTAAAAGATCATTGCATTCACTCATTTGGAAATTGTGTATTTTAAGTTCCACACCGAAAGCTTATTGGTGTTCAGGGTTCTGGTTATGCATGTACTGAAGAAAAAAACAACGCAATATGTCCAATATGGATGGATATATATGTAATGTACATTTTTGAAATCATTCATAAAATTCAGCACAAAATTGGTCGGATGTGTTAAATGTGTTTGTATCGGGAAATAACAAGCAAAAGCCTGCGTTTACAATCTTTTGACTAGTACCACTTGTGTGTCTTCAAGACTAGCATTTAAACATAGCTGCCGTGGATACGTGATTTGTTACTTTAATTTCAAGGGTTCTGTTGATCTAAAGTGGGTCTATAAAGGGAAGCACTTCAGTGCTGTAATGTTTCTGGTTGCTATGTTTTCAGATCTAAAGCTCACAACCATCACTAATCTTTGGCATGCCTCATGGCACAACTTTAGGGTCCCTAAATGATTGTTTTTTTCTCCTTGTGTAAAACACTCAAAACTTTTAAAAACTTGAATGCATAATACAGCTGTAGGTTTGGTCGAAACAAGGATGGACTATTTTATTAATATAGTCAACATAAATACTGCCCATGATGCCAAACTTAAACCCATTTGCAGGGAAAATAACATAGCATAGAAATAAAAGATCAGACTCATACAATCGCTGGTTACTTCAATGTTCCTCTACACTTGCAAGACATGGACTCTCACAGCAAAATTGGAAAAGAAAATCAGGGCCATGGAGATGCAATGCTACAGGAAACTTCAAGGCGTCAGCTACTTAGCCCATGTGAGAAACGAAACTCTGCGAGACACCATCCGAGGGCACATTGGACCCTACGAAGAAGTGTTGCCCACTGTGCACGGATGGAAACTTCAGTGGTATGGTCACATCACAAGATTTTCAGGATTGGCCAAGATAATTCTCCAGGGCACAATCCAAGGGGGCAAATAACATAAAAAACCTGACCAGGTTGCAATTGAAATATACCGTATTTTCCGCACTATAAGGCGCACCTAAAAGCCTTTATTTTTTTCAAAAGCTGACCATGCGCCTTATAATACAGTGCACCTTATATATGGATCAATATTAAGTCGCAAAGTCTTGCAAATAATGCAAGCAGCCGCTGACTAGATTTTCCCCCAAAGGCGAAGTCGTCCGCGGTGTATGCTGGGATTTATATACCGGCGTTTCATTTCCTAACCAATGTGTCAATCATCATTTGAATCAGTCACTATTGGCTAAGGTTATTCGGAGGTAAAGGGGGCGGATCCTTTTTATCATTTACAGGCTCGCATAGGCTAAAGGGGCGGAGCAAAGCCTGCAATTGGCCGAAAAAGATGAATGTGAATCACAGGTTGGGTTGCACTACGGCATAGAGAAAACAATTTTAACTGTTCTGTATTTGTAAATATTTTACTCTCCTGGATTTACTACACTCATGGTTGTAAGAAGACCATGGTTACGCATCATTAATGAACGTGAAGGCTGCAAAAGAACTTTTCCCGGTATCTTGTTTTAAAACGATCTTGATGTTTCTGTGATGAGTCTATTTTTAAACTAAATTCAATTCAAAGTGTTTAGTGTCATATGCACAGTAAAGAACCCCGTTTCCCTGCACAATAAAGTTCTTACTTTGCTGTCCACACAGTTGCCTGCAAAAAATAAAATGGAAACTAAGAAACGTTTGTGTTTGGTGACATCGTACGGACAACGCATACGAACGTGTCTACGACACGTATTTGCTTTTTTGCAAGCTTTCGGAATGTTGAGGGGGTAATAAGTTTGACTGAACTATCTGACTGTTTTGTCGACGTTCCCATTGTAGCGCCTTATAATCCGGTGCGCCTTATGTATGGAAAATATCGGACAGAAGACTATTTTTGGGGGGTGCGCCCTATAACCCGGTGCGCCTTATAGTGCGGAAAATACGGTACATGAAATATACAGTAGGTCATTGATAGGCTGAGGCACCAATAGGTGGTTTTCTTTTTAAGGGACAATGTCTAAGAAACGCTATTGATGTTCAAATGGCGCTGGTAAATGCTACTATGAAAACCAAAATCTTAAAGTTCCCTTTCTCCATTCTGAAAAATTATGTTCCCTGTTTGGCAGCTTCAAATATCACAGAGAACTCATCTAGGCCACCCCAGAAAATGATTTCCCACGTATGCCCAGAGAAGTACTATGAAAATAAAGTTAGTGGAACTCCATAACCTTTCAACACTTGCCCACGATGTTTCATAAAATGTTTGTGTTGTTTGTGTCTCATTACACATTTCAAGCCTAATTCATCTTCCCCCGGTCTTTTACACTGACATCATGTTTACGTTCAAGGATGTATTGACTTTGATTAATGAGCCAAACGCCATTGCTGCCTTGAGGATATACATCATAATCAACTGAAAATGAACACCCATTGCCTTTCATTACAGAGTTTGGGGAATAGAAATAATAAAAAAATGGTGGAAAGAAACAAAGCGGAGAGAGAATAGGAGGTTCACTGCACCTTGGACAGGCCTCAAAGTTAATAAGCAGGAATGCACCTTTGTGTGCTCATCATTAACTGCTTTCTAGTCTCAGAGTCATTTCCACTGCTTGTTTGTCAGAAACAACTTGTTTTATCAACACACATCACATGAAGAGTGAGGCCAAAGGAAAAAAAAACAGGAGTCTTGTAGGCACTATACGTTTGTCTGCACATTTCTTTGGAAACTGTATAGAGAATACTTTGGCAACATGAGAATCGTAAATTCCGGACTATAAGTCGCTACTTTTTTCCTTAACTTTCAACCCTGCGGCTTATTCAGTGATGCAGCCAATTTATGTAATTTTTCTAACGGCCGCCAGCGGCGCTTGAGTGTTGCTACCATTAACTGCCCTGTCAAAGCTATATTATTATTATTAAAGCTTTGAAAACTCTCTCGGTGTACCGTCTTTCTTTGTAAATATGTGTAACCCATGCATAATATGTATTTGCAACTGTATATTTTTGTAATGTATTTATTTGTATTTATTTTAGACACTTATTCTGATATGTTTTGCACGTGGGAACGAAAAATGAGGGGAGGAACAAACGTGGGGCGCCGAGTTTAAGTGGGGACCGTTAAAGGTGAGGGACGGACAAGGAAAGAAGAAGGGGTAAAAAGTTGGTTAGAGAAAAATGAGTTGCGTCAGTAAATTTCTGATATATTTTTCCCACCCTTATCTTTGGAAGTATACACTTTTTTCCTTTGGATCACTTTTAACGGGACCCGGACTCTGCAGGTCTGCATCAAACCTTAAGTACCGGTATCATTTTCCGTTCATTTTGCCGGCTGTGATTTTTGGACTGTGGACTTTAATGAAGGACATATAGTTTCAATTGCGGGACTTGAAGTCGGGTTTGGGTTAATTTTGTGTTTGTGTTGCATGTTTAAATGCGGGCGCATGCGGCTTATATACAGGTGCGGCTTGTGTATGTACAAAATCGGTTTACCTCTTAAAATGTGGTGGGTGCGGCTTATAATCAGGTGTGCTCTATTGTCCGGAATTTACGGTAACTAAATGGAAGTAAAGGTTGAGTATACCAGCTCTAAATGAGATGCTTTTTACTGCACCTTAAATTTCAGTTCTATTGCATTAGTGAAAATGTTCTATTCCTACTTTCGGTTTCTGTAATACTAATTCCAAAATATGTCCGGTACTGGCACTAACATTCTATCAGTATTTGCCCATCTCTAGCTCTAATTGTCATCAGTTAAAAATAAATAAATACACGTTAAGTCTAAAATAATAAAAAAATAATAATAAACATTCTAAATAAGTACTTGCAAATTGCAAAATTATTTTAGTTTACAGGTGTTTTTGCTAGGAAAAAACCTTGGTGTTCCTGCCCTGGTACAAGTGAAGTCATGTGAATCACTGGTTCCGTTTGATCGGTTAAAATTATTTAGGATGAAAGTCAAAGGGACGCAAGTCTCTTTTGATTAATGATGACAGGAAAGCAGTAATCATTGCATGTACGTTGGATGTTTTTATTCTGCTTGCTTACAATGAAGAATATAGGCCTATTTTTACGATTGGAAACCTGCAAGAGATTGCATAAAATGTCTGCGTTTTTCATTATTTTGACTGTTATTACTCACTGTTGATCATTAGTTTGACTAAGCTACACTGTTACAATTGGGCAATCATGTAACTGTTCTTTAATTACCACACCCGTTAGGGCACATCTTATTATTTAGCCTAGCAGATTTAATAAAGAGAAAGGGGCTTTAGAACAGATAGGATTTTTCTATATATTTTTTTTGTAGTCTTTTTGTCCTCCTCTTAACTTGTAAACAACATCATGTCACGGTCGCCGTGGCGACCAGTCTGCCGCGCCCCCGAACTCAAGCTGTAGCAGATCAGCTGATTGCTGGTCTGCTACTTAAGGCTGGGTTGTGGGTTTGGCGGGCGCTGGCTCATTACACATTCCCCGGTCTGTTATGCCTTGTCCTGTTTTAGTTTAAAACATTGTCCGTTCTGTTATGCCTTGTCCTGTTTAGTTGAGTTGGAAGAAACAACTGTTTGTTTTGTCATGTCCCAGAGTTTTGGACAACTTTTATTTTGGTGAATAAAAGTTTTGGATCGTTACGCAATTGAGTTCTCCATTCCTGCCTCCGTTCTGGTCCGGTCACCCCTTTCCACTCCACCACGCCTCGTGACAGCCCCCTTCCACTCCGCCTCGTGACACATCAATGTGTTTTCTCCTATATTTGTCTACTGAACTTAACATTCTTAAATGTTGCATTTGATTTAGGTCAATTGAAACCAACTACCAAGTTTATTGGTTAAATAGGTGTAAACTTCTTACTCCCTTTTGAACATATAGCAACAGTTTAGAGTAACTATCTTGACTATGGATTGCTTGTTTTGGTTTACCATATGCACTTTTTTTTTTTTTCTATTGTTGCATATTTTATGTTTATATGTTAAAAATAAAACTGTAAAATCCCCTAAATTGAGCATTTCCATTCAGATCAAATGTATGTAATCAGATATTTGAATTATTTAATTTTACAAAACAAAACAAACATTGAAAACACACACAAAATAACAGGTATATCAAGTGGTTTATAGCAATCTGATAACATTGTCACAAGCTACAGAAACAAAAAAAAAGGCTCAATTTGTTTTTGATCAACCATAACCGTAAACGCTCCTAAAATTTTATATTTCAATAACAATAATCTCCCCAATTTGGATCATTATATAGAAAAAAAAAAGCCAAAAAGGTGGGTATGATTAATCCATTTCGCAGACCAATCCATTTTTGTAAAATTTTTGGAGTGTTTTAAGAAAGTAAAAGAACTGACAAATACAATTCTGCAAATCATATTACTTCATTTTACAAGATTTGAACTTCAATATTTTTTTAAACAATACAGCAATCACACGTTCATTACTAGCAACAAAGCACACTTCTGCAGGGTGAATTCTGACAGCAGAGAACAACTTGTTGTCTTCTTCTCTTTGCTAAGTCAGCTGCAAAGGAGGAAAACATCCCCACACAAGAGTCTGAGTTCAGTTCACAGATCACTAAAATAACCTCTTCCAAAGGAAAAGACTTCATGTCAAAAAGGACTAAATTGTTTTCACCTCGCCAACAGCTCAGAGGTTTATCTTTCTCTCGCACAAACACTTGCATGAAGTTGTTTACTGAAGGTTTCTAACAGGAATCCCATAACCCCCATTTTGAAGTCAGAAATCTCTGACCGAGAGGCTGACGTGGTATCTTAAATAAATACAATCAGATTAACTGTGTCTTCCAAAATTCCTTTTTAAAATTGATTTGTTGAGTTAGATAAAAGTTACCAAAATCTCAGCACATCTGTCTTGTTATTTTGTTAACCATGAGCAATGTTCCTTCTAATTTTCCACGGGTCTGAGCGTTCACACAAAGTCTGTGAGCAACGCTTGAAACAACAGTGAGCAACAGCAATCCCTAGTGTGGCAACATTGTCAAACATGTCCAAAACTTGACATCACGTTACATTTTGCTGAGTTTCCGGCAATGCATTTTTTTTCACTTTTTGTTTTTACAATTCTTTAAAAAAATATCGATTTCTGTTATTTCCTGATATATTTTGTCGCATAATACTAACATTTATGGGGGCTTATTTAGTCGGTTGCAAGATACAGAACTGTACTTAATCACATTTTTTAGTGGAGGTAAAATGTTGGGAAAAATATGTACTTGATATAATTGGAAATGATTTGAATGCAACAAAAACGTATTCTTCTTTTTCTGTGTTTTTTCTACTTTTTTAAAAATTTCTTTAGAAAAAATCTCATTGTGTTTATTTTTTCCTAGCTGATACTTGTTTCTTTTTGTCTTCTATTTACTTTTTTCCTTTGTTTCTTTCTTTTCTTTTTATCTGGCTTTTTTCTAAATGTTTCCTTTTTTTCTGTTCCTTTTGTTTCTTTTTTTCTCAGCTTTTCACTACTTTTTTATTTTGGTACTTTTATCTTTTTTGTTCTATTCCCCCCTTCCTTTAAGTCTTTTTTTGCATACTTTTACATAATATTTGGTCATGTTGGGATTAAAGAAGCAAAAACAACCTGAGAACCCGAAAGAGCCGGTTCCTTTTAGTGAGCCAAGCCGAAGAAGCCGGTTCTCGAAAAACCCTACTGACTAGTCAACTTCGTTCTACTTCGACTTTGACTTCAAAATACCGCATTTAGAGCACAGTGTTAGGGGCACCCGTGTATTTTTAGCTTCATGCACTGTAACTTTGACTTAATTCACTTCTTAATTAGCAATTTTGAGCCCTCATTTTTGTGCGCTGGCTAGATTTTCTTGTGCGCTGAGAATGTGCGGGCAGTGCGCGAGGGAACATTGACCATGAGTGACATGTGGCCAATGTTAGGCAAGTTACTTTAAAAAAAAGACTTTATAGTTAATCACCTCTTCTAAAAAGTAACTCAGTTTGTAACCAAATTACTCTTATGTAAAAGTAAAAATTTACCAGGGAAAGAAACTATTTAAGTTACTATAAAAATACATTTTCGTATGTCAAAAACTAATACAAGTATTTGAGTCAGTTGACTAAAGAACAGACAGGTAGTTGTGCTATATAACCTTTTATATTTTATCAGCAACAGATTTTTTCTACACTTGAAGTGCAACAAAAATAAACAACATAATAAAATATCAATCAGGATGTATACACACAAACAAACATATGTAAACTCACACAAAAACGTACGTAAAACGACACAAAAATGCACGGATAGGAGAACAAAAATTTGCACAATAACGTGCGTAAGCACACCAAATGTACTGGACTGTCTCAGAAAATTAGAATATTGTAATAAAGTTCTTTATTTTCTGTAATGCAATTAAAAAAACAAAAATGTCATACATTCTGGATCCATTACACATCAACTGAACTATTTCAAGCCTTTTATTATTTTAATATTGCTGAATTTGGCTTACAGCTTAAGAAAACTCAAAAATCCTATCTCAAAATATTAGAATATCATGAAAAAGTATACAAGTAGGCTATTCAACTAATCACCTGAATCATCTAATTAACTCGAAACACCTTGCGAGGGTTTCCTGAGCCTTAAAAACACTCAGCTTGGTTCAGTAAACTAAATCACTGCTGATCTGACTGCTGTCCAGAGGACCATCATTGATACCCTCCATCAGGAGGGTAAGGCACAAAAAGAAATTTCTCAAAGAGCAGGCTGTTCACAGAGTGCAGTTTCAAAGCATATCCACAAAAAGTCTGTCGGAAGGGAAAAATGTGGCCGGAAACGCTGCACAACCAAGAGAGATGACCGCAGCCTTAACAAAATAGTGAAGAAGAGCCGCTTCCAGAATTTGAGGGAGCTTCAAAGACAGTGGGCTGAAGCTGGAGTCCATGTGTCAAAAGCCACAGTTCACAGACGTGTCCGGGAAATGGGCTACAATAGCCGTATTCCCATGGTCAAGCCACTTCTGAACTCAAGACAACGGAAGAAGCGTCTGACTTGGGCTATGGAGAAGAAGCACTGGACAGTTGCAGAGTGGTCCAAAGTCCTCTTTTCAGACGAAAGCAAGTTTTGCATTTCATTTGGAAGTCAAGGCGCCAGAGTCTGGAGAAAGGCTGGAGAAGAGCAAAATCCAAGTTGCTTGAAATCCAGTGTGAAGTTCCCACAGTCAGCAATGGTTTGGGGAGCCATGTCAGCTGCTGGTGTTGGTCCACTGTGTTTCATCAAGTCCAGAGTAAATGCAACTGTGTACCAAGAGATTTTAGAGCACTACATGCTTCCATCTGCTGAAAAGCTCTATGGAGATGAGTATTTCATTTTCCAGCATGATCTGGCACCTGCCCACAGTGCCAAAACCACCAGTAACTGGTGCACTGACCATGGCATCACTGTCCTTGATTGGCCTGCTAATTCCCCTGACCTGAACCCCATCGAGAATTTGTGGGGTATAGTTAAGAAGAAGATGAAAGACACCAGACCTACAAATGCAAATGAGCTGAAGGCCGCTATAGAAGCATCCTGGGCATCAATAACACCTCAGCAATGCCACAGGCTGATTGCCTCCATGCCACGCCGGATTGATGCAGTAATCCGTGCAAAAGGATTCCCAACCAAGTACTGAGTGCATCAATGGACATTTTCAAATGTTTGATTTAGTTTTGCTGTTATAAAATTATTTTTTTTACTTGGTCTGAGGAAGTATTCTAATATTTTGAGATAGGATTTTTGAGTTTTTTTCAGCTGTAAGCCAAAATTAGCAATATTCAAATAATAAAAGGCTTGAAATAGTTCCGTTGATGTGTAATGAATCCAGAATGTATGACATTTTTGTTTTTTTAATTGCATTACAGAAAATAAAGAACTTTATCACAATATTCTAATTTTCTGAGACAGTCCAGTATGTAGACACACACAAAAGCGTTTGTTAAATCACTCAAAAACGTACCAAAAAAACCTTTACTCTTGACACACACAAAAACTTAACACACCACTTTAGCATAGCGGCAGAAAGGATAGTGTCACGGTTGCCATGGCGCCCAATTGGCCCCGCCCGTGTGGCGCCAGCTGCGGCTCGTTAACAGATTGGCTTTCCATCTATTTAAGCTGTTTAGTATCGGTTTTCAGTTTTGTTCCCGTCCAGTTTGTCCTGTTTAATTTCCATAAACTGTTTTTGATATCAATCCTGTCAGTCCTGTTGTTCAATATCGGTTTCCAGTTTCGTTCCCGTCTAGTTTGTCCTGTTTATTTTCGATATCCGGTTTTATTATCCAACCTGTCTGTCCACTCCGGTATCGACCCCATCGGTCCAATATCTGCTCGGGCAATTGGCTATCTCGTCGGCCTCTGGCTTCCTATCATTCCACACAAGACTCCTGCCTAACGTACATGACTCCCCATTTCCCGTAAAATAAAAGACTTGTGAGAGAAACGTCATGCATTTGGGTCTTGATCCGGGTTCCGGTTCTTGACAGATATTTATTTAGATTCCCAACACTGAATATGGACGACAACATATCCTAACCCAAGGATGTCATACTGATTTGAGCTCAGAGGCCACATGGTACAAAAAAACATACTGAGGACCAGGAAAACTTGCTGTGGTTGACGGAATAATGAATTCTGGTGTTGACCAGAAGATCCTGAAGGAGAACGTTCGACCACCAGTTACTGAAGCGCCTCTGCTGGTGCAGGGTTGATCATACAGCAGGACAACGGTCCGAAATACAAATGAAGGTTCTGGAGTGGCCATGTTATATTCCAGATTTATATCTAATTGAGATGCTGTGGTGTGACTTTAAACGTGAAGGTCGTGCTAGAAAACTCTCCAGTAAGGCAGATGTGAAACTATTTTGCAAAGAAGAGTGAGACAAATATCTTCCACGGCATTGTAAAAGACCATTACCAAGTATTGTAAGCGTGAAAATTCTGTTATCGCTGCCAAAGGTGGCCCAAATCGCTATTAGGTTTTGGGGACAATTACTTTTTTTACAGAGAGCAGGATAGGCCTAGAATGTTCCGTGCCTTAATACATGGAATCGACATTTTAGAACTGCAATTTGTATTTTTTGGGGTGATCTCTATGTACTATTACATTTCTTGATGATCTAAAAACATTTTTAGCGATGAATATGGAAATCCACAAGAATCAGGAGTTGGAGAAATGCTTTTTCACTCAACTATATCTGCAACTCACATATTCGATTTGTAATCCTGCATTTGCATTTATCAAGACATATGCTTTTTAGATCTTGAGTAAATTGCGAATATAATATGTGTGGAAATATTATAGAGAAAAATATCTACTTACCGTTTATAGGTGTTCGGTAAAATGATGCTAATGTGTAGCGTTCAATTTTAGTAGCAGAAAATTCTTCCCATCACAACTCATTTGCGGTCCCTTCTCAGGGTTTCTTAATTTTCCTCATGTTGAGGTTTTTGAGTTTTTCCTTGCCCTCATGCAGGTTTAAGATCACGGGGTGGTGTAATTGTGGTATGTAGTTTGCTATAGTATATGGTCTGTGCAGCCCTTTGAGACTCCTTGTGATTAAGGCTATACAAATAAAAATGACTTGACATGACGTGACATCTGGGAAATGCTACCCTAATTTTTTTGTATGGCCCATAATCCGGTTACATTACTAATGCATTACCCTTGCACTACTAAACATGTCATAGTGCCTTGCTTAGGTGTAGCATGCACCTGTCCCCTTGGGTGCGACCCGATGCTTCATAAGACAATGCCAACAAACTAATGCCAGCTATAATAAATCACAAGTTGCGTCAATATTATTTTAAGCAGACTTGTTGTCAAACATGGCAACAGTTTAAAACATTTGCAAGTATTTCACCCAAAATTCAAGGACTTTACAATACTTGAAAAGACAACTTGACATTTCAAGCATTTGCAGATTTCAAGCCCTTGTAAAAAAATACTTTAAGTTTCGGCACAGAAAAGGCAAACACCGGATTTTGAAGAAGCTGGTTTTGAGCCTCGAAGAAGACAACACTTTTTTTCTTTGAAGAAAAAGATGGCGCCTATCTACACTGTATAAGAAAATGTCGTGAGGTACATTGATATGGCACAAACTTTTCCATTTTTCTGGCGGTGAGCCTCTTAGCCATGACCTTTCACAGCTACAAAAAGAACAGAACATGTTGAGTGTTTGGTAAGAACCTGAATTCAATAAAGTATAGTCAAAGCCTGCAGTATGTCTTTTTTGCAAATAAGCCACAACAGTGCTGAAGGAATACAATATCAGCTGGCATTTTTCCACCAAGCAAGCTAATTATGCTAACAAGCTCTCAACGCAGGAAGGGAAAGAGATTGGCGGCTCGTTTGCTAACTCAGCGAAACACACCCATCCGTGAAACTACAGGACTCAAGCATAAAAGCAATTTATTTGCTAGCATAAATTTTAGAAAATTACCTTATTGCATAGAACGGAGATTTGTGTTGAGCTCATTGAGTTTTAGACAAAGATAAACAAGAAAAAAGTCCCATGTCTTATTTGGGTTTTGATGAAATTAATGACTTACAGCTCAACTTTTGTGTAACTTAAATAATAGGAATTAACGAGAGTTTTGAGATAAGACAGTTTCGGCCGTGGAATCTTAAAAAGTGAAAAGACTGCATTTACAACACCATTTGGGGCCGGTCACACAGCCGTTTGCGGCTGAATCACGGCTAAAATTTTGGGGTTTTTTTTTGCCCGTGGTTGCCCGCAATGGAAAATGCACAAAATTGGCCAACCCGCTGTTCATCGGTGGTATGCCCGCAAAACAGACGCCGGCGACTGTTCCGCTTCCTCATCGCGTCATTTCCGCGTCATTTTCTCGTGTGGACCACGGGTATAAAAGCTCCCGAACCGGTGTTGTGCCCAAATCCGACTCCTACGCAATATTACAAAAAATAAATAATAGTTTCACCCCATTGTCATTGCCATTTAAATTTGTAATTTTATTTTTTTTCTTCTATTTATAAAAATATTTTATCTCATATTGTAAATAATTAATATTCTTACTTCATTGTCTGAAAATATCACATATTTCAGTTTGTTTTCCTAATTGTATATCTTTACGGGAATTCATAAACAAGTATATCGGCATTGCTAAAATATGATTATCTTACTCCATGGTCACAAAATACTTACTTTAGGTGTTCCCCCACAAATGTATGATATTTTACTTAATCTTATAAATAATTTGAATTATTTTTTGAGGAAAACAATTTTATTTGTCCAAAAAATGGCACTTGCGATTTTTGCAATTTTTAATTCATAACAAATTAATAAAATTAATTGGTAAAATTAAAATGAATTAAATTAATAAAATAAATAAATAATAATAATAATAATAATAATAATAATAATAATTAATAATAATATTTTTTCATTAATAACTCTATACTTAAAGACTTGTTTTTCCTCTTCTGGAAGATTTTGTGTGATTTTGCTTATTTGCTTATTTGTTCTTATCTCGGTAGAAAACGTTGCTTAAAGGGACAGTGTGTATTATTTGATCACTATATGCCGTTGACTTTAAAAAAGCATAATTGGATCTTTCGCTCGATTAACCTCTTTTGTTTTTTGTTTTTTGTAGATTTTTTTTAAAGATCAGCAAAATATTTTTCCTACATTTTTTTTTAACTAAATTGTACTTAAAAGTAGGCCTTTTTTCTATATTATTATTTCATGAAATTTTTGAATGTAGGTGGAGAAAATGTAAATGATGGGAAAATCTGTCTTTGGGACTGAATGAGTTAAAAAGCAGTACATTTATCCTGCACCCTAATTTTATATGCAAAACAGACTCAGTCTCTAGACACATGAGCTGATTAGAGTTTATTTGGGAAGAGAAAGGAATTAACACAAAGCAATCTGCACATGGGCAAGGGAGAAAAATTAAAAACAAAAATATAAATCCAGAATAAGTCCAGAATAAATCGACCGGTATACTCAGGCAGAAGACCAGGAACATCAAAGGCAGACAATTGTCTGACAGCTTTTGCTGTCGGCACGGTCCATTAATAAAAAGTTCCTAAACAAAATCCAGTGCTGATGATGAGGAACAGGTGGTGGGTCTTCCTGGTTATTTGCCTTTTGGCGCTCTATGGAGATTACAAGATGAAACGTTTTTTTCATTTTTATCCCATCTGTGAAACTATTCAGAATATTAAATAACTCCTGTTTGATGCGTGAAGCCCCTTTTTTTGTTACTTTACATTTTTGGCGGCTCTAGGCATATCTGTTGTTTGTTTTTGGTTCTGTTATGGCTTTTAAAATTTAGAGTTGCCAACACCTGAGATAGCATATATTGAATCAGATGATGACTCACACCCACACACTTCTGCTCCTCAAGATCGTACCCCCTACCAACGGTCACCCACCTTGTGGGAGTCTTCTTTGACTGCACGGTTCAGCGGTCAGAGCTTGTTCACTGACTCGTGTCCTGTGTCGCGCTAACACAGCCCAGACACACACAAGATGTCAGGTAATGTCGCTTGGTGCAGTGAGTCAGAGGCAGCCGTGTCTGGACGGAAATAGCACCTTGGATTATTAAAGAAAAGGAGACTAAGAAATAAGAAAATAACCCTGCACCAGCAGAGTCGTGTTTTTGCATGGTGCAGAAGCTCATAGGTCTAAATGAGACAAGAGCTTTGCTAATAAAATGAAAGGTATTAAACAATTGTACATTTTTTACACGTACATTGTGTTTTTGGTAGTTTTAGACATGATAAGCTTTGCTTATGTCCAATTTTGACTTTCCACACAACTATAATGTCAGGTTTAAAAGAGATAAACCCACGGCTGACCAAGGAATTCAGGCAAAGGCAAGAATTAGAGTTTTGCTACTGCAGTAGGAAAAAGATTCGTCAGCGACGAGATGCAAGGTGGAACGTTTCGCTGTCCGGATCTTTCTGACCACTTCCGGTTCAGTAGCGCGTATTTATTGAAAAGTCACGCATGCGCATTTCATTACATACAATGGAAAAATACTGAAATGCGTGGATCTTTGAATGACTACCGTAAATTCCGGACTATAAGCCGCTACTTTTTTCCAAAACCTTCAACCCTGCGGCTTATTCAGTGATGCGGCCAATGTATGTAATTTCTCTAACAGCCGCCAGGGGCGCCCGAGTACAAAAGGTAAGATTTAGACCGGGTGGAATATATGCGCTGAGGAAAAGGCACGTGACGTAGCTTTTAAGCTAAAAGCAAACGAGCAGTCCGATAAAGAAGGAAACAGGGCTACTGCACGTAAACTTCACTCTGCGAGCGTATTGCTAGCGTATTCTTGAATAAGGGAGAGTGGGACGACGTCTTCATAACAAAGTCTCTTTCCCATATTGGGGAAGACGACTTTGATGTCGTCAGCTTAGGGAGGAAGATGGGGACGGTTTGGCGTGGCTTCTACAAGTACGGTATGTTTGTTTTAACAGACTCGTTTGCTGTGTTGCGAGTGTGTTGCTAGTAGCGTTTTGCTACCCTTCACAGGCACGTTTTGGGATTAAAGCTTTGAAAACTCTCTCGGTGTACAGTCTTTCTTTGGAAATATGTGTAACCGATGTATAATATGTATTTGCACCTGTATATTTTTGTAATGTATTTATTTGAAACACTTATTCTGATATGTTTTGCGAATTAAAAAAGAGGGGCGGGCTGACGGAAAGTGGGGTAAAGGTGAGTGAGACCTGTTGTCGCGGCGGACAATAGTGGATATATATTTTTCCCACGCTTACTTTTGGAAATATAAACTTTTTTTCCTTGGATTAGTTTCAACGGGCACCTGGACTCTGCAGGTCTGCTCCCAACCATAAGTACCGGTATCATTTTCTGTTTATTTTGCCGCCTGTGGTTTGAAGACTGTGTACTTTATATTCAGTTACAAACGCGGGGCTCAAAGCCGGCTTTGGGACAATTTTGCAATTGTCTCACATGTTACAGAGTGCATGTGGCTTATATACGGGTGCAGCTTGTGTAAGTACAAAATCCCCTTACAATGTGGTGGGTGCGGCTTATAATCAGGTGCGCTCTATAGTCCGGAATTTACGGTATATGTGTGTGTCTGTGAATGATTACTTGTGTATCAAAATAGAAAAACAGGTTAATTTCATAGCAAGTTATTAGCAACATAGGAGTCTGAGAAATATACAATAACTAAAAGTATCTTACTCTAAACACAACCCCACACAATCACACACAAAAAATGCATGTTTATATATAATATTCTGTGTTATCTATGTTACATAAGGACCCCCCGGTTCTTTGAGCTTTAATTATTTCTAGGTCATCCCGTTAATGACTTTAAATTGAATTGTCTTTAATGTCATTGATATCATCGTATCGTTCATTTTGTTCGGATAGAGAGCCCACGGCAAGTGCTGCACGCGACAAATTTTGTGTGTGACTGTGATAGGCTGGTGTGTGATGTCAGTCAAACAGCCGAGATGGGCATGGGCAATCAACATTTACTAATCCAACCAAACTGGAAAGCAACACAATCGCTAGATTTAAGCAGCTCTGGGAAAGTCAGAAGAGCGGAAAGAATGCAGATCACCACTGGGTGCTCCGTGGATCATTATCGTTTTGTTTAAACGACTTAGGCTGCGTCGGGAGGCAATAGCGAGGCTGCCGGTTCGGCCTCCTGCTATGGCTAAGCTAACAACCCTCACAAGCTACCCCTGCGGAGCCTGGCTAGTCCCCAGAATCAGATCCATTAACCATGAAACGGACAATCTGGAGCTCATCGCAGACACTTCACTCACTTCGCAGACACTCGATGATAGGGTGCAACTCGCCAGCCACTCTCTAAATTGCTTTCTTACACTAAAAAGAGAAGACCTCAAATTTTGTTTGAATTGTGTATAATGACAATGGAACGATCCATTCAACTACAATATATGCTGTGTGTTATCCTTTGTAAATCTCTAGTTATTAATTTGTTACAGTTGTATACTCTCAATCAGTAATGACATCTCGTGATAAGTTTCACCTCGCAGTTTTCATTTTTTGTGGGTGCTCCTGGTCATTCACCGCCAAAATCGAGGGATCTCTGCAGTAGTTAAAGCAGAATGGCTTGCTGATGGGACGATTTGGCTGCTTGGAGTGTTTATCGATGTTCGCTGTATTTATCGGATGTTTCATGGGTACAAAAACCAAGCCAAAGTCACCCCTGGAGGTCTGAAGTAAAACTGTAAATTTTCCCGGGAATCGGTTCAGACATTCCAGAGCCAATAAGTCACATACAAACCCACACGCACACAGAGCTCAGGATTTATAAAGTACTTTAGATAGATCTCGATTTGGATTAGATATATTAGATTGAATATATTTATCCATCAGTGTTTCAGTGAAACGTCTTTGCTTTGTAGAAAGATTAGAATATTAATAAATGAACAATTCTATAATATATTTGTTTATTCTGTATTGGACACTTGCAAAAAGAGATTGCATTGGATGCCAGAGTTGTTTGAAGTTCTTCTCTGTTGTTCATTATAATGGCTGTTATGCACTGTTTACATAATTTTTACTAATGCCCAATAATGTTGCTGTTTATTGATTACCCCAGTGTCTAGGGGGGATCTCCTTTTCATAATGTAAGATAATTAATTGATTGAAAGGCTGAGGGAAGGACCATTAGAACAAATTGGGAATTTTACATTGTTTTAGTACAGTCCTCTCCTGTTCTCCTTGCAAGTTCAAAATTCATTGAAGTTTTCTCCTTATTTTGATCGTCTACTAAACTATAGGCTCAGCATATAGAATATAATATTTTACCTGAAATTGTAATAATAATAATTAATTATTGCAATTATTAATGTGTGGTTGTTATAGTAAATAAATAATGTACTCATTTTTATTCCATGCTTCCATTTGCTCGGTGCATATTATTTGTTACTTAACAAATGAGAATTAACATATTATCATTTGTATTCATAAATGTGGCTTAGAATTAATTACATTTTGCATTCCAAAGGCCAAGCCCGGGAGCAAAATAAAAACAGTTTATCACTGTTGCCTAATTATTTTTTAATCATTTTGTTGCATACATTTCATGGATATTTTAAGCAAAATATAATGAGGAAAACGTTGGCTGATACGAAATGGGATCTTTCATTAAGATAAGGCATCACCAGATAGCAAAAAGGAAAAAAAGAAAAAAAGGAAGCCTCAGCTTGCTACAAAATAATTTATTATGTGCATCTGATCAATAGTCTTGGTTGTTAGATGGAAGCAAGAGTACGTCTTGGATAGGGTCAGAACTTCAGCTTAATCCGCATCAAAGCTTTAAACCAGTTTTGAGAGGTTTTGCACCCTTTTTCCACCTCCTTGATGCCCGTGCCCTCCCGTAAGCTCGAGAATCTAGCTCATCAACTTGTTACAGCGTTTGAGCACGAACAAGAAGGGCTCCAATTTTTTTTTGTGTGTGTTTTCCCCCCCTTACACTTTAGCCAGTTCTTTCTGCCTTTAATATGAACATACTACACCCGCAAAATAAAAAGAAGTAGGGCGGTCGGTCAACTGTGGAGGAGAAAATAAATTGTGGCTGTCTCAAAGAAAATAATAACAAATGCTTAGTGAAAGAATGTTCTTTCTCATTTGGTCTTGCTTGGAGATCTTTTTAAAGGGACAGTGTGTATTATGATTATTGCTGTATGACGTCATGCAACTGAAACGAGTGCTGAAAATCACAAAGAACAATAAACACTGGAGCAGGGGTCTTCAACGTGGTGTCACCAGGTAACCCCTAAGATCATCTGGGTATCCTGCGGACTGGTTATAAAAATGGATTATGGGTCAATGCAATTTCCTGTGAAATTAGATTACTAACTGGCATTTGGTGGCTGACTGAGCCTATTTTAACTTCTAATCATTACAAACTGGTAATAACAGACAGTGGTATCTCGACTAACACATTGAACTTGTTCAGGGAGAAGCTTCATATGCTGAAAACTTCATAAGTAGAGACGCATTTTGAATGTAAATGCGCTAATCTGTCATGCACAAGTACAAAATGTTATTTTTTTCATAAAAGATTATCAGAACATAAAGCAAATGCATACTAAAATTTGGTAAAAAACACAATAAACATAATGTCTATCTACCTACCCTGGTCATATCCCTCGAGAGGGGTGACAAATAAGATAAAGAATAAAGAAAATAATAAAAATATTAATTTACCCTTTTGTCTTGCGTTTCTTAAAAAACCTATCCAATGACGTCTGCTTTTGGCAGCTTTTGACAATCCGTCGAAGATGCGTAAGGCAGACGTAGCGATAGCCTGACTTCTCAACACGTTCCACAAATTCATTTGGGCTGATTGAATGATGGCTGCCTCCCGCTCCCCGCTATCCTGCGGAAACCACTCCCTTTCCTCATTTCTGAACTGTGACAGTGACACGAAGAGCATGCTGGGAGCACACCTGCACACTGGGTTGCCAGGCAGATTTTAAGTGATAGCCAGTTTGTTTACAATCGGGAAACTCTGGGAGCAGCTAATAGCGGCGAGTACTGTACTGTACTTTTGACTCCGTATCCTGAAATCCCTTTAACTAGAGGCAATATTTCCTTTCGTATGTAAGTATATTCGTAAGTAGAGGCACCACTGTAGTTACAACATAGTAATACATGTTATTTTAAAAATACGAACTGGTTAACCTTCATGCTAGTCAGTAACAAAAAGTGTCTTTCTGCTTCAAACAGGTTGGGGAGCCTTGAACTAGAGAGAGTCAAATTGACCAAAAAACACAATTTTTTGTTTTGCCCATCCTTTTTAAGATTTTTGGATACCCGTAGCAGCAAGTTGGCGGGCAATGATGTCAGCTCCCTATAATAGGCTCATGCTATGTATGTAAATGCTATTCTTTCGACCTAAGAGTAAAAAAAAATCATGCTGTCATGATATTCCATTGAATATTGTATTTTATTTTTGTAGCAGTAGGACACACTAAATAATACACACTTTCGACCATTTAGAGGACATGTCATTTTGAAAAAGCGTGTGTGATTTAAAAAAAAATATATATATTTTAAAGTCTTATGTGGAACAGAACATGCAACTCAGGTAGATTTCAGACAGATTTTTTAAAAACAAACAAATCAAAAATAAAAAAACAACAACTATACATTCTAGTGGAGATAACGTACAATGTTTTCCATCAAACAAAGCTGTGCAATAGCATATTATTAAAATAATGTATTTTCTGGATCACATACCACTTTTTTTTCACATTCTCTAAAAAAAGCTTCATACGTATGTATATCATTCATTTCAGGAAAAATAAACAAAATAAAAACAAAAACTTACCTCATGCTTTTCACTGAAGAAGACAATGCTAGGTATAGCAGAGACAACGACAGAGCTAATTTTAAGTGTAAAAGAAGAAGACACCCACTTACATTTTCTAGCTTTCGGCAAAGATCAAGACACTTTTCGCACCAATGGAAACGTTGCTAGTTTTTAGCTGTGATGAAGACAATGCTAACTTTAGGTGTAAAAGAAAAATGTTGCTAACTTAGAGATTCCGCTTGTTTCGACCCCTTATTTTGACAGCAAAGAAAACAGGGCTCTCCAGAACAAATGGCTACTCTTGTTTTTAATATAGGAGAAGATGATGCCTGTTTTTAATGAAGGCAGCGATTAAGCTAACTTTTCACACAAGAGAACACAATGTTAGCTTTTTGAGTATGAAAAAAATCCATACTAATTATGAACAAAATAATAAACAGCGATCATTTTCAACATACAATTACAATTAATGTAATTATTGTCTTTGATAACAACATGGTGAACATTGTTTACTACGAGTGTAACGAATGAGACAACGCTTGCCGTTTTTGGACTATGCTAGATTTAGTTTGAAGCATACAGCAGCAAGATACATCATCAAAACCAGTATCTTCTTTTTCTTTTACTTTTTTTGTATTCACTCATTACTCTATGAAATGAAATGATCTGCATTTATATAGCGCTTTTCAAGTCAATGACTTCCTAAAGCTTTACAATGTGCTCCACATTTCCTAATAGCGGCCTTGTATTGCAGCCATGTAAGACGCTAACCTGCTTATTGGGGGTATTAGGGGTTCAGTGTCTTACCCAAGGACACTTCGACATGTAACACGGACGAGCCGGGATTCGAACTGGGATCCCTTGATCCCAAGACGAGCGCTCTACCTCCTGAGCTATGTGAATTACAGGAAGACAAACATATGATCGAGCTTTTAGGTTAAAAGCGACCTCATTAGCATTATAAAACATGTAAATAACTACATTCATCCCGTGTTTGTTTTAAGTTGTATTTATGTGAGTGTCTCTTTTCAAAACATTGTGATAAGGAATGGGCAAAAATAGAAAAATAGAGGCTGTTAATAGTCAAACATTCAAAAAAGCCTCAGGAGTCTACTCTCGTAATGAACACCCTTAAAGACAAACTCAACACAGAGGGTTTTCTAACAACATTTTGTTGTACTGTGTTTTTTTTCGTCACAAATATCAAGAAAATGTC
The DNA here is from genome assembly GCF_059441175.1 of Urocampus carinirostris. Lineage (NCBI taxonomy): Eukaryota > Metazoa > Chordata > Actinopteri > Syngnathiformes > Syngnathidae > Urocampus > Urocampus carinirostris. Next base: position 34,306,313 of record NC_142358.1, read on the forward strand.
AACAAATGTAATGTCACTGGTATAAAATGGCCCCTCGCCTCTGTTATGAGCCTAAAAATCTTAAACATTGTAAAAAATGATGATTTCCTCGAAAAACAAATCTTAATTGTGTGACAACACTCATCGCCTCCCCATCTGGCTACCAAAAGAGAGCTAACAAGCTAACTGCATCAAGGTTAAAAGTTAATGCAAAACTCTTCAAAGTTGCCATCATTCTATAAATCTTTCACCCACCATCGATTTGTCTTGCCTGGGCTGTCTGGCGCCGATGAGCACCAAACTTGTTTTGGGCCAAAAGACAAAAAAACACTTGGCATCAATCAGACAGAAGGCGGCTATCACATTTTATCCTGCCGGGGAGGGAAATTGCTTCTCGTTTCATCACATCTCAGTTTTCACCTTTGGTAGGTCTGGCTTCTTATTCTACTCTGCTTAATCTTTGCCTGTTAACTCTGGGCTGTCTGTCACTCGCGAGATTGTCTGTCCGTCTTCTTCCTTAGCCGCCCTGCCTTTTTTGTTTGCTCCTCATGAAAAATCTCCTGTCTTCTTAACTTTAAATAAGCTTTATCCTTTTGGCACCCGGGCTAGCACGCTTGATAAGAGGACAGGGATGAAAGGATATGAAAAGACGAGAGCGGAGGGGGAAAGAGATGAGAAACAATATGTGCAGAAAGAAGATGAAGGCGGTGTGGGTTGATGGAGGCTTTTGTCCGCACTAATTACTTTGCATGCCTCATTAAACTGCACACTTGTATGGTGTTAGTGTGTGTCAATGTAGTGGGAAGGGGGCTTGAGCTGCAATGATTTACAAGTTGCTCCTGATTAGGGTTTCAGGCGAGGTTGGTCGTCGTTGACTTTGTGTGGGGGACAACCCTGGACTGGAAGAATGTACAGTTCACACTTGCATCAATGAACCAGTTAAGTTTCTTTCCACTCACTTCAGTTAAGTTTAATTTAACAAATTCAACGCTAACTATGTCTAAAGAAAACCCTATCTCTTTTTATCTTAACATAGGTTGTCAAAACAGTACTTGTAGCACTCAGGAATATTGATGAGAAAAACCTTAATTTGATTGAATGGAGTTGACATCTGCAGGACCTCAAAGTCAATCCTAGCCCAACAAGCACCAAACAATCTTTAGGACCGGTCCAGTTGATTTTATACATGATTTAGTCCAGAAATGGATTTTAAAAATTGTGTAGTTCAGCCCGTCCGATGTGGACCAAATTTTGTCTAAAATAATAACGTTTGTGTTCACTTTTTCCGATGTAGTCTGAATTTTACCAGCAAAGGGTTGTTTAAAGCATACAAGCCAACCTTTTGATAAAAAAAGCGGTACATTGCTAATATTCGCCCTATGCTGTCTCAGTCAGATGCGGAGATTATAATTCATGCGCTTGTTACCTCCCGTCTCGATTACTGTAATGCACTACTCACCGGTCTCCCGAAATCCAAAATCAAGAGCCTTCAGCCAGTACAAAATGCTGCAGCGAGGCTTTTAACTAAGACGAGAAAGTTAACCGCGATTTTAGCTAACCTGCATTGGCTCCCTGTTAGCCTAAGATGTGATTTAAGGTTCTGTTGGTAGTATAAAAAATCATGCATGGACTTGCTTCCTCACATCTTCCAGGTTTAATTTCCCCATATGTTCCAGTCAGGAGCCTTCGCTCTGAAAATGCTGGTCTACTAGTGATCCCAAGAGCCAAGAAGAGATCCGCAGGTTTGAGAGCATTCTTCGTTCGGGCCCCGGTGCTGTGGAATGCTTTTCCCCCTGAGATTTGATCTGCAACCTCAGTGGAAATGTTTAAATCTAAGATTAAAACACACTTCTATTCCACAGCATTGGAATAACCTATATTTTATGTTGACAATATCTGTACATTATTTGCCCTCATGTACGTTTTAGATCAGGGGATTGTTTCATAATAGTATGTGGTTTGCAATAATCTGTGGTCTGTGCAGCCCTTTGAGACTCTTAGTGGTAAAGGGCCATACAAATAAACATGACTTGACTTGACATTGTATCACACAATCTATCTCCAGACTATTACCGAAACTAACTACACATGCTTGTTTAAAACTGAAGTGGCAAACTTTTATCAAAACAGAAATCAGAAATACTCATTAGAGCGGTTTATTCATCTACAAAGACTTAATGTCGGTTCAAAATAAAGGAACAGTAGAATTAAATATGAGTTGTTGTTTGCATTTTAAAAAGTGGTAGATTTCTTTTAAAAATCGTTTGACTACCGATTTTTAGCACATAAAAATGGCTGACGTGTAAAGTGTTAGTGATAGCAAAACCTTGACTCCCTGTAAAAATGTTTCCAACCAGGTCATGCTAAATGTGCGGATCACTTTTTCAGTCTGTATATGTTACCTGTAGTTCTAAGTTTCATTCCTCTCAATATCTTTAAACAAGCATCTCAGGTTCATTGGCCGGTCCAAATTGTCCCTAGGAGTGAATGAGCAAGTGAGTTGTTCGCCTTTGAGTGCCCTGCGACTGGCTGGCAACCAGATCAGGGTGTCCCCTGCCCAATCCCCAAAGTCGGCTGGCATGGGTTCCAGCACCTACGCAACCCTCGTGAGGATAAGCAGCACATAAAATAGATTGATTGGTATTACACTGTTCTGTTGTTTTTTATCTTTTGAGATGCATATAAGTTTTTAATTTATGTAATAAAAAAGTTCTAAATGCATGTAGTAGTGGCCTGAAGTTACTTGTATATCCTCTTTTTTTGCTTTTGAATGTCGTTAAACCCGTTTGTAATGTTTGTTGATGTTGTGTCCTTGCTCATGTATAGCAGACTTTGTAAATGAGGTGTTCTGTACAAATCAAACTCCCTTTCTTTGCCGTATACAACCTTAAGCGAAATACACAAGAAAAGTTAAACACAAAGAAAACATACAATATCCTGAACCTGAAATAAAATTTTAAACCCAGAACCTTTTGATTGTGGAGCAAACTTGTTTGCATAAAAGTTTAATATAATACAGAAAAGAGTACAATATTTGGCAAGCTCACACAGTTGAGGTTGGGGTTGATTTAATACAGTATGAGAGGTTTTAATAGGACTTATAAGTTTATTTGCTTTCTTACAATAAAGAAAGTAGGTCTGTTTTTACCATTTGAAACATGCAAAGGTGATTGCAGAGGATGCCAGGGTTGGTCGTTATTTGATTATCATTCCCTCACAATTATGCACTCTTTACATTGTCACTATTTGCCGATTGTTTTCCTGTTCTTTGATTTGCACAACTATGCCTTTTGTAACCAAGGAGAATCACAAAAAAGGTCTCTGAGGAGGGTCTTCATAGCAAAGTGGAATTATTGAGGGTTTTTTTGTACAGTCCTCTCCTGTTCTCATTGCAAGTTCGAAACTCATTAACTTCTTCTCTTCTATTTTGAGGGTCTACTCAACAACATATTTAGGAGGACCCTAACCTGAAAATCACGAGTTTACATGTTTCGCAGTACAGAATTATTATTTTTTTTAAACAAAAATGCTGAACTATGGACAACCATGTTTTTATTATCCTCTATTCAAAAATGTCAATCACTTATGATAGATAAAAAGGTGACTGACTGCTTCAGTTAGGAGTATGAGTTCCAATTAATCCTCTTGTTTGAATATGTCCCCCTATCTAAAAAAATGACATGTATTCCACTTTATTGATATTCCAGAAATGTGTGTGAAAAATCACACAATTAAAGTAATGATGGTTAACAGACTCAACGAACTTCAATGCATTTCAGTAGTCTTCAGTGTTAATCCGTTCCAAAATTGCCTTTAATTCCACTCTGATTCATTTTTTTCTAATTTCACCTTCTTATATCAGGAGCAAATCATCCTTCACCAACCACTGATTCCGTGCATTGTCGAGTGCTATTAAGTCATCATTTAATGTCAGAATGTTTTTGATTATTTCTAATGACAACTAACATCCTATTCAATATGGTGTGAGCTTCTGATGAACGGTGGCACCATGCAATCAGAGTGACATCATCAAAAAATGGGACAGAAAACAAGAAGAAAAGTAGGAGTTCATTTTTTTATCTCAGGAGTGGGCAAATTACGGCCCACGGGCCAGGTCAGGCCCGGCAACAGATTGAATACGACCCGCGGACAAAGCTAAGAGAAGCACAGTAGAAAAATAATTTGCATCATGTCAGACTATGACCTGAAGTTTTAAACATGTCCAAAAGATTTCGCCAAGGCCAAGCACAACTAGCAAAATAAACCACCCACTGCAGCTGTATTTATTATTTGAGGGAAAAAAATGTCCCAATGTTATTTGTGTAAGGAGGTTTTTTTTGTCTTAATTATCTATAGAGCTTATGGATATAATTGTTTTTCATTTGATACAGTTGCCAAATTTGCCACCAGACTGCGTCAGCGATTCACCATTGGCTTAGGCATAGGCTGTTTATTAAACAACACAAAACATAGGGTTTATTCAATATGGAATCGAAATGGAACAAAATATAAACATTGCATTATGACACCTTTGGGGTTTGATGAATTTGACCGTTATTGTGGGTAAAAGGAAATAAAGGGGAAAAAAACGAGGGAGGAGAGTTAGTCGATGTAGTGTGACTTGCACGGGGAATGGAGGAAAGGAATAAGCCAATGGCTGTCTGACTTTTGTTCAAGGTACCTACAAAATATGTTTATGTAACTGTAGGATGGCACGGAAACACAATACAGGAGCAAGGATTAAGGCAATGATGCTGCGTTTATTCAGTCCAAGGTCGGTACACAAAAATAAATTAAAAATAATAAGGCAACAGTTTTTTTTTCTCATCACAAGAGGCTGTTGTCATGGTTCAGGGGGAGGCAGGTTGTCGGTGATGCGGTGAACTGACATTGGCACAATGTTTGTCGAGCAGAATTCATTTTTGGGAAAGGAGGCAAGGATTCGGTACATTGAAAACAAGACAAGGCTGAGACACCGCTAGAACGGGACAAGAATGGCACAAATTGGTGTCTAAAAACAGGAGTGCTTAAATAGTGAGCAGGAGAGGTGATTAGGGTGCAATCAGGGCAAGTGACACCAAGTGTGAGTGGGAATTAGAGCCTAGGAGAAGGTCACCAAAAAAGGCAAGGGGAAGCAAAATGGGAGGGAGATAAAACCAAACCTGTCAGCCAAACTGTGACAATTACCTAAAAGGAACGGGATCTCTATTTTGATAGCATTTATTCGTACAGGCGGTTCTGCTAATGTTAACCCGCCCAAAAACCAAAGAGCAAGAATTTGAAAATTGAAACCATCATTTTCTTTGCGGTCCTAAAAGTTTAAGTGAGTTTGGTTAGACGTGCATAATATATTTTTTTTCAGCTATGGCTCAATGGTTCCCCGCAATACTCCAACAGGCAAGGAGGAAAAGACGCCAAAACCTGTATGCTATTACATTTAAAGGACCAGTGACGTGTGATTTAAATCACATCCCAGGGGCATCATTTGGGGGTTAGCTGATACTTTCAAAGTTTGCTCCAGAAAAGTTAACCATTCTTTGGGGCCCCAGTGATTGTGGGGCCCTAAGAAGCCGCTTAATTCGCTTATGTCTTTGGCCGGGTTTGCTTATCGTGTACCATCATGGAGCAATGTTTCCTTATTGCACTCATGGCTTACATTCAAATAGAGGGCTACACGTTTCTGTACTTGCGTTTTTAACATCAATTTTATTCATCACACTTCTGAAATAGCCGTATTGCATTGTTTTTTATAGCAAATGATCAAATGCAGTGCTTTAAAATTGTGATATTACTATGCTAATACTTTTAATTAAGCTATTTAATTGTAAATTAACATATTTTTTGTAAATTTCGAGTGTTTCAAAACCAACTGGTTGAAGGGGTGTCTTTATAAATACAAATACATTAAAACATTACTTGCTTAGGTGAATGCAAAGGAGAAAGAATGGATGGCTTAAGTCATCTTTTTTCCTCATTTATTGATAAAGTATTGATTTAAGACTCTCTATCGCTTATACAAACTCAATACAGTACATCAAACAATCAATTAAATGAATTAAGCTATAACTTTAGCAAAAATAAAAAAAATAAACATTTTAGGCTTTTTTAAACCAATTAGGAAGGTGACTCAAAGAGTTTGCGCACCCCTGTTTTGGCATGTCAACACATGGGACAGTATTAATGAAAGCAATAAAATAAACAAAAAAAGCCCCTTTTAGGCTTCCAAATGAAAAAAGTACATCCATTATATTTGAGAGATGATACTTATTGCCAAAATTCCCATTCTGCCTTGTTACCTGTTACGACTTTAAACATATTATCATGCATTAACCAGCCGCAATTTGATATCAAGAACACACAGTTGATTTTTTTTCTCTCCATAATAACAAGTGACTTCCATCTATATGTTCGCATGTGGCTGAGGGAAGGAATATTCCGCTCATTAGAGACATGACTCATTGTTTACCCTCCTTTCCAACTCTCTTATGTTGAGTAAGGGCTTGGTCAAAACCCTTAAGCTTAACCCAATCATCCACGCTTGTGTGAATATTTCAATGCTGCCCCCACCCTTACAAAACGATTAAGGCATTATTACACCCTCTGTTGGACTTCATGCTCAGAGCAGAAGATGTATGAGTAAAATGCGTGATTCTTATCTTCATTCCAGCCTACTGCGAAGCATTGGCCGGTTTGACCCATTTTACACAGTGGCTCGCTTTTGCATAAAGGGGAGAAATGCATGCAAGGTTGCCGTCACGGCTGTCCAGCACCCTGAGTCACGTAGATGCTAGAAGCTATGCAACACCGGGCGCTGGTGCCGACGAGTGGTGGGTGGTCGAAGGATGAGCATCGCTAGGGTCTAACTGTGTCATGAAACGGAAAGGGACTGTCGTGAAACGGGTCGGGATGCAGGAAGTAGGAACTCATTTGCGTAGACGATCTGTCACTTTAATTGAGAAAAAAAGTTGTCCAACACACAAACGGACCAAAAACAAAACAAAGCAGGCTGAAATGCAGGCAAAATTACAATCCAGGCATTTCTCTGAATCAAACAGAACTTGCAGGAATCTCTCAGAATGTTACACCGGAGTGCAACAAAGTCCGACAAGCAAAACAAGAATGAACAGGTATCAACAAGTTTTCAACAAGGGTAAACAACGATCTGCCAAAGGGCAGTTCCAACAAGCGCATTTAGGTACCCATAGGAGTAATCAGGAAATGCAGGTCCGCCGGTGTCAAGGGGCGGGGCCAGCTGGACGCTATGACAACCGTGCAGGACATGACAAACTGGTGCTGTGTGGGCAACTCTTTGACATCTCTTTTTCAAACAAACAGTATGTCTGCAAATTCCATTTGCTCATCAGATTCAGATTCAGATTCAGATCTACTTTATTGTCATTCTAGTACACGTGTATACAGAACGAAATGTCGATGGATCTGACTCCCACAGTTTCCCTCAGTGTCCTTCAGTCCTTCAGTGATTACCTGTCATCAAGATAGGAGACCAGTACACATTATTTATTCTGTATGACACCCACGTATTTATATTTGAACCATTGCTGACCATTATCCCTTCTTTGATGTGGTTATGTTCTTTTTATTTATTTATGTAGTGCAGATTCCAAGAAGGCGTTTGACAGAGTATAGCAAGCCCCCGTGTGGGTCTCCATGCAGTTCTACAACATAGGCTAGAACCTAGTTCAGACAATAGAATAGTTGTATGCCGATGCCAACAGTGTGGTACTGATCAATATTTCCATTGAACCAGTGTTTCAAACCACATTTGGTGTGAGACAAAGCTGCGTTCTCTCTTTCAACATCTTCCTGGAGAGGATCATGAAAGAAGATCTGTACTTACATGAAGGTACAGTAGGCATTGGGGATGTATGGTCGCTGATATCATTCAGTGAATACAGCTAAAATGAGTGAATTGCAAGTGGAGCCTCGCTTTGGCAAAATCCAGCGGATGTACTTAAAACTGCAAGTCATTGACGCCAGTAAGATCATTTTTGTCCTGTGCTTCTCTCAGCATCGTCTCACGGGCCATATGAAATTATTTGGCGGGCCACCCTTTGCCCACAGGCCTTGATTTTGACACATGTGCTAAAAAGCATGTCAGCATATTCAGTTTTGTTATGAAGTGTGCACAAACGCTTCTGGGTTAGAAGTTTGTTATCTGGACATTAATATCAATAAAACTGCTGTCACAATTTCACTGAAAATGTTCTCAAACATGCACTTCTGATCCATATACTTCATCAAGATTTTGTTTTATAAGCAGGACGACATTTATTTCAATCCATTATCCCCAGAAGGGTTGCGGGGGTGCTGGAGCCCATCCCAAGCATCTTCGGGCAGTGGGCAGGGGATACCCTGAACTGGTTGCCAGCCAGTCGCAGGGCACACAGGAACATATATTCCACTCCTAGGGACAATTTGGACCGGCCAATTAACCAAACATGCATGTTTTATGGAACATGGGAGGAAAGGAAACCGGAGTGCCCGGAGGAAACCCGTGCAGGCACAAAGAGAAGATGCAAATTCCACACGGGGAGGCTACAGTAGCTGGACTTGAACCTGTGCGCTAACCCCCCAGCCGCCGTACCACCCTATCCAATAAACAATGTAGATCATTTGTAGCAAAAAAGATTTGAACGTATAGATCCATTGATTTAATTCTGAGTAACTTTAAAAAAGAGATATCCACACTCAGTGAGCTCATGATGGATGAGTCTGTGTTCATGTGGCACCATTGAGCAAATGATACACTTCAAGCTAAAGTATCTGCATTTGCAAAATGTCAGTCAAGTCAAGTCAAGTCATTTTTATTTGTATAGACCTTAATCACAAAGAGTCTCAAAGGGCTGCACAGGTTATTACACGGACTATTTTTCAGACTATTATTACACCATCCCCTGATCTGGAACCAACATGAGGGCAAGGAAAAACTCAAAAACCTCAACATGGGGAAAATTAAGAAACCTTGAGAAGGGACCACACATGTGGCAACCCCCTTTCAGGATTACCAGGCAGCAAAGGATGTTGCAATCACTAATAATACAGAGATATTGTCCAAGAAAAATATAGGTTATTCATATGCTATAGAGTATAAGTGTGTTTTAAGCTTAGATTTAAACATTTCCACTGAGGTTGCAGAACGGATCTCAGGGGGAAGAGCATTCCACAGCACCGGTGCCCGGATGGAGAACGCTTTCGAACGTGCGGCATGCCAATAATGAAATTACTGGCACACGATGAAGTATTTGATATTTCAATTTACTTTATTGGAATAAACACATGCAGTACGGGACGATTGTCAGGTGACAAGCCGCATCAAGCACGTAACTGGAATGTTGATGTGAGTTTGCCGTTTGTTAAAGGGACACTGTGTTTGACCTGTAGGTTTAGCAAGACAGGAGATGACACATCTTAGCAAAGAAGAGTGGGCAAAAATTCCTCCATAGCATTGCGAAAGATTCATTGCAAATTATCATTGCCAAAAGTGGCACAACTTACAATTAGGTTAATAAAACTGCATTTTATATTTCCTCGGGTTGTCTCTGTGTGATATTAAAATTGGTTTGATGATCTTAAACCTTTGAGAGTGATAAATAATCAAAACACACAATTCTTCAACGGGGAAAGTATTTTTTCACGGCACTACAGTTCTCATTATACACTATTTTGCTACTCATTTAATTTGTTTACTACAGTACTGGGGGTTTTGGAAAAAACTAAACTAATGTAAATTGTCTGCATTTATATAGCGCTTTTCAAGTCAATGAAGACCTCCCAAATCACTTTACAATGTGCTTCACACTTTTCCTTTTTACACACTAACTAACCGATAGCAGGGTCAGCCATGCAAGGCAACTACCTGCTATCGGGGGCATTAGGGATTCAGTGTCTTGCCCAAGGACACTTAGACATATAACGGGAATCTAACCTGCGACCTCTTGATCCTAAGTCGAGCGCTCTACCTCCTGAGCTAATGCCGTGCCACTAGAATGATTTTTTTACATTAATACTTTGCAACCTACATTGCAAATTCTACAATAAAAAATATTTGGGGTACGAGCTCATAGAAATGTAACAAAGTACAATAAGAGGAAAAAAGAATATGATCATATTTATAAACTTCTTAATGATCATTTTGGTGAATTTACCTGTAAGAAAACACAAATTTAAAACACGTTCACACTTTAATAACAAATCACAGTACAAATGGTCATTACTATGAAAGACACGTTTTGATATCAAGTATACACATCATAATCATAGAAAATAAAATAAAAAGGTCCAACACAATATTAAGGTGTGCTGTCAAACGGACAAGGGAGACTCGAACGTAAACCTTAACAAAATAGAAAGGTCACAGAATCAATAATTCATTAAAGGAGCCTGTTTGGTTTAACTGCAGTCCCCCTGAATGTAATCAGCAAGATATATTTATATATCAAGACCAACTGTGGATCTGAATTAAATCAAAGCAGGTAAGGAAAAACTATTCAATGTTCATTTACCTTTGCTAGTCTTGCACGTTTTAACTTGTGTTTACCACACAGAGAACATCAAAGTCCCACACCTTAACCAGGGTTGGGTAGGGTTACTTTAACTTGATTACTTTCAATTACTTTTGGATTACTCCAATACTAAATATGCTAATAAAAGACAAAATAAACTAAATATGAATACAATTACTAAATTCTGTGCAGGCTTGGTGAGTAACGGAATACATGGAATGGCAAAAATGATGTTGGCAAGCTGTTTGGATTTATTTTCATTTTGATTTTGTAGCATTTTATGTTAGTTTTGCCGGAGATCAAAGAGATCAAAGCCAGGAGAGAAAGCTTACCACGTGTTGTGAGTCATAAAACCTCAACATGAGGAAAATGAAGAAACCTTGAGAAGGGTTCGCTAAATAATCCCCCTTCCAGAATGACCACACTGAAATGGATGTTGTAATAACAAATAATGCACAGATATTGTCGACATTAAATTTAGGTAATTCATAAACTATGGAATAAAAGTCTGTTTTAAGCCTAAATTTAAGCGTCAACAATAGTTTCCTTTTTAGCTTTCTTATATGAAAATCCTATTTGCTTTGGTCAATTTTGCACAGCTCTGTCACGTACAGTACATTGACTCCAAGACTGGTGATTCCATCGTCTTTGCTAGAGGTTGTGTTATTAGTGTTATGACAGAGGCCGCTGGACAGTAAGAAATTGATCACGGCCATAACTGGCCCCTAGGCTGGAATTTGTACATACCTGTTTTACAGGATCGCCACTGCTGTCATAGGGGTTAACCAGTGACACGTGAGCACACGCCAAAATAATAATGCTTTTTTTTTTTTTACAATGCATATTTTTATATGTAAAAAATATATCACAAAAGACCATTTGAGGAGGTGCGCCTTATAATCCGGTTTTCCTTATAGTGCTGAAAGTACCATACTTGCACCATAACTGCCCATAACAATCCAATTCATAGCATTCACTCCCATTTGAAACGATAATATTTAGTCAATCTGACTGTGCTTTTGCCTGCTAAGTTGAGTGAAAATAGGGTTGTGTTACATAACAGACTCAACTGCTACCCTTATATTTAAATACTGCAATCCTACTGAGTGCAGTCATCTAGAGGTTGTGGCAGCTTAAATGCTACAAACCCACAATAATCAAACTAATACTGTAAAATAAATTCTTACAGCATGGGCAGTTCTTTATTACTCCTTTTAGGTAGTAAGTCATTTTATTTTTTTATCTTTCATTGATTGATCTCATAAACTTGTGAAAATGTTCCTAAAAAGGAGCAAGATATTTGTTTTCGCTCATTTACAAAACTGCACCACTTTTTTTCTTATTTTATTTGCTGAGCCTTTCAATAAGTGTTTGGCCTTCAGGGGTACCCGTAGCAGCAAGATGGCAGAAAATTATATCAGCTCCCTCTAGGTGAGCCTCATATTAAGTAAAATAATTACAAATGTCTTAATCAATGTGTTTTTAAAAGATGCATGTTATTTTTATTGTTATTCATATGAATATTGGGTTTTTTTTTTTTTACCACTAAGAGGTGCTGAAGAGACACAATGGCCATTTGCATACATTATAAAAAAGATACACAGAAAAAAAAATATATTTCTAATTTTGATATTTTTTTGTTTTCAAATGTAGAAGGTAGTTAATATTTTTGTATATTTAAAGAACAAAATGTAATAGTAAAAAAGATAATTTTGCATATGTCTAAAAATATATCTTATTATTTATTTATTTTTTTACACATTTTTTCCTAATTATTTATAATTTATTTTGACAAACAGAAAGTGAAAAAAAAAATAGACGAAGATACCATCCAACTAACAAAAGGCATTTGTTGAGAGTATTTTAAGACACGGAGACATTTTTTTTTTTAAGAAATGCCTACTTTGTTGTTGTTGTTTTTTTACATATATATTTATATTATTTATATATAAATAGTGAAATTATTTCCATGTAGCTTTCTCTTTGTTCATTCATTTTTTGTGGACATGCCTAAATTGTGTCTTTTTGTAAAAAAATTGCCCCCCCTTTCTTAAATCTCTTTTTTTTAATACTAGTAGTAGAATTTGGTATATTATAATGTATGACTGACTCAATCATTTAATACTCATTGTGGCACTGTTCTTAAAAGAGTGGTATCAAACACTAATATCTTAATACGTATAGCAGGGCTATTACTTTAATACAGATACAAATATACTATAAATACACAAGAGTTATGATTTATTTGTATTTTCCACAAGTCGGGGCAGACACTCGTGCTTAGCACATTTAGAAATCGGATTGATTTAAATTTGCTAAAGGTGATATATATATATATATTTTTTTAAATTACTAAACATTATATGAATCTTCAACCAAGTACACTATATTGCCGGTTTTTGTGCAAGTAAATATTTTAATATGTTCCCATTATATTTGTACTGCAGACAGCAGCTGACTCCACAATAAAACCATGAGTGGATCCTGCAATTAATCTGTTGAATAAAACATGAAAAATTGCAACAAGTGTTCTTATTATATTCAAACCTGCAGCTCAAATGCAAACCCCTTAAAATGTTGCAATTCTTGACCAATTCTCTGCTTCGGGGGAGAAAAAATATTGTCTTAAGCCTCTTACATTTTATTTATTTATTTTTCCCAGATGGCTAGGTCAAGAAAAGTGCATCAATACTAATGAATTATTAACCAGGGGAGAACCAGATGCAAAATTCAGCATTAGCGTTCAACATCGCAAGGGTCTCAATTCCGCCGTTTTGTTGCAGCATGTGCAAAAAGCGCGGCCAGGAATTCCTGATTAATTGTTTTATGTAACAGAGTGTTTTCCATTTTAAGGTTTGAGCTAATTCGTTAAAGAGCTTCCTCTGTAAACATCGAGTCATTTGTGAGGGATGTTGCTGTGCTGTGTGCCTTGGAGAATCTTTAAGAAATTAGCTGGAGGTTTAACATTTAAGTGTTGACCTGGAGAGGGATGGGTGGCAGCGAGCTGTACTTGTCCAAGACACACAACCGGAAATGGTGCCCCGAAGACCCTAGTGGTTAAGGGAACCATACAGTATTGAAGTGAATAAATAAATGAATAAATACACTTTATTGCAAAATTGACACTTATAATGCTTCATGGTCGATAAAGTGTTATAATGTAGGGATTTTTCTAACTTTAAAATTTTGAAAATCGTTAAGATTGAAACAAATTATTCTTTACTGTAATCAGTAAATGGAATTGCCTCTGGGTGTTGTAGGTGTTCTTTTTTTCTCTGAAGGATGTGAGAATTTCCTACACTGATAAAAAATAAATTTCGTTATTACTTTAAGTTCTTTGAGTTCTGATATAAATTACTAAACCAAAGAATATGGATTCAATGAACCAGGCTGATGGAAATAGCACTGACAATTTATTAACACAGAGAATTAATGATTGGGGGAAAAAAAGGGGAAAGGAAGGGGCCGGAAATATAGGAGTTTTCAACCACTGAAGTCTTGAAGTTACTGGCACAAAAAGAAAGTTTCCCGCTATAATGCCAGTCGGTTTGGGGAGATTCCCTTGTACAGAAAAAAACGTTCATTCCCAACAACCAGCAAACATGGAGTTAAATCTGAAACCGTCTTCTTACTTGTAGTTGCGGAGATATTCGGTCTTGTGTAAATGTTTTTTTCAAACAAAACTACAATTTAAAACTATTAAAAAAGTAATGCTTAACTTGTAAAAAAACGATGTTGTTTTGAAATATTGTAATTTATATTAGTATCATTATAGTAATGTTATTTTTCATAAAATAATAATTCTCATTGAATAACATTTTCTGATGTTTACCCCTTTCAACAGTTCTACTCATTTTAAGATTTACTTGTATAATTCGACCATATTTTACCATACAAACAAAAGATTCAACATACAAGATTGTCTTTATTGTCATTTATATGAAAAACATCAATGACATTTTAAATTTAATTAATTTTAATCGAAATAGTAGTGGTTTGGCTAATTTTAGTCTCTGTAGTTTGTCTTGAAATGAAATGGAATGAAATGATCTTCTTTCTTTTTTTTGTAGCAGTCTTTTGTAGCACAATACAGCGACATTTAGTGGCTTTACAGTACACAATGTATATGTAAATATAAATGGTCTGCATTTATATAGCACTTTTCAAGTCAATGAACTTTACAATGTGCTTGACACCAATTCACATTTATGTTATTTTAACAAAAACATATTTTGATTGGTAAATGTATTTTATACCTTTTCAATGAAAAATGTAATTTTGAATGTTATATTTTCTTTTTTAATATGTTTAAAATATAGTGAAATAACACAATATCAAACAATTAAGGGCTGATAATGTTGCTCATATTAAGGATTAGTTTTTTTTATTTATTCTTCGTATAACCTTTTTGTCAATAAAAAAAAAAAGGTAAAACTGGTGTCCGCAACTTAAAGTTGTTCCTGCTTCCTAAAGTCCCCAAATAGCAGGGATAAATGCACATACATGCTGTGGAGAACAAAAAGAATGAAGGCTCTTTGAACTAAGTTTGGATAATTAACTCATACTTAATACAGAAAATGTTCTTCTTTCCACTTTTTAAAGACCGCTCAGACGACACTACCCACCTATAATAATATCTTAGACTTATAAGTTTAGCTAAATGGAACGAAGTTATCTGTATTGTTAGTTGGTAACTTAGTTTCAAAGGAACCGTGCGTAACTTCTTTGGTCTTTGCAAGATCTTACGACAAAGTGGGAAACTGGAACATGAGCTTTAGCCCCAATCGTTTTTATACCCAATAGATCCAAGCAGAAATCTTTTTTGTTGAGTTAAAAGAAAAACATATTTCACATATCAGGGCAGGACTCCCGCGTTGACTGAATTTTCGGCTTGTGTGAAGACCCCGTGGCTACCACTGGATGCATCGTGTGGGCCATTAATGATTCATATGCCCCCAGACATTGTGTATTAATAGTTAAATATATGTAACCTTTTTAAACTTTTAACTTGACCAACAATGGTTAAAGCCCAGCAGGACTACAAAAAACATAGACCATTCATGAACATTACATAAGGCTTATTATCTCCTGGTATTTTAAACGTTATCCTCATTAAACATTATAACAAAGTCCGATGTTATGATTGAGAAGAAAGGAATACAAACGCCTTCATACTGCTACGCATGGCTGACTTTTGCGACGACATTCTTTTATTTAAAAGTCTTGAGCGCCTGTGTTTCTGGAAACCCGGAAACAGCGAATTATAATGGCAATACTGTGGTATTTACAGTAATAGGATATATCTCATATACCGTAAATTCCGGACTATAAGCCGTTACTTTTTTCCCAAACGTTCAACCCTGCGGCTTATTCAGTGATGCGGCCAATTTATGTAAATTTTCTAACGGCCGCCAGCGGCGCTCGAGTACAAAAGGTAAGATTAAGAACTGTGGAATATATGCGCCGAGGAAGACTGCAACTTCTTGGCTTGTGCATAAATTAAATTAGCGTAAACATACCCTCATCATGCAAAATGCAAAAAGAAGGGCACATCAAAAAATCCACCATCACCAACACGTTCCGAAAAGCCGGTCTGCTGCGTGACGGAGAGGAGGGCACAGAATCAGGAGTGGATGAAAGTTCCAGCGACAGTGATAGCGCGAGTGAGGCTGCAGGAGCGTAGGACGACGTCTATATGACAAAGTTTCTTTCCGACACTGAGGAAGACGACTTTGATGGCTTCAGTTCTAAGGAGGAAGATGAGGACGGTTTACCGTGTTTTTTACAAGTACAGAATGTTTTTTTTAACAGACCCATTTACTGTGTTGCGAGCGTGTTGCTAGCGTGTTGCTACCATTAACTGCCCTGTCACAGGCACCGTTTGGGATGAAAGTTATATTAATATTATTAAAGCTTTGAAAACTCTCTCGGTGTACCGTCTTTCTATGCGTAACCATGTATAATATGTATATGCAACTGTATATTTTTGTAATGTATTTATTTGAGACACTTATTCTGATATGTTTTGCACGGGCGTATCAAAAAGAAGGGGCGGAACAAACGCGGGGATGACGGGAAGAGGGGGAAAGGTGAGACCTGTTTGTGCACGCGGCGGACAATAGTGGATATATATTTTACCCACCATTACCTTTGGAAATATACACCTTTTTCCTTGGATTACTTTCAACGGGACCCGGTCGCTGCAGGTCTGTATCAAGCCTTAAGTACCGGTATCATTTTCCGTTCATTTTGCCGGCTGTGATTTTTGGACTTTAATGAAGGACATTCAGTTTCCATCGCGGGACTTAAAGTCGGGTTTGGGTTAATTTTGTGTTTGTGTTAAATTTGTTTAATGTGGGCACATGCAGCTTATATACAGATGCGGCTTGTGTAGGTACAAAATCGGTTTTCCTCTTAAAATGTGGTGGGTGCGGCTTATAATCAGGTGCCCTCTATAGTCTGGAATTTACGGTAGTTATAGTAATGTGCTTATGTAAAAGTGTGCTAATGAAAAAAACATATTACGTTTGCTTATGCCGTGCAACGTTGTGCTTTGAGCATGCCAGAAAACTAGCAAAGTTTTCTCCGTGTATTTTTTTCCATCAAGAACAGGGGTAGCCAACCCGTGCCCGTGGGCACTCTGTCGCCCACGACAACTTTATCACATGCCCGTGGGCCCGTTCTAAAAATAGACCTAATCACCAAATATCAATTTCTAAAATGTGTTTAAATTTTGCTGGGATTTTTTGGGGTGTAAATTAAAAACAAAAACTATAAAAAAAGATATATAAAAACCTAAAAAAAAAACAAATAGCAGAGTTCGATAATCCGAGAACTCTGACGTAACACGAGGCAGAGGTGAGTGCGCTTGACAATCGCAGCCTCTATCTCAGTGTTTTTCAACCAGTGTGGCGGGGCACACTTATGTGCCATGAGACCTTGTGTAGTGTGCCGCTGGAATTTAGGATCTGTAATCGGGTCCATTACAGTATGGGGGCAGGAGATTTTTATATACTTTTTATATACTAATTATCTGCTCATGAGGTGGCACAGTATATTTAATAACTTAATTTGTTTAACAAAGCGGTTTAAGACTGCACTGTAAAAAATAAAAACATGAATAATGAAAATCATTCTTTTTTATTTAAAGTATTATTTATTCTCTTTTTATATACCAAATGTCATGTCCAGCATGGTTGCCGTGGCAACCGGCTGGCCCCGCCCCCGGCCACCGGCTGTAGCAGATCGTCTAATTTTCGTGTGTGCTTCTTAAGGGCGGGTCTTGGGGTTTGCCGGTTGCTGGTTCATTGCGTTTTCTCTTCTGCATTGATCTGTTCTGTTTGACTTAAGGAAAACCTGTGTTTGCCCGTTCTGAGTAAAAGCCTGTTTTGTGAGTATTCCTAGTCTGTGTTCCTGTTTGCCTGTAAGCCTGTTTTTGTTTTGTTTTGTCCCTGAGTGTTGGACAACTTTTATTTTGCTAAATAAAAGTAACTGGTCGTTACGCGATTGAGTTCATCCTTCCTGCCTCCTGCCTCCGATCTGGTCCGGTCCTGTGACACCAATTATCTGCTTACAAGGTAGTACATAACTTCATTGTCAAACAGAGGGGAAAAAGTGCACAAATTAATACTGAAAAAAGTGGAAAAAAAGGAAGACAACACTCAAACTCAAACATGATCTTTATTCTCCAAATATACAGAGCAAAAGCATCATAGATTCACCGACCAGTACATTTAAAATACAACCTTTTTTCTCTCTTGAATTCCACACATACAGGTAGGCCCAGTGTCTAAAAACAGCCCAGACGAATTTACATGTTGACTTTTCATTCTCGTCATCCTCTCAGTTGACTATTCCAAACCGAGCCAGCGCAGTGTTTGCAAATGAAGATGCTTTCAGTACCGGATATGTTCTCATTTGAATAACAAATAGGTTGTTCCGTGACCCGCTGTAAATTCTATGCCGCATACTGAACCACGGCCATCCCTGCTGGGCCTGTGGGGAACCTTTAAACAGTGTTGGCTTCGCTCATTTTCTTGTACACACAGCTGATTATTATTATTATTTTGTACAAAATAAAAAATGAACTGAAAGCGAGAGATTGGAGAAGCAATTAAGCGACGAAGAAGTAGTTCTTATGATCGGTTCAACATTTCAAATGGCACTTTTTCCTTTTAAAATGATCCGCTTTGCTTAAGACCCAGGAAAACATGTGAGGCAATAAACAAGTAATCAGTGGCCTTGTCTCTCTCCCTGGTTTTGTAGAGCACAGCTAAGCTAAAGCCCATCTTTGGCATCTTGTAGAAAATATACGACTTGGGTATTGTTTTTCCTATCAGGGCAGGGCACCATACACTTGTAATGGTGAAGAGTCTTTGTGTTTATCTATCTGTTAGGACCAGTGTTGTGAGTAACGAAGTAACATGCGCCTGGTATGCAAATATTTATATCGGTAACACGTACTGTAACGCATTATTAATAGAAAAATGAAATGAAATGATCTGCATTTATATAGGGTTTTTCAAGTCAATGACTGCCCAAAGCACTTTACAATGTGCTCCACATTTCCCATTAGCGGCCTTGTAAGGCGCTAACCTGCTTATTGGGGGTAGTAGGGGTTCAGTGTCTTACCCAAGGACACTTCGACATGTAACACGGACGAGCCGGGATTCGAACTGGGATTCCTTGATCCCAAGACGAGCGCTCTACCTCCTGAGTTACTGCCGCCCAGTTACTCAAATGTCGTAACAACATAACACGTTACTCCGTTACCAAGGTTGGGTAGGGTTACTTTAACTGGATTACTTTCAATTACTTTTGGATTACTCCAATACCAAATATGCTAATAAAAAAACAAAAGAAAGTAAATATTAATAAAATGATGACTCACAACACGTGGTAAGCTTTCTCTCCTGGCTTTGATCTCTTTGAGCTCCGGCAAAACTGACATAAAATGCGACAGAACAAAAATGAAAATAAATCCAAACAGCTTGCCAACATCATTTTTGCCGTTCAATGTAATCCGTTACTCCCCAAGCCTGCACGAAATTTAGTAATTTTATTCGTTTTTAGTTTCTTTTGTCTTTTATTGGCATATTGGGTATTGGAATAATCCAAAAGTAATTAAAAATAATCCAGTTAAAGTAACCCTACCCAACCCTGTCCGTTACTTATATAAACTAATTAAAACCAGTTCACCAATTGCAATGTCATCTAATCGGTACCTGTACCTCGCTTTCTCATATTGAATAATTTGTATCCTTAGTCCACCAGCTCTGTACAAACTCAAGTAGAGTTCGTATGTTTATATGGCACCTACAAAGTAAAACTTTACACAGTTACGGTGACACTGTCTCCCTACAGTTTATACTCGCATCCAAGCCGTATTTACAACTGTAAATTAAATTCCTGGAAAAAGGGGTCGGTTTATCTGTGCATATTTGGTTGTGGCACCAGTATCAAACAGTAGGCAGTGCGTGGGGAGGGGTGTGGCTTATACAGAAACAACGAAATCAATGGAGCAAACGTGAACACACAATGTACGGTAGAAGAGTGCTGAATTATGTATTTTTATCTGTAAAATTATGTTTGCAATATAAAATGCCTGGAAAGAAGAAAAGGTCTTCAGCGATTGGGGAGGAAGTCTTTTGAAGTGGGTATGGAGTGTTCGTTTGCATGCTCTCAAGATTGAAAAGACAAAACAAATGAAGGGTTCGCCGCTTCCACAGGTTGGTGTACACGTTTTCTTCTATTTCTTGTATTATGTGGCTATTTTAAGCAGTTTTAGGTAATGACTCTCGGAGTAACACACTCATTTTTGGCGTCAATAAGACAGGGAGTAACAGAAAAAAAAAACTAGTAACGGTAATGAATTACCTTGTTTTAGCAACCGTCAAACACTGGTTAGGACCCTTGCATATATAGGTTGCTTGATGGCAGAAAAACACGAAACCTTGGTACCGGAATGGGGCGGTTGGGCTTTTTCATGGTATTGTAAATGCAAGGCCACTATGTCTGTGACAGCGGGACTGTGGAATTGGGACAGACGGCTGGCCTATCAATTATTTATTATTGTGCTCTGCACTTAGTCTGTTTGCTCAACCTGAAAAATGCATTGTTTTGGAGGGGGTGAGGGTCATTCCAGATGCTCCACTAACAATAAAAGTGAACAAAACGAATTCATTTTGATTGTAGGTTTAGGAAGATCAGAACATTTTTTTCTTTGAGAGCAAGGCACCCATAGCATTACATTAGTATCTCAATTGAGGCCCGCTTCACCCACCCTGATGAAACACGTAATTAAATAAAGGACATTTCTATAATCACGGTTATTAAAACAATCTGGCAAAAAAAGAGACTAATGATTTTGATTTTACCGGAAAAAAAGATGATGAAATTCACAAGTTAAAAAAATAAATATTTGGTGAAATAGGAGGTATAGATTGACACTGCGACATATTTACTTGAAAATGTTGGAAACTTTACCGTGCACTAGCGTAAAAATTACATAAAATAAACATATTTATATCTGCAGTCTTATTTCAAACACAAAACTTGAAAGTCGCCTTTCCTCCACTTCAGCTCACACGGTGCCACGAACGAGGATTCGACTAAATCCTGCGCTATGAAATCAACTAAACTGTACCATGCAAAACACTAAGTTCAGTAACAACAGTGCTCCCGGTGTAAAAATTAGTGTAGAGCACAGGACACTCTCCTAAAAAAATCAAAATTATTGGGATCTTACAGTGTTCTCGTTTACCCGCGTCCCTGCGTCCTAGACGCATTATTTGTGCTGGGGACGCATCGTGTCAAATCAACGTGCGTCCCCGGGACGCAACTTTTTTGACACAAAATTGTCATTATCATTTTTTAACAAAAATTTACCGCACTCCAAACTTTTCGTCAAGCAGATCCGCCATTGTTGTTTTGGTCTTGCGGTTCGAGTTTTCGTCTGCACACCGATCTCGAGTTCAAGTTGTGTGGTGAAAGTCCGTCTCTTTTTAGAGAACCGGCTTTTTCGGCTCAACTCATTAAACGGCTCACTTGCTTTGATTATATTATATTACGAATGATTATGTTGTATAAAGAAGTTAAGAAAAAAAGGAAATATAAAAGGAGAAAATGAAAAAAAGACAGGTTTGTGTTGATCCATTTTAATCAGTATACTACCAACAATAATTTAATGCAGAAAATGAATTAATAATTTGAATAAGAAAATGTATTATCCTACTTAATTATATTTGCATGTACTTTTTCCTTCTACGGTGAACGTCCAAGCGACTTCATTTTTGAACTTTTTTTTATAATAAACCTCATTCATGTCGAGCAACTCAGTGTCTCACAACAAAATGTTCCTTAACAATATACATGATGTAAGAAAACACATGTACAATATAACATGTTAAACTACATAAATAAACATGTTTGAAAAAAAAAAAAAGATTTTTTTTTTTATTTTGTAAGGGAAAATACGAGTTTGTAAGGGCATGGAGCAGACTAAATTTTGGGGACCCATAGATCTCTGTTGTGACCCATACATTTTTAACATGCGAGTCCCCGGGACCCATCACTTTTCAGAGGTAAAATGAACACT
Organism: Urocampus carinirostris; assembly: GCF_059441175.1. Taxonomy (NCBI): domain Eukaryota; kingdom Metazoa; phylum Chordata; class Actinopteri; order Syngnathiformes; family Syngnathidae; genus Urocampus; species Urocampus carinirostris. The sequence goes on from NC_142358.1 coordinate 34,328,411, forward strand.
GAATCTTATGAAATCATGAACACTGTGAAATGTTGCAGGTCAGTGTTACAAAACATTCGGATTTGTTGTACGTTGACATTAAATTATAATATGTTGGGTTGTTATTTCTGCATGATCGGTCCTAATTCTTGCTTGCTTTTGAAGGCAACATAATCACTCTTGAGGAATGAGCTTTCTGAGGCTGCAATCATGAATATAAGCCAATAGATGGGAGCAGAGAGTAACAGAGTTTCAAATTCCAGACAGCACCTTCAAACCTCTAAAGAAATAAGTGCATGAATTCTTATAGACTCTTTCAAATGATACAAATTACTATGAATTGCCACGTATACATTTCAGTTTTGTTGTATTCTGTCAACAATATCAGAATATTAACCAAAATCAGATGTTATTGTTTGCAATCTTAATTCCAATTTAAAATAAATACAAAGAAATATCTTCTCTAAAACCTAACTTTGTTTCCAGATTTGGTGAAATCAAAAACTTAACTAGCAGAATTTTTGGAGTTGCACATTTGTTCAGCTATTTTCGATATTAGCATTTTATTTAACTCCAATGACAGTTAGTTCACCTATAAGCAAACCCATAGATGTGTTTCTAGGAAGCAAGAAATATTGATGTATAGAAATAATAATTCTCAGAAAAATTGGTCATCCTGTGGAAAAAATAAAACAGCATCGCATATCTCTGAGGAGCTGAGATTATAAAAATAACCTCATACTTCATCTAACTTCAAAGCGGTCTTGGCAAAGCTCTCATTTTCTTATTTCGATTTCCCGTGTGTTTTCCTGTGCAAGAAGTCTCTATAGTGAGTGTTGGGGATGAGCACTCATTCACTAAAAGTCGTCTTTCATGTAATTCTGGGGGGAAACATACTCGAAAGAATGCATGATTGTCTCTTGGTTTCTGTGTTGCTAGTACGGATTTGATGAGCCTAAATAGAATTTGGTACGATAACTGAGGAAGACAGATGGAGGGGCAAAAGACAGTGTATTTTTTAAACGTTTTATATTTACAGTTTACAGTTCTGAACTGGATTATTAATCTTGAAATCGAACTGTTTGCCTGGAATCACAAATCCAGACTTCAAAAATATCCATTTGAAAAATTGAAAATATAAAATGAACTCGACTTTTGTAGTGTGCTTGCATCCACACTAAAATTTAATACATCGAGAAAACAAATAGAAGAAAATTGTCGGACAGTATAACAAAATCAAATGCTCAATTTAACTGCCAAGAGAACGAGACCGCTTTATTGCTAGGACCTTAACTTGGCCTTTTATGCTAGGTCCTTAGCTTGGCCCCTTTAGCTTGGCCTTTTGATTTTTGCATTCCGGAGATGGAATAAGAGCTTGCTCTGTCCACTCCACGCATCGGCCCGGTATTGCAGTACCTCCGGGAACGGTGTATTCGCAATGATCGCAACAAGGCTTTATGGCTAGGACCTTAGCTTAGCCTTTTGGCTGAGAGTAAGTGTCCCGGCTCCTAGGCTTTGTAGCATACAATGAACTGACCGATAATGGATAATGAATAACGAAGATAGATCAATAACCCTTAAAAACCCCAAAACCCCATTTGACTTTAACATATTTTTCAGTGTGTTTCTATATTTCTAGCTAATACTACAAGGACAGCAAAGAGAGAGACAAGTCACATACAATTTTAAAGTGCTGTTAATGGCTAATTGGGATGCTCGGAGGAAACTGTTATCAAGAGTATCCTTTATTTTCATTGTCATTGTTTGCAAAAGTGCACTCTTGAGATAATATACTTTAATTATCATCAATCAGAAAGAGTATTTGATTTATATTGAGAGACTTCCATTGAGTGAAAAATTGTATTTGTGACAAAAATATTTATGCCACTTGGATAAACCCAAAATTCTCACCTGAGGAGAATGCACCCCAGTGTGACAATAAAACTTGGCAGGTTAGCTTTGAAACTTTGCCTCAAGACTTATTCAGAATTTGCAATGTATATAAATTCTGTTTTCCTCTCCACCCAATGACAGCTCATTATGCATATACACTGCCAGAACATTTGAAAACAAAAGCACTCAAGCATGAGGTAGACCTCTTCAAAGGCTTACACACGTATATTTTACAAAATCAGAGGAATTGTCACTTATAAGAATATCAAGTCTAAAACTGATACTTTTTTGTGCAATTGACCAGGATTGAAGTACATAATTTCTCGGTTTTCCAAACTGAACATGATTGGTTGCAAAAAATATGTATCAATTCATTTATAAGTGACCATGACATACAGGCAAGTATCAATATCATGTATGTGTATCGGGCCAATAATACCTGTCCTAACTTTGAGGTACTAGCACACGCAACAGCATTAGTATTAACCTTACTGCCAAGCCAGTGAACATCTATCTTCCACATCTACGGCCGCCATTTGTAGTGAACAAATTAAATACTAGTGGCCTAATAGTTGGTATAGCAGCTGATTAATAGTGGAGATTACTCATACTGTTATCACCCAAGAAAATAAAAACGTTTTTGAGCATCCCAAGTGACTACAAATACAATAAAAACACATTCAGCGCCATTGACAGCAATATGAGTCAATACTCCATTTTGCTTAAAAACAGGCTTGAGGCAAGTGAGATGAAATTCAACATAACCATGAATTTATAAAAAATGAAAGAAGTGGGAGCTATATGCAAAAAAAGGTTGGTTTTGAGTTTTTTTGCCGTCAGTCACACTTTTTTACACAACAGTAGAACCACGAAATTAAGAATCATCATGACACTACGTTTGCATTGCGTTCACGTTCTCATCGGCTGTTGATGACTTCTGATGCAGCAAAAGGTCATTAACAGGCTGCTCTTGGTTCCACCCTGACTCTTACCCTATAGAGGATCGCACGATAAGAGCCCGTCTTCTCTCGTCAACCCAGTTTGAACAGGCCTCATGGCAAAGCAGAAATACATTTTTGGGACACTGTGAAGCAGTGTTTGTCTATTCAAGATTGAGAAAATAATTTACAGACATATACAATATGTACACTGATCAGAGCATAAATGCAGAACTCAAGACCTGAAAATGTGGTCTCAGCCCTTCGTTGTCTTCCATACACAGCTGAAAATGTCAGAGTCCGCCTTTGCCGAAGACACGTCACAAAAACCCCGGCTTAGGAGGTGACGGGGCGATAGAGGGTTGTCGCCTGGGGTGTATTGCGACACTGAAAACCCTCATGCACATTCAGTCATTGTGCTTGGAACAACAACAGTGGCTATCACTCTTCCTCTCCAAAACTGATAATAATGATACAGTGGTACCCATTTATATAAGCTTAATTTTGCTCCGGGATCGTGGTCGTAACTTGAGTTGCTTGTTTAAATTTACCCGATATAAAATACGGTGAATTAGTCCGTTCCCGTCCTCTCAAAAACATCCATGTGAACCCTAAATAGCTATGAAACACATCTTCTTGATAGCTAAATACATATTTTGTATGTTAATTTTGTTAATTCAACGTAAAAAAAGTCAGTAATTATATAAGCAAAATGATTTCGACGATGGAGCAGTGGTTAGCGCATGTGCGGCACAGTTCATGTCTTGGGAACCTCCTGCGTGGGTTCAAATCCAGCTCCAGACGTCCTGTGCGCCGTTTGTATGTTCTCCCCGTGCTTGCGTGGGTTTTCTCCGGGCACTCCGGTTTCCTCCCACATTCCAAAAACATGCATTTCAGGTGAATTTGCCGGTCCAAATTGTCCCTAGGTGCGAATGAGCGAGTGAGTTGTCTGTCGATTGGCTGGCAACCAGTTCAGGGTGTCCCCTGCCCACTGCCCGATGATTGCTGGGATGGGCTCCAGCACCCCCGCGACCCTACTGAGGATAAGCGGTTGCAGCTAATGAGATGAGATAATAATAAGATTTCAACAATTTTCAACGAAGAGGAAGTACGGAAGAAGTAAGCGTAACAGAAGTTTAAACAAAGTGCAGAGGAAAGTGTGGGGGGCTTTCAAGGAAGAGAACTTAATTTCCCCCCCATATTCTATGTTTTTTGATCTTTAAAAATTGTGTACACCATATGTCATTTTTTATACGTGAAAACAAAAAAATAGAAAAGAAAAAGCCTGATCTCGTCTTGCCTTTTCGGCTCTCATCCGGATCGTCTCTATCACTGGTAGCAGATTTCGACGTCATCGGATATTGCTAATATTGTCGCGGTATTCTACATAGTTGCTCCAAGTAAATAGGTGGCACGTTGTGCTTGCAAGGTCTATTATAGCCAATTAAGAGTCATTCCAAACCATTAACTTGGGGATAAATTGGCCGAAGTTGACAGGTATGAGATTGAGAGGGTGTTGATGATAGATTAATGTATACTTAAAATTACACAGGCACTGTCATTTTAAATGAATGGACACAAAAAATATCACAGATTTGTATTTTTTTTACCTCTAATAGTTTGTATGCTATAACTGGAACCAGCTGATGCTGACAGTGAGCAGTCCTGAGCGATGTCTTCTAGTAGTGTCTGGGATTGCTCGTGACTTGGATTTTCTTACATATAGCGAGCAAGCTTTTTGTTGCCAATTTAACTCGTTGATCAAAATTCTCTTGTTCAGAGGTGCTCGTATAAAGAGGGACCACTGTACCTTTTTAAATAGAATAATGATCTTCTAAAAAAAAGACCTTGCAAAGGAAATTGATCCTCAAACAGAGTCCGACTGAACAATTCCAAGTGGCAGATCAGTTCCAACTGTTTCTGTGTTGGATAATGTGGCACTACTCGAGATAATGAGTTAAAAAAGGGTGAAGAAACAACAGGGCAGTGTAAGGCGTCCTGACCAACATCTGAAGGAGTCTAAAAACAAAGTCCTCATGATTGGGCCAGCCGTCTCGTGGAACTGGTCCGCACCCTGTTTAAAAAAAAAAAGCATCCGACACATCCCGGTCGTCAGACGTGGGTCTGCATACGCTTCTGCAGGGGCCGGGTCAGATCGGAGTTCTGCGAAGACGACTGGGAATAGTGGGAGGACGAAGAAGCCGAAGCCTTGCTGTCTTTGTCGAACTGCACATAGCCGTCCGGCTTGCTGTAGCTACTGACACTGCTGTCGCACTGCGTGTCGATGAAGGAACTGGAGTCGCTCATGGAGCCGCGTTGGAACTCTCGCTCGCACAACTCGATGGAGCTGCTGCCCATGCCCAGCACAAAGCGTTGGCTGTAGTCGTACAGACGGTTGGAGCCCGCTCCCAAGGTGGAGTAGATGTTGGTGAAGGACATGCCGGTGGGAACCCTTTGCTTGCCAAGAGTGCTCGTGTTTGTCGGGTTTCGCCCCTCGGACGACTGGTTGCCGGACATGGTCGGCGTCGGGTGTTCTTTGAAGGTGTTGACGCTGTAGTAGCCATTTGTTGGGTCCTGCTTCAATAGAGAATTGGAATGTAAATACAAAATGCAACCCAACACTATCCATAACGGAAAAAACAAACAAGTTTCGATTTCAGGCTGGTGCAAGACCTTTTTTGAAGTAGTCTATACTCGCAGTACTGCTGGGTATTGCTAACAAACTCACTTTACAGTAATCCCTTGATATATCACAGTTTACCTTTCATGGCTTCGCTACTTCACAGATTTGGATCCTGCATGGTTTTCTGCACTCTGTTTGGCTAAACAGCCTCGCCGCTGTTCGATTATTAAAATAGGTCACTAATGTATCGAGTTCATTATTTAATCATCACATCATTACTTTGATAATCATATTATTCATTTAGTTGTGGCACATCATAATTACCCACAAATTTTTGTGAAGTATTTACTTGCTGTATCCTTTCTTATCAATATTTCCCAGCAATGGTCATTCACCTTCACTTATCATACATCCTTTAAAATCCAGCTGTGTGCAATTTTAACAAAAGTCTCTTGTTTATTGAGATTGTTTATGTAATGTGAGATCTCAGAGGTGCCTGTTAGAGTTTCATGTTCCACTATGCTGATCCACACTCGTTCCTTATAAGACAGGGGGAGAAACATTTTTGCATGCCTTTTGGTGGGAGACACATCTCCATCGATTGGTCCAGAGTGTACTCTGATTTTTTCTTTGTTTGAAACTTTGTAATAAATGTCCTCAACTGCATTGCTTTTCTCCAGCTCTATATTTCAAACTCCAAATACACGGTCTGGTCCCGGAGAAGAACACGCGGTGACACATCGGAATATCCTTTCGCCTTTACTGCTCATCATGATTTCTAGGTATTTGTAAAATAATGAATACAAAATGTTTATACAGTACTTTTGTTCGTCTAACAAATGTGTGCTCCTTTAAAAAAAGGTTTGTTCTTTGGTTTCAAAGTATAATGGATTATTTAACTGTACAATAACTGTAAAAAAATATAAATGCATTACTATTCATTTAATGCAAATTATTTATTGTTTATTTTTTAAACATGATCAGACAATGTGATATAAATATACCTCTAAACTGCTTAAAAAAGATGAAATATTCAAACTTTCGCAGGTATAGTACACACATTTACAAATAAAATAAATGAAATAAATAAAGACAAGGAAGCGCAGCATGGCGGCTGGATGCTTAGCGGGCAGCCCGACGGTGCGGAGGTCTAGGTCTGACATCCAGCTATTGCATGTGTTTTGCAGTAAATATTGTAAATGGTTTGTTTCACTGCACTTTCGGAAATATAACAAGACCATTTTTGTGACGAGTCGTTCAAGGAGTGGAACACTACAGCACTTTTTGGGTGAGTCATACCGGCTTTTAAGTTTTCTGGTATCTTGTTTCAGACTGATGGTGAGTGATGTTTCTGTGACGAGTGCATTTTGAGATAGTCATAATATCTTGATTTATCACACGTTTAAGCTTTCCAAAGATGTGTGGCATGGCATGGCATATTTAAATCTTTCAGTGCCAAACACTACAACATTTTCATATTTTGCAAAGAAAAATAATTGTTCTACTTTTGATTTGTCACTGTTTTCCACATGTCCTTATTACTACTGTTTTGAACCCATTATAATGGGCACAAATAAAAACCAACAAAACCTACTAAATTAAAATAAGATGAGATATGATCCATCTCAAACAATATTGTATTTTACAGTTCTAAATTTGTGTTATATATGAGTATATTTAGTATCTGTTCGCATAAGAATACTTTTTTCACTGAATAAATGTCTATTTATAACAACTAAAACAAATTAAAAATAACATTATTTAATTGCAGTCTTCAGGAAAAAAAATAAAAATAAATTATCATGTATTAGTCATTTTCTAATTAGTAACACTACTCCCTATTTCTATTGAACAATATGGAATGTTAAATACTCCTACTGATTATTTGTCTAAAAAAATAATATTAACCATCCCTTAAAATTCTGCCCAATTAACTTAAGCACTTGTGTGGTTAATCAAGCTCATTTGAACAGTGGTAGGCTTTTTACTTGCTCAACCTGGATTTCCATCCCAGAGCAAAATGTTATTTTCATAGTTTGCCTTCCTAATTGTTGACTGTCTCAAGCAGGCGGCGTCATGCGAATTACAGCAAATGTTGTCAAATTGCGTTAGAATTTAGTCAGCCTCGTTCTAACCTTAAAAGCACACATCTTGTTAATTAGGCAGGCCACAATGACTCATCTCTCAAAATCCAATGTGTGACGGCAAAGTTCAATCACACAGCAGTTTTAATTGGAGCTAAACACGTTGGGGTGTCTGCACCATCAGGCGGGCTGAGCGCCCAAATGGATTCGGCTGCAGGAAAGGGTTTGGTTAGGGCTCGGGTTTGCACAGATTTGGATGTCGGGGAAAGGATAAAAGGATAATGTGGAGATTGCAAGCCTGCACGAGAGGATAATTGTCTTTCTCGTCAGTAAGAGTTTGCTAAAAAATCAAAATATTGATATTCTTGATAACAAGCACGTACTTCTTTCGGATCAATACTATAGTCTTGAGATCAATACAGTCTCCTCAATTCACTAACACTGTAATAATGTTGTCAGTGCATCGATGCATTATATATACATTCTAACTTTCAAATTCTGTACTTCCTCCTTGACAGTCTGGACTAGGGAATCTGCTTTCACAACGAAAATGAATGGATTATTTTATAAATGTTTCTGTATGTGGAAGCATTATGTCGTAAATGTGCATGGTTTAATTTATTTACCATGCTTACTTAAAGGTACACTGGATTATAAGGCTTACTTTGGAATCCTTTGAGAACTTGTGGTTTTTGGCTGTGCCTTAGAGTCTAGGAGGTTACAGTATTTTTGTTGTTATAGAATATGTGTATTTGTGTTACATTGTTTTTTTTTTTTGGTTGGACTCTCTTGACTTTTGTTGCAAAACAGTTATTGCTGTTGAAGTAGTTTCTATTTTAATAGACTTAAAGGTGTTTGTTTTATTGTCTTGCTTACACTATCTGCACATTGACTTAGTTTTCAAATATTGTGCAATGGAAGGTGCTATATTTGTCTTGCTAATTTTGTTGTGTTTGTATCTTTATAACATTGCTGCAAAGCAGGCAACTACTCTGGCAAATTTACATAAACACATTAACAGAAAGCAACAAGTTGAAATCTAAAATGTAAACACATTACTGTTCCTGAATAAAAACCTGTTTATGCATTGGCGACTGAGTCAAAAGGGCTTCTTCCTTACATTGCTGATTTTTAGGTTTGACTCTCTTGACTTTTGCACTGTACTGTAGTCGGATTTTTTTTTTTTATACTGTTAAAGGTGTTTACATCGTATTGTTTATACTATCTGCAAATTGACTTCATTTTTAAAATATTCCGCAATGTAAGAGAATAAAGTTGTCATGTTGACATAGTTATATTTGTATTTCAGTTACATTTTTGCCTTTTTTATCTCTGGACTTTTGTTCTGAACCAGTTGTAATAGAAATATTTCTATTTATTTTTATTTACTGTTAAAGTTTGAATTTCAGTTATTTAATAAAAAAAATAACAATGTTGGGCTGGTTTAATCCAAATTATAAAGTAACTAATGGGTGGAGGGCTCAACTATTCAACGATGTTGAGATTTTAAAGCAAAATGCATCAGAACCAGATCCGTTTCAATCCACACTACTCTGCTTTTAAGATATCATAAATCCCAGTATTTCCCACACCGGCTCGTCAGTATTCGACGGGGAAATTGTTTGTTCCTTGCCTTTATTTCTTATTCAGAATCCCTCTTGTGCCCACAGTGCAAAAATAAAACAATATATCCTAGGAGAAAAGCAGGTAAGCATGGCCAAATCACACAAGGGAGTTTGCAAAATTAGTTCGAGCCACACCGGGATGCTGCACTTTCTAAAATGACATTTCTATAGGGAGTCTCCTTTTAAAGACAATTAAATGTTTTTGTCCTGTGCCAGACTGATCACATTATCTTTGGGAATTGTTACCGAATTTATCTTTCAGAACAAATGCTTCCTGAATGAATGCACCCGAGTTGATTTACGGATGCATTTACATGGGGAGCACTTATAGGGGAGGGTAAATGCTCATCCGTTTTCCGGATCTAGCTCAGGGAAGTTGGAGCAGATCCCAGCTGACTTACTGCAAAAAGGGCTTGGGTAGACTGATTACCTGTCAATCACAGGATTGCCAGGCATTCACATCGCCACCTACAGGCAATTAATTTAGAGTCTTCCATGTAGGTGGATGCCAGAATATCCAAGAAGATCCTACACAGACGCGTATCTACAGATGAGAAATGTCCCAGGGATGGAACATTTTTAGCTCACATTATATGACACTAAAAACAATACATTTTTCATCCAGTAGAAGAATATGTACAGTATATACGATATATATGTATAAACATGTACTGCAGTCATCACATACCCCGCTGCTATCATAAAACTGGTCAAAAAAGGAGATAGAAGCCGGTGACATCAAGACATCAAAGCTCATTTACCATCCATGGATGATTCCACCCCAAGACCAGGACTATGAGGCCATACGCTATGCGGAAAGAGGGCTCCTGAATGCTAGTGAGCATCAAATCCACGATCAAAGATGAAACTTCAAAAATCCAAGAGTACATCAATCACATGGCCCCAAAAGATGACATGCTAAGTGAATGTCTCGGGCAGCAGATCCCTGATGAGAGTGTACAGGAGGATGAGTAGAACTTATGATAGAACAGCCCCCTATATGAAATGTACCACAGTCAGGCAGAGAAGGTGGCTGATATCAAAGCATGCTACCATTAACTGGAAACTGCTGGACATACAGGCAACAAAGGTGCTCTGATCATAGCAAGAGCCATAGGCCAGGATCTAACAGAGTAGTTCGCGCCCAAGATGCCCCTAAAACAGTCCAGAACATAGTCGCAGGGTGTAAGATGCTAGCAAGATCAGTGTGCAACACCAAGTAGCTGTGATTGTATACAGGAACATTTGCAACCAGTCTGGCATTGACATACACAGAACCCGCTGGGCTATACCACAGGTCGCTAAGAAAAACAGGGCCAAGATCATGTGGGACTTCAGCTTCCAGGCATCGGGCAGCTCCTGTCTAACCAACTGGACATAGTGGTCGTGGACACAGAGCAGAGGAAGGTGGCGATAATAGATGTGGCTATCCTAGCTTACTCTAACACCAGGAAGAAGGAACACAAGAAACTGGAGAAGTACCCAAGGTTGAAAAATCAGCTGGAACAGATGTGGAATGTCAAGCCCTTGCATTATCTGCCGGTGGAATAAGATAATTTCATGTAACAAAGCGTAAGGGTCTAAAATGAACCACAAAACAGTATAACCCCCTGAGGAAGCCTTTAAAAGATAATAACAGGCAGGAAGTTGTCCAGCAAACCGTTTGTACATCAATTAAAAGGAACTAATGCATTAAGGAGAACGAAAGCCGGGCGCCTCCTTCAGCACTCATTCATTCACGTCTGCTCATCGACAAGTAAACTGGATGCACGGAAACAAAAGCAGATGCTTTCTGTGACGCATCACAACGCTTCTATTTGACTGCACTCGTGTCTTACATTTCCTCCCAATGTGCAGGAACAAACTGTCATCAGAGGACACTTGCACTCAATGGCACCACTGATCAAAGCACAGAATTTGAAGTCAAGCACAGCTATGTAGTTTCCAGATTTAGCCTTCTTGTCTGTTGTTATATGCCAACAGTAAGCTCAAGCTGTGTGGCTGTGACTCACGCTTTGTTTTTGATACTGGCACACAATCCAGGTCCCATTTTCAGCCTGATTCGGGCTTTTCTTTGGGGTACGATTGCAGATTCTTTTATGGATTTTGAAAACACTGTAATGGTATTACACAGTTTTGGTTGTAAACAAATGGAACATTTCACTCAATGAGATATCTTGAGATGCATATGTAAAGTAATCTCACGTTTATCCATCTGTCTTTTTTCTGTCACTTATTTTTCGTATTTAGTCCAGAGTCTCATGTTTTGTTTTTTTTAATAAAATTCCCTTTTGCGGAATAGTATTAAACACATTTTCTTGAGTGCTTTACTTTAGTGAGGGTGTATTCATCAGAATACTATGAACCGCTAAAATAGAGCAAATAATGCACTTAAAATGGTCTTGTAGCTATATTTCAGATTAGAAGATTGATTACAAGGTTGTTCCGTACATTTGCTTGATAAAAACTGATGAGGTGCTCCTAAAAGTCAGACAAGTCTAATAGAAATATTAAAAATGTTTCTTTAGATTAGTCAATTGTTCATTTATTCAAATAATGCATTGACCCCTAAATTTGTTTAAATATTGTTTTGACTGGTTGCGTAAAAAATCTTGTCAATATATAGTTTTGTGGATTTTATTTTATTTTTGGGTTCATAATGTCATACATCCGGTGAAAAACAAGAAAAATCTCAAAGAAAACAAAAAAAAAGGAGAACAAAAATTTTAAGATAAATATAATTGTCCCAACTCAAATTCCTTTGTACTGTAAGCATGTATTTTTCTGATTTTTCAAAAACAAAATTAAAAAAATATCGAAAAAGATTGTACTTGTCAAAGTTAAGAAGCTAATATAACCACAACAGCACGACAGATCTATGCGAGTGTTGATGTTGCACTTATCCAGTGCCTCACGCTCATTACAGAGAGGTAAAGAGGAGACACGACCAAGTTCTACAACTATGATATATGCAAATATAATTAAATGTGAAACACAAATGCTTAAAATCGTTCAAATGAGTAATGTGGGCTGATCGAATATCGTCATTTTCTTTTTTTTCCCTGAACGAGACACATACTGTGATGTCATAGCTTGCCGTTTTTGAACCATTATCTATTGAATATTTACAAGTTAAATATGTAAAATAAAAATTAGACATAAAATGAACACAATTACCAGCTAAAAAAGCAAAAGAGTTTTACCCTGCGATACCTAATTTTAGCAATCCATAACATTTTAAATCATTCCCCTTTACCATTACAGACACTCCCCTACTTACAACCATTCGACTTAAGTAAAATGGTAGATAATTTTTTCTCTTTCGGGATGTCGAAAAATATCCGGACATTGCTTTAAGTTAGATTTTGTATTCTGTGCACCATTTTTCCGAGTACAGTTGTCGGGTTCTGGACGGTTACCATGGCGCCCAGCTGGCATCGGCCCTTGACACCGGCTGACTCGCATTTTCTGATTACTCCTGTGGGTACTTAAAGGTGCCCTTTTGAACTGCGCTTTGCCAGATCGTTGTTGAAAACTTGTTTATGCATGGTTATACTTGTTGGACTTTGTTGCACTTGGGTGTAACATTCTGAGGGATTCCTGCAAGTTCTGTTTAACTCTGGAAATGCCTAGTTTGTAGTTTTGCCTGTGTTTGACCCGTTTTGTTTTTTGGTCTGGTCCGTTTGTGTTTTGGACAACTTTTCTTTCTCAATTAAAGTGTGAGGACGTCTACGCAAATTAGTTCCTACTTCCTGCTTCCCGTTCCGTTTCATGACACAGTACATTACTGTAGTGCTTCATTCCACCGCTACCGGCGTGTGGTGGCGCTGTGAGAGGTCACCCAGCATCCACCCCGAAGAAGACATCCGGCTTCTACTTCCTAGTTTGTGTGTAAACATACTACGTATACTGTATCTCCAGCGCGCTAAGAACAAAGTTTTTGCTGTTCAATATCTTGTGCATCCATTCAATATGGTTGGTGTAAAGTGTAAAGAAGAGGTGAGCTGTTTCTTATCAAATTAAAGTGGAATAAGATAGCTTGATGCGGTTGAAAATGGTTGATTCGCTTTTTTTTTGTCCACTCTCTACCACGGAGGTGGACCTCTTGAAGCCCAGCTTCCAAAAGTAGGTTAAACCTCACTTTATCTATCTTTATAGAGCATATTATTGTTAAATATCTATTTTTCGGTATAAAACAATACAGATTACTTATAAAAGCCTTAAGCATACTAATAAAACCTTAAACATACATTCCATTCAAAATACTGCACTGAAGCAACTTACAAACAAATTCAACTTGGGAACAATCGTCCGTAACATCTTCTTAAGTAGGGCAGAATCTGTATTCATATTGTAAATATAATGTAAGAGTAGATGTGAGTATTGCTCCTTAAAAAAGCACCTTTAGGTTAATTAATATTCACAAGCCCGCTCAGTCCACCCTGGGAAGTAGTCCAACCAGATCTATACACTACATCTCAAAAATGAATCATTTTTTTCATGCGAGGCAAGGTTCCAGTTCATTTAGCCACTATCTGATTATTCAAAAACTCGACCTGGAAGACACTTATGCCCCAGGGGCATATCATTTAGAATACGTGTTATTTTTCTTGAACTGTATTTGTGGCCCAGAGGCATTTTCTCTCCCCATTGCCGCTTCAGTGTCTTCATGCTGCCATTGATCAAGAGCTGTACCTTAATGTGCTGATACTCTTTCTCTTCCTCTTGCAAAACCTCCAGCTGCTTCAGAGCAGATTCCTGCTGGAACTCCCCACGTTCCACCTGAGTGAAAATCAAGCAGTCTGAGTGCTTCTGAAAAACTCATCCGTTCAAAGAACAAAAGAATGCTAGAGACAGAAGAATCAAACTTTTAGCACTCGTTCTTTTTTAGCATTATTCGAACACCTTCCTTCGATGCTGGCAGGTAACATTAATAATGCACACCTGGAACTGCTCTTCTTTTAACAAAGTGCACTTTTGCAAGTTGACATTTTTGTGCAGAGGAAGACAGGGGGACTAGAACGTTTTTTTTCTACAAATACTCCTTCCTACCCTGCAAGCACAGAAACCCTAACCCTGGTGTAGCTTTAAAACGGTCTTTCTGTACCTTGCAGGCATGTTGCTATACAAGTACACCCACTGTGGGATTAGCAGTTCAGGAATAAAACGTCATTGTACCGATTCATTTAGCCTATAAGCCTTGACTATTTGTTCTTTCCTATATCCGTGATTATAAAATAATGAATATTGCAGCTTTTCTAGTGAATGTCAGGACCAGAACGGAGACGGATCCCACTTGCATTGCGTTTCTCACAAATTTTATTGAAAAAAAAAGAGAAAGGGTTGCGCCCACGATCCCGGGGATTGCTGGACGCGTGAAGCAGGTCGCTCTGAACGCGGAAGTGGATCTTCCGTGGCGAGCGATGGCAGTGTCGGGAACGGAAAAATGGGTCAGTAGCCGGGACAGGCGAGCAAAAACGTGGTCGGGGTCGGAAGCGAGTTGTAAGCCAGGAAAGGAGAGTAGACGTGGTCGGGGACAAAAGAGGTCAAAAGCCGGGATGGGAGAGTAGACGTGGTCAGGATCAAAAACGGGTCGAAGCCGGGGGACAGACAGGAGCAAAAACAGGTGGGAGTTAGGGTCGAAAAGGCTTGCCGAGTGTTAACTGAGGTTCGCAGACGGACTGACAACAGGGGATGGATGGGAGGGGTATAAATAGGGACAGGGAGTCAATCAAAGTCCGAGGCAGTTGGCGCCAAAGGAGCGGGCACAGGTGATTCATATCGGTAATCATGTCAGTAAATCCACGATGCTGATGACATAGTAGTCCAATGACTAGTTTCGGAAGTGAAAGATTATTCTGTTTTTCTAGGACATTTGAAAGTAATGCAAAAAGTCACATTAATCGTTTGTTTTGGAAATAATTATCTATCGCGATACAGTGGTTTAGTTTTCACGGTTTCAAGGTTTGAATACTTCACAGATTTTTATTGTGCATTGGATTCTGCATTACTAATTGGCTGAACAGTCCAGACAACATTAAGGAATGAACAAGCGCCAACTTTGCCAAAATCTAAAACAGGACAGGAACTGTCAACAGTGAGAAAAAGCTGTCCCGAGTTGCATCCTCATTGGTGCCCCAACAAGCCAGACGGTTAAGGGATCTGTGAACTGTGAAACAGTCCTAAATATAGTAGTTATTGGTCAGAAATGAATACTTTTACTGAAATATTACTAAACAAATGCTTGGGCCTGTAAAAAGGGTTGTTTTTTTGGATTTCAATGCATTATAAAGTATTCAATTGCATAATTAAAAAAATAAAAATAATGAATGTTTCTACATTAGGGATTTCACCTATCAGGGTTTCAAATTAGAACCAAACCCACGAATATAAATGATAAATGTATATCAACTTTATGTTTTCTAATTGTAAAATTAAATCATTTACATAAGCTGCATCTTTACATAGACTATATAACATAACATAACATAACATAACATAACATAACATAACGTAACATCTAATGAAAAAAGCCTATCAATTATATATTTAATCCACTGGTACTATTTTCAAAATATGCTTTTTGATTGACTAAACCTTTTTAACTAATCCAAATAATTAGTACCTTGTAATATCAGAATGATCATTTGTAAAAACAAAGTAACGGTAATAGAATGATAGTTGTCATTGTGGATATCCATATTAAATTGGTAGCACCTCACAAGTAGTCTCTGATATTAAAAGGCTTCCCTCTAACTAATATAAGAAATCATTGACATAATCAATGTCTGTTCATACTCAATCAATTCTTAAAAAACTTAAAAACTTTATTTTCAGGATCAGAACAGAGACAGGACCCACTTGTGTACGTTTCTCTCAGTTTTATTGGGAAGAAGTGAAAGGATTGCACACACAATCCAGGGATCGCTGGTCACGGGCAGCAGGTTGCTCAGACGCGGAAGTAGTATTTCCGTGGTGAGCGATGGCAGTGTTGGGAGCGGAAAAAACAGATCAGTAGCCGGGACGGGGGAGCAAAAAACGTGGTCGAGATCAGAAAATGGGTCTAAGACGGGAAACAGACGTGGGCCAGAACAGGAGTGAGTCAGGTTCGAAAAGCTTGCCTAACGTGAACTGAGGTTTGCAGACGGACTGACAACAGGTGACAGAAAGACGGGGGTTAACATAGTGACAGGGAGCCAATCGGAGTCCGAAGCAATTGGTTCCAAAGGAGCGCGCACATGTGCCTCGCATCAGTAATCATATGTATTGTTTTAGAACATGTCTATTGTAGAGTAATGCATTTTACTTGAATTTTCGAACAAACAAGGTACTTGTGCGCAACCAGGGAAAAAAAACATAGTTGGTTTGGTGTTGCAGGTCAAACACTTCAAACAAGCCATCGAAAATATCTGCATATTTATTAATCTATTTCCACTTACCACAATACACCCACCATGTTTTCTAACGCAGCAGAAAATCCATCTAATTGCAATCGCTATCTTGTTGAAATGTTTGAAAATGGACTCAAGCTTGAGTACATTCTGTTGTTTTTTTATCACTGTTTGGATTTTTTTCTAACCAAATTAGTAAATCACCTTCAAATCAATAGAGCGTGAATTAAGAAGAACAAAAAAATCGTGTAGTTATTTTAAAATGATGAGACCATTGTCTATTTAATATTCCATTCAGCATTTTCTTTTTAGTAATCTAAGGAAACTGCAATATTAAAAATATTTCCTTCTAAACTCACACTAAAAATGCTACACAATCAATTGTACATGTGCCTTAAAGATCTGTCTATAACCCGCAACTTTTTTCCCAAGCTTTTAACCCTGCGGCTTATGCAATGATGCTGTAAATTTAGACATTTTTTGTAACGGCCACAAGGGGCACCCAAGCAGTAAAGGTGAGATTGCGACACGTTGAATATATGTGTCGAAGAAGACGTAAGTTTAATGTAACTTTGCGCTTTGTGCATAAATAAAACCAGAATGAACAGATCCTCATCATGAAAAAACATACAAACGAAAGGGGCGCGCTAACTCACATATTGGTAATAATATTACAAATCTGTTTATTTGCAAACGGAAATAATGTGGCAAATGTGTAACGTCCAACGAAGCAGACATTTTGATTCCTATTTATATCTTGTGATTATCATGAGTTTTGAAGTAAATATTTTACAGGGTTGGATTCTATGGATTGTCCTTGATGTAACAAAGCCATTTTCACAGACATTCAAAGAAGATGAAGACGGCCAGTGGATGTTATAGTGAGTTACTTTGGCTTCATAGTTTTCGGGTATCCTGTTTCAGCGTGTTTGGGATTTGTTTCTGATGTGTGTATTTTGATAGTCATGGTCATCATTTCTTGAATCCCAATATTTCCAATGATATGTGGCATGATGTGGGCAGTCAGAACAAGAGTAAAGGTACCGTAAAGTACTTTTTTGTGTACTGTCTTTCTTTCTAAATATCTCATTTTTGAATATGAGCACATGCTGTCATGATTACCGATATGATTCACCTGTGCCTACTCCTTTGGCGGCAACTGCCTCGGACTCTGATTGGCTCTCTGTCCCTATTTAAACCCCTATCTGTCCCCTGTTGTCAGTCCGTCTGCGAACCTCAGTTAACACTAGGCAAGCCTTTTTTCCGACCAACCTGTTTTTTGCTCCTGTCTGTCCCCTGGCTTCGACCCATTTTTGATCCTGATCACGTCTACTCTCCCGTTCCGGCTTTCGACCTTTTTTGTCCTCAACCACGTCTACTCTCCTTTCCTGGCTTACGACTCGCTTCCGACCCAGACCACGTTTTTGCTCTAGTGTCCCGGCTACTGACCCATTTTCCGTTCCCGACGCCACCATCGCTAGCCACGGAAGTCCCACTTCTGCATTTAGAGAAACCCGATTCCCGCGCCCAGTGATCACCATATCGTGGGGGCAACCCTTTCCTTTCTTCCAATAAAACTGAGATAAACGTAACGCAAGTGGGTCCTGTCTCCGTTCTGGTCCTGACACGTGCGGCTTATAGTCAGGTGCGGCTTATGTATGTACACTTTGTTTTTCCTTTAAAATGGTACTGAGTGCAGCTTATAATCAGGTGCGCCTTACAGTATAAGCTTTACGGTAATTCCCCTGCTCTTTTTTGAGGAAAACATTTTTCTTGTTGATTAAGCGAATTAATGTCATGGTTGCCATGGCGCCCAGTTGGCCCCGCCCGTGTGGCGCCAGCTACGGCTCATTGACAGAATGGCTTTCCGTCTATTTAAGCTCAGTGCTCTCATTTTTCCTTTGTCAGTCCGTCAACGAACCTCTGCCCCGCAAGACGTGGGTTTTTCCCGTTGAAAGTCCCTGCCCGGATTTGTTCCCGTTTATTTTTGTCCTGTTTAATATCTGTTTCTGGTTTCGTTCCTGTCTATTTTTGTCCTGTTTATTATTCTCTCCAGTTTTCGTTCCCGTCTAGTTTGTCCTGTTTATTTTCGATATCCTATTTTATTATCTATCCTGTCTGTTCCGTCCAGTCCGGTATCGACCCCATCTGTCCGATATCAACTCGGGCAAATGGTATCGATCTCATCGACCTCTGGCATCCTATAATTTCATGCAAGACTGCTGCTTAACGTGCATGACTCCCCATTTCCCGTAAAATAAAAGGCTTGTGTGAGTAACGTCACACGTTTGGGTCCTGATCCTGTTCTGGTTCATGAAAATGTAAGCTTAACATTAAAATTTAACACCTAGTAGTAATATAATAAGAACACATTTAAAACAAATAAATAACAGGATACAGTTGTTATTATAAGCATGCATATTAAAACTGGTAGCCCTTCAGAGTAATTCACAACCAGGGTTGGGTAGGGTTAATTTAACTAGATTACTTTTGATTACTTTTGGATTACTCAAATATCAAATATAATAATAAAAGACAAAAGAAAATAAATATATATAAAATTACAAAATTTTGTGCAGGCTTGGTGAGTAAGGGAATACATGGAACGGCAAAAATGATGTTTGCAAGCTGTTTGGATTTATTTTCATTTTGTTTCTGTCGCATTTTATGTTGGTTTTGCCGGAGATCAAAGAGATCAAAGCCAGGAGAGAAAGCTTACCACATGTTGTGAGTCATAATTTTATTTATATTTGGTTTCTTTTGTCTTTTATTAGCATATTTGGTATTGGAGTAATCCAAAAGTAATTGAGAGTAATCCAGTTAAAGTAACCCAACCCTGTCAAAAACACAAAGTTCTCAAATTTCAAAATGTTGGCAATCCCTATTTAATATTCTATCTATCTTGGTAAAACTTCACAAAATATTCAAGAAAGGAGGGAAAGTAATACATTGTGACACTCACACTCACCATCAGTTGTTTCATGGAGGCGTGCTCTTCGTTCTCTCTGGCGGCATTGTGGTCTTTGTGAACAATTTCCACCCGGATGTCGTTTTTTGCAGAAACGACTCCCTTTAGATCTGTCACAAAAATACAGCATATTTATCTCAATAAGCTTGCATAAACACCATTTTGTATTTGTTGACAATCTATTCTCCCCTAGTGAGCTTTACAATTTGGAAGATTTTAGCGACATCCCTGGGTGTGTGATAGCCGCACCATTAAAACACAAGAACACACGACTAATCAATTGTTTCCTGCCAGCCACAGATTATCTCACCCTGAACACATACGCAATCGCACACAACCTTCTGTGGCGGCTCATTGTGTTAGGGACAATGCTGATGATACTGTCAGATAAATTCTTACTTTCTGTTTTAATTTTGCTTGCAAGTTCTCTCTGGTGAGCACAGATGGAGACGGGCAGTGAGGGCATAACCAGGTGCGCTTCCTCTGTAGTATACAGACAATAGACATGCTGAAGGGAGCAGTAGCACATTTTGTTCGCTCCTTGGAAGGAGACAGTTGCTGACTGTCTCCAACCTGAGTCACTCGGTACATAGGTGGGTGGCAGTGATGCAAATAACATCCAATGTGATGCAGCAAGACCGAGTTTGCGTGAAATGAGTCCTTAATGCAATCTGGCTGATAAGCTTCGCATGTCCATCCGAGGAAGTGATCTCGTCATCCGTCCTTCGTCATTATAGTGGTACCTCTTTAAATACGAGAATTTCATGATAGTATAATAATTTTTGAACATATGTACACATAGGAATGTCTAGTTGACGAGCAGTCCCAGAGGTTACCACTAGGGACCGCCTCAGACCACTCACCGTTTGTGTCTACTTACTACCAGCATGATGATGCATTCATGCAGGTATGGAAATAAAATTTGCGCTGATATATCTCTTGTGTGTACGTTTATTTAAAGTTACAGGAGCTTTAATTTTAGGTATACAGTACATTTTTACGTCTTGAAGATATGGTAGGGCGCTAAATTTACCTGACCCTTTGTCATGACATTTTGGACAGCATACGTTGCTGGGTCATTATAATTTCCATTGTTATTGCTACCTCTGATTTTGTTTTTTGTTTTTCTTGTTAGGACATTTTGTTAGTAGATTACTTGCCCACAGGGTTGGGTAGGGTTACTTTAACTGGATTACTTTCAATTACCTTTGGATTACTCCATTACCAAATATGCTAATAAAAGACAAAATAAACTAAATATGAATCAAATTATGACTCACAACACGTGGTAAGCTTTCTCTCCTGGCTTTGATCTCTTAGATCTCCGGCAAAACTAACATAAAATGCGACAGAAACAAAATGAAAATAAATCCAAACAGCTTGCCAACATCATTTTTGCCTTTCCATGTATTCCGTTACTCCCCAAGCCTGCACAAAATTTAGTAATTTTATTCATATTTAGTTTCTTTTGTCTTTTATTAGCATAGTTGGTATTGGAGTAATCCAAAAGTAATTGAAAGTAATCCAGTTAAAGTAACCCTACCCAACCCTGCTTGCCCACTTGTTTGTTGTTTTTACTTTGTGTCTTGCATCTCCATTTCCGGTCTGGTCTTTCTTTCCGATTTGTTGACTCTTGTTTGCCACTTTGTACCTCTTTTTTTTAAATGCAATTCTTTTTTGAGCACCCATGCCCCAGTTCCTGCTTCCCCCACCTGTGTGTGTTGGTATATGACTTATAGGTTATAATACGTCGCAACTGATATTCATAAACATGTAAACAGTTTAGGCCTTGTACTTTAATCTACGCGGGTGTTTTTAGCTAGGTTTCATGTTAAGATACCCCTAATAAATACCATCAAAATCGATAGACATTTGTTGTTGTGTTGTCTGCTTTTGTGGGGAATGTAATGCCCCCTGGTGGCCAAATTTGGTACTGCAACACTGGGACATTTGCTTGTTTATCTTGTTACTTTATATTTTCGTGTTTAATATGTTTTTTTAATGATCATAAATATGCGTTATATAGCTATTTAGGGATCAATTGTATGCTTTTTGAGGACGGGAGCAGACCACTTATTATTTTATCATTAGGAAAATAGGCTCATTATGCGATCAATTCGAGCTAAAAGCACCTTCCTGGAACGAATTAAGCTTGTTAATATAGGTACCACTGTATAGCTATAGTGGCTATTGTTTGAGTGAGTGGAAAAACGAGATCAGTTACAACAGATGGACATGTTGATGGTGTTTTGCATACAGCTTTTCTCTGCGTGTGATGATGGCGGGTGGACTTACTTCTCTGGGAGCGGGTACAACAAAACGCGCCAATGGTGCCCATGAGGACGATGAAGGCCACGAAAGCTCCCACGGCAATGCCGATGATCACTGCCATGGGAAGGGATTCTTTAAAAAAGAGAAAGACACTTTAAATATTTCAACATTTTAGCACACTTCGTAAAGTATTGCAGGACATATTTTGACAAGGGAGCTGTTAGAATAGCCCCGGACGCCATATCATAACATTTTACAATCCAAAGTGCCAAAAAGCAATGGAAAAAAACACATCCCTCATTAAATCCTTATTAGGGTATCTGCGTAAATAACGTTATGAGTAAAAGTGTACTAAAAGGTCAGACACTTAGAAATACATTAACAGGTATTGCCATCTAAATAATAAAAATAAAAATCGTCAAATAGTTACATTTATTGTTACTTAGTGTAATACGTGTATGCGTAATTTAAAGGAGTGTTTCTCATTGACTGTGTCATGAACTATTGTGCTGCAGAAAACTTTCCAATTAGATCCAATTAAATCTATTGACAGTACATTTATAACTACTGTAATTTCCGGTCTATAAGTCGCAGTTGTTTCATAGTTTGGCCATGGGTGCGACTTAAGATGTGTATGTGAAATTATTAACACATTGATATATCATTGAGTTTTACATTTTTGTTACGGTTCTGTATTTCAAAAGTTATTCTCAAACCAAACTACATGAGGGCGATCTTGGCCTGTATTGAGGATTTTAACAATAACGGCAATGTACAAGCGCAAACAACCCATCCATCGTCCACCTCCGGGACATGCCGGAACTTGTTTCTTGGTAAAAGTGACACCAAGGACAAATATTTGATTGGATTTAGTGATTAGGAGTGAAGGTGATAGTTTGGTTATGCTAGAGTTTTCTGATTAAGTCTTAATATGTTACATCATTACTGACGTACCATATTTGAGTGTGTCCAAAACCCCATTTACCATACTGTGTTCTCTATTTTATTCTCATCATAAATTGCCATTCAAGATGACATGTGTGTTTTTGGTGTTATTTTTTTATCAAATACATTTCCCAACGAAATGCGACTTATACACCAGATATGACTTATATGTGTTTTTTCTTCCTTAATAATGTTTTTTATTGGCTGGTGAGATATAAACTAAGGAGAGACTCATTATCCAGTAAAGATGGGATATTCACAAAAAATGTGCAAATGTTCTTATTCTTATGTGCTAGGCTTTTAAATGGACAGTATATATTATTTGACCACTAGATGTGGCTGTATCTATGGTACAGTGCTACAAAAAATGAGTGCTATAATGCAAAAAGGAGGAAAAAAGTGACCAAAAATACCATATTTATTCTGCTTTTTCCCAGACTTTTTGAGATTTTGGGGTATTTTGGCCTATTATATAAATCAACATCAGGGTTTTTTTAATTGATGAAGGGTTTTTTTTTCCCACCAAGAGGTGCTTAATACAATGCAGTTCCCCCTTAAAAGATGCCTCGTTGATATCACGACTGTTCTGAAAACATTGACTTAACTTTCATGTTGTGCATAATTGACGCTGCTGTTACCAGCTCCATCTGTGATTTTTGCTTTTTTTTAGTTTAGCAAAAACCTAATTCATAACTGTGTTCTATTGTACTTGTTAAAATGGTTGATGGATTCCTAGTTTACGTGTAATGTCTGTACTAAGATGTAGTTCTATACCCAATTTGGTATATGGTGCAACTGTAAACTGGAGCCAGTAGGGCAGGAATGTCCAAAGTCTGGCCCGCAGGGCAGATACGGCCTGTGATCAAATGTCTACTGACCCAGGACATTTGTCGTGAAAATAAAAAATATGTGGTCCGCCAGTAATGTTGACCGCAGTATAAAATAAAATCACAGTTTCTCCAAATGGTGGCAGTAGCCCTTTGGCCACCGTCCCTATTAATAAACGGGGACAGTAAATAAAAAGGGAAAGTCCATTGAACCCTTCCAGGGTAAGTAGAAATTGGAGTACATTTTTACCGAAATCCAAAACTGCGCTTCCAGAGTTTAAAACGGAAGCACCACAGTAATGGGGATTGGAGCTTGAGTCAAGAGAACTTAAAAAGTAAGTGTGCTTCAAACGAAGCGAAACGCCGCCAGTAAGTCCTCCTTCATTTTGCTCCAGTTTGACTGTTGCTATTATTATTCATTTGAGCATGCGTTGATTTTTGTCACTTTAAGCCGTTTAATATTGTTCTTTGAGATCGCTGTTTTAGATGAGTTTTGCAACAAGCAAATATTTAGACTCAGACCAGCCCGGGGGCCTCAGGGTTGGGCCCTGGGAGGTCACAGGTTAAAGCCGCTCATTATAACTTGACGTCATGGTCATACCTAAGACTTATAACATTTGTATCCAGTGCCTTCCTGCTCAGCACTCGGCATTAGAGGTTGGTTTTGAGCGGCTTGGTCACCTAATGACTAAAATTCTGTAAAAATCCAACCAAAAACAAACAAATGAATAAATACAAGTTTAGACTTGGAACAGTCACATGATAGCACTTCTGCAGTGCAGAGATTTCTGGGTACTGTAGTTGTTCTGCTCAAACATTTGTGGGGGGTTAGGATAGTGAATGTTTCTTTAAATTATATATCACTGAATTGCTTTATGGTTTATGTGGAACTTGCAATAAAAGTAAAGTAAATTTTATTTATGTTTATTGTATTGTTGGTTTATAACCTACCTGCCATTCTGAATGACTGAATGCTGTTGGTGGACCCAATAAAGGAAATCAAACATACAGCAAGAGTTGTAACACTGAATTCACTTCTTTGGCACCCCCTTTCAGTGGGGAAAAACAAAAAAAAACTGAACATGCCTAGTCAAATGAAAATGCTACAAAGGCAAGCTACGAGGTCATGATACTGATCAAACCCTGCAAACCTTTCACGTAGGGTAAATTTACGAAATACTTTGCCATAAAACGGTCGAGTAAATTCGACCAGCCCTCACACATTGTCAGCTTACAAAATCTGGATCACTTTCTTAAAAGTTTGGACACACATGCATGGGGCATCGTCTCAAGATTTTTTTTCAATTAAAAAAGTGCTGGCCCAAAAACGTTGAGGAATATTCTTTCTAAACCAATTGAAATGATTGCTCGTCCTTACATTTTTTTTTGTTTTGTTTGTTTTTTTATCAGTATAGCATCAAAATAGTGGAAGTAACTCAACCGTACCCCAAGAAAGGAAAAAAAAATGCACGTACTTGCACGCGCATCATGAATGAGTTTACTAAAGCTGCGATTATGACTTTAAGCATGTTGATGGCGGCAGAGAGTAACACAGTTCCAAATACTTTAAAGATCCTTTAAAGAATAACCAAAGCTCACAATAGTCTCATCGTTTTCTAAGTGTTTTGGGTCTGAAGCAGGAAAAGGCCCTTCCGTTTGGGTAAACCCTGAAATTTCGCATCGTCAAATGACTCAATGTAATCATCATTGTTTAGACTTGATCAACACTTTCCTCAGTTCTGTTATGTTTTTTTCTTAGATGGCTCTTTTGCCCTAGCGTGTATTTATTCAAGCACAGCAGTCCTTATGTGAGTCCACGGAAGCACACTGGAGTGCGAGCGAAATCTCAAAGCTGTGGGCAAACATCTCCAACATTAAAGGTTCTCATCAAACACTTTAATGAGGACCGGAGTTTCCCCACATTTATGACCTCCCTGCAATTTTAAACTGAAGCCAAACAACCAAGTGCTCTTCCTACACCATTAAAGGCTGCTTAATGTCTCCATTGGTCAATGTCACTTGCACATAAGCAGCATATAATTTATCATTCGCGATAAGTGGGCAGACTAAACAACCTTCCTGGTGGTAGGGAGGAAAAGGTCAAAAGATAGAGGTATTAATTTTTAAAAGGCCCTCTTAACAAAGAAAGAACAAGTTTAATGTCTCTATTTAGGAATGTTATATGGCGGCAATCTTAACACAAGCCCACCCGTGATTACTGCAACATCTGTGGAAGAGTGGGTCGAAACGTGGCCTGTGACCGAAAGACTTTCATTTCCGGTACCCGCGATGAACATAAACTCTAACGGGACAGGTGCCCTTGAGCTAAACTCCCGAGACCCTTAATTGCAAATTGCCTGGTGCTACTTTTAAGCGGAGCACTCGGTTTTAATGCAGCGAAAATGAGGCAACCAAACCAGATGTGATGTCATGAAGAGATTCTAATTGAAATCGAGAAGTCTTCATCACAGCCTCGGTTGGTACCGTTTACTGGTGATCAGAGACCTAAACCTGTCAAGCTTTAGCCCCGCATAAATATGCACTTGATCTACTGAGTTGGCAAAACGGAATGCTTAATACAGAACCACAAGTTATCAAATGGAAATGTAACAGAAAAAATCGGATATTGAGTTTATGTCTAATTTCTGATATAGAGCTGGGACTCTGAGCTTTTATAATGTATTTTTAATATGCATTAAAAAGTTTTAATATTACAGCCGCAGACAGCTGTCCTAAACCAATGGTAGCGTCGTTAACATTTTCATATTTGGAGAGGTGGTTCCATGAGTAAATTTTACTTTGAACAAAACTACAATCCAATTATGTAATTATTAATTATATATCTCATAGGGGGCAGCACGGTGGGACAGTGGTTAGCGCGTGTGAGGCACAGTTCTGAGGTCATGAGATCGAACCTCCGTGCTTGCGTGGGATTCCTCCGGGCACTCCGGTTCCCCCCCCAAAAAACGTGCATGTTAGGTTAATTGGCCGGTTCAAATTGTCCCTAGGTGTGAATGAGAGAGCGAATTGTCTGCCCCTGTGTGCCCTGCGACTAATTGGTACCCAGTTCAGGGTGTCCCCTGCCCACTGCCTGAAAATAGCTGGGATGAGCTCCAGCACCGCCGTGACCCTACTGAGGATTCACATCTAGGGACAATTTGGACCGGCCAATTAACCTGACATGCATGTTTTTGGAATGTAGGAGGAAACCGGAGTGCCCGGAGGAAACCCAAGCACGGGGAGAACATGCAAACACCACACAGGAAGGTTGGTAGCTGGATTTGAACCCATGACCTCAGAACTGTGCCGCACACGCTCTAACCACTGCCCCGCTGTGCTGCCCATGGATGGATATCTCATTGCTAATTATAAACGTTGTAAAAGTACTGCTTACACACCCAGCAATAGAGGTTTAAAAGATACTTGAAAAACATTTTTCGAGGTGTTAAAATATTTTTGGGGAAAACTTCAGACAAGACCTGATGCACGGCATTGTCCAGAACAGTAGCCTAAAAGTCATGACCCGGGCCCAATTGTAGCCCTCAAGAAGATATCTCAACTCAGGGAGGTAATGCACCGAAATGATTGTACCAATCGTCGTTAAACTTAAGATAGAAGAAAAAGAAGAACGTTTGAGGCCCCCGCCTTAATATAAATGTTAAAGGGACGGTGCATATTATTCAACCAGTGGTTGTTAATGTCTCCTGTCATGTAAGAGAATACGAGAGCCAAATTAATCTCTGAGAAGAATACAAGTTATTGCACAGCCTTTTGTCAGATTGTAGTTTTTAAGCCTAACCATAGCAGCAAGATGGCGGACATGATGTCATCTCCCTACAGGTGAGGCTCATGTTATGTAAAAAGGACATTTATTAAACTACGAATACAGGTATGCACATTTATATGATAGTTGTGTGTATTTTTTTCTTATCAAATCAATATCCCTTTTTTTAATCACTGAACAAAACACACTTAAAAGCAGCCTTAGAAGATAATTCATGGCTTTATAAATTGATTTGTTTTAATATTTTTCTTGAGTTTTGATTTTTAGATCTTATTTTATAGGGAATAATAAAAAAACAATATTTAGGAATAGTGAAATATTTTATCAGAACTTTATTGTGAAAAACCCGAATTGACACAAACTTACACAGACCTAAACTCTGGCGGGCTCAAACTCAGTTTGTCAAGGAATGCTTGTCATCGCTGTCAACTGAATTGGTTGCATTCTGTTATTCCCTTTACTTAATGTTGATCCTAGTTTGTGTGTAAACATACTATACTGTATCTCTCCTAAGAAGTTTGACATTTTTATTGTTTAATATATTGTGCATCCATTCCATATGGTTGTTGTAAAGTGTATAGAAGAGGCGAGCCGTTTCTTATGAAATGAAAGTGGAATAAGAAAGCTTGATGCGGTTGATAACATTATTAGATTGCTTTTTACCATGGAGGAGGAAGTCACGTAACTCTTGAAGCTCATCATTCAAAAGTAAGTTAAACTTCACTTTCTCTTTATAGACCGTATTATTTTATTAAACGTTTATTTTTTAGTACAAAACCATACAGGTTACTTATACAAGCCTTAATCATACTAATATAAAGCTTAAACATACAAAATGTAGCACTGAAGTAACTTACAAACAAATTCAAATTATTGTTCTTATGTAGGGCAGCGTCTGTATTTAAGATGTACTAATCTGAACCAAAGAGTCAAAGTCTGAAAATAATACCCTGAAAGATCATTATAACTTGACATCATGGTCCCAGCAACAACACAAGAAAGACAGGACACCACGCAACTTCTTACTCTACTACTTGACGCCACATCCACATGAATTGGAGAAGAGGAAGATAGAACCTGTCGGACCTTGGCTCCCACCTTGTTCCTTAAGGCGTATGATCTCGGTATCCGAGCCAAAGCTGTTCCAGGCTGTGCAGTTGTATATGGTCTGGAAGTCGGCCGGCACGATATTACTCATGGTCAGTGTGGAGATGACCCCTTCCTCCGTGGTGACTGTCTCCACCGTGTAGCGACCGGATGTTCCCGACTCCAAAACCGTCTCTTTCCAGGACCAGGCCTGAGAAGTGAACAAGAGATAAAGTAACCACATGCATTGTGCCGTAAGTGCAGAAGGACATATGGGAGAGTAATGGTTGAACATAATGACACGTGAAAGGCATTGGAGCTTGAGTAAGAGGGCCAACTCAGCTTTCTGTCTCGTCAATAAAAGACTTCTTGAGGAAGAAATTGGCTCTTGTGGAAATGAATGACACTTTCTAGGTCAATTGCTCTGAGTGAGGATCTAAAGTTTACACCAGGGGTGCCAGGATCAGGCCTGCCAAGCATTTTAATCCGGCCCGCGAGACAACGCTGAGAGAAGCGCACGAGAAAAATGAGCTGCAGTATAAAGTATGTTGGGTAGGGTTACTTTAACTTGATTACTTTCAATTACTTTTGGATTACTCCAATACCAAATAATCTACTAAAATAGAAAAGAAACTAAATATGAATAAAATTACAAAATTTTGTGCAGCCTTGGGGAGTAACGGAATACATGGAACGGCGAAAATGATGTTTGTAAGCTGTTTGGATTTATTTTCATTTTGTTTCTGTCGCACTTTATGTCAGTTTTGCCGGAGATCAAAGAGATCAAAGCCAGGAGAGTAAGCTTACCACGTGTTGTGAGTCATAATTTTATTCATATTTAGTTTATTTTGTCTTTTATTAGCATATTTGGTATTGTAGTAATCCAAAAGTAATTGAACGTAATCAAGTTAAAGTAACCCTACCCAACCCTGAGTATGTCAGTATAAAGTATGTCCATTTGAAGTTGTCAAAGCCCAAAAAAAATGTTTAAAAAATGAATAATATAATAATAAAATAAGGATTATAAAAAAAAAATATATATATATATATATATATATATATATATATATATATATATATATATATATATATATACATACATACTTTTTTTTTTTTTTACAAATGCTTCTGCTAATTCACATGCTATACGGTTTTGAAAAGTAATGTACTGTACTTACAATGCGGTCTGGAGGTGGAGTACTTCGAATAAAACATTTGATTTGTCCTTTCTCTCCGTGTAAGGCCTGTTGGGTTTGTGTGCTGGAAATGGTGGGTGGCCCTGTAAATAAATAAAACATTAAATACAATTAGAACCTTTTTCCAATCAAACTTGCATACTCCGATTGCAGTTTTAACATTAAGAAAAGTTACACACGAAATATGCCATTTAACCATACAAAACTGATTGTTTAAAACTTTTAATTGGTTAATGTAACAAAAACAATTTTTCATGTCCCTTGTGGCAAGAGTAAGTGTTGATTAACTCTTCGTAGGTTTTCCTACCAAGCGATTGTGATTAACGAAGCGTTCTGAAGTTCTCCACTTCATGGAAAAGATGTATTGCAGTGTCTCCACCCTTTCTTATTTCATATACAAGGACAGACAAGGACTGAACGAAGGGCATGAGACTTCATTCTGGATCAATGGTTTACCCCCCATTTTAGAACATTTGATTCCTTTCATCGAAAAAAAATACGGCCGAGCAGCAATGGTGCTGTACTTTGTGATGCGATACAAACACAAGGACAAATACTACATATTACAGATTAATGTCTAGGCAAACGGTAATGCTTTACCATGTGTTTGAGAAATGAGATATATAAAGGAAATAATAACATAAATGACCCAACTCTTCAGAATACCAACATTTTGATATGTTTCAGAATACTTAAGTAGTGAATCAATGCAATTGATTCAATGCCAGATGTTCATTTCAAATGGGAAGAGCCATTTTGACTAATATTGAAGCCCTACAAAAATGTATTTATTTAGCTTCAAAGGCGTAGGACATAGAAAAAGAAAGCTTTGAAACGTTATCTTTATTTCGGAAAAAAATACATTTTTCTAAATTGTTTATTAAACAACAGTTAAACATTGCTCAATTTCTTCAAAATACTTGTTTCCATGAAAACCTCTATCCATAAAGGGACGCATTTCTATCAGAACTTTCACTTTGGTGTTTCTTTTTTTGCATTTGTGAAAAGTTTGATATTCAAACAATGCTTTCCCTAAACACGAGGAAGCGTTGCTTGCAAAATTATCTTTTATTGCAAGAACTTAGGCATGAAGAATGCAGGAACCGTTCAGCGTCCAATGTTTCCAGTGAAGTTACACTGACAAAGGGTCATCATTTTTGGGAACAAAAAAGCTATGTTGAAGCTAAAACTGACTGTACTTATTCATGTCTTCTTATTCTCACCACACTGCTTCACTCCGCCAACTTGCTATATGGGCCTCTTACCCACTCTCCATCACCAGACATAGGAAGCAACACTAGGAAGTGGCAGCCTTCCCGATGTAATCTGATCAAAGCCACTCCTGCCATCTTATAGTGACTTTTTGCACTAAGATAATTCCCAGGGGCTTGATACCTTCTGATGAGCTGTGCCAAACCCTTTAAAATAGATTTTTTTTTCTAGTTTTGGCACTCAGGTGTCAATGTTTTTAAAAACTTGTTGGTAACAATATGCCAAATGCAGTTCCAACATTTCCGAGGCACATGGCCAAGGTCTCGGCAAGGAAACTGTTCCATTATTCATGTGTTGCATCCACTTCTCTAAAAATAAAACAACCAAACAAAAAAACTTTCCGGTTCAAACTTTTACAGGCGTGAATAGAATACATTTCCCCAAGTGATTCTAATATTTAGTATCCTTTGCCCGTCAATGCCAAGATCAGGCTCATCTCTGAATTGCAAAATTAGGCCGTTCACCGCAAAACAGATGAAGTCTGGTCAAGGGGCTTCTCCTGCTACTGCTAACTATAGAATTCAGTAATATATGTTTCAAGTCAGGGAGCTAAGCCTTACCCAAAAAAATGGTCAAGAGAGGGATGGGCGCTGGCAGTCTTTACTCGCCCAAGACACACCACAGGAAGTGGTACCCCGACAACCCAGGTACTTCAGGGATCAATGAACCGTGGATGGGAAATTGAAAGTTCAAACCCAATTTACAATTGCATTGCAACACCGTGTTCCATAAGAATGGTTTAGGTGTACCATTATCATCTACTCTGATCTAATTATTGATAAAAAAATGAATAATTCAATTTGCACTGTGGCATAATAAGTTTTAGAAATGCAACCTGGCATGATTCATTCAGCAACTGAGTGACTTGACATCCTGACATTTGTTTTGGGGTCTGTTCACACTCGTGTCAAACTTGACTCAATCCCTCCCGCCTAGTTTGTTTTCGTGGAAGGGTTATTCATGTGCAATCATGGGGAGTACAAAGTATTCAGTTAAATTAATGTTGAATGAGAAAATATTTTAGTTTTGCAGAATGATATGCTCAAATAAAATTGTGAAACTTTAATGGTTTTCTCTAGTGATCAAGAAGCTGGTTCTCGTAAAACTCTACTGACTTTACTTAACTTTGTTGTACTTTGACCTTGACTTCAAAATACCGCACTTAGAACACAATGTCAGGGGAACCCTTGTATTTGTACCTTCATGCACTGTAACTTTGACTTAATTTGCTTATTAATTAGCAATTTCGAGCCCTGATTTTTGTGAGCTGGCTAGATTTTCTAATGCACGTTAAAGCTCTGGGTAGTGAGCAATTGCGCTCACACGCAGTTTAGAGGGAACATTTCGGTGGATGGATTCTCTTGTGCGCTGAGAATATGCAGGCAGTGCACGATCGCGCACGCGCACAGCTTAGAGGGAACATTGCTCACTGCTGTCATTTTAGTAAATATACTCTGCCCACTTGCTGCCAAACAAGATTTACATATCAAAAAGAACCTTAAGTGTCACCTTTATCTTCCTGTCCACAATGAAGAAAGCTGGTAAATATCCCATGAGAAAACAAGGCAAGGACATCATCAAACGTTTATTGTGCCTTCTACTGGTTCAAGTTCAAGGCTTGTGTTTTATTCATTTTGTTGAGGTGAGAACAACTCACTTCCCTTGCTAACTTCCCAAAACTATTTGCCAACTCTATACCGATGCATAGTTTATTACCAGTCTCTTATTAAAACAAATTAACATTTTAACGAGACTACGCCAGATGGAACCTTTGTGTCTTAGCGGAGGACTCTTGAATTAATTATGCTGCTGATTTGGGTCAAATGTAGAACTGTTTATCTTCCTACTCATTTGACTCTAGTGGCAGAATAATCAGCACATATGGTTTATAGTTTGTTTTTACATGGTACATGAATGTTCTTCCCGAGTCAACAGCATGTAAACATGGAGTAAACTCAATGGCTCGCAGGCTGGTGGTCTAAGGAAAAAAGGATATGTTGTATAGATCCGTCTTGTAAATGAGGAGCCTAATTGGCTGTATCTCTCTGACTCAGGTTAAAAGTGTCTGTATTTTGTCAGGAAAAAAAAACAACTAAACAAAAATGCTATGCTGGTGAGAAGCACTAAACTGTATCAATGTTCACAGCAGGGGAGGTCATCAAAGTGTTGGGTGCAATTTGTCGCTCATTGGAGAATCACTGGAGTGGACATAGCAATTTGATTACACAATCTCTGCGTGGGCATCAAAAGGCCAGAGCTTATGTTTCCCCTCACTACAAAAGCTCAATGTTTTCCTAGGACATAAGGACGGGCGAATAACTGCTTTTTGTGTTGTTTTTTGTGCTTGTGAATTAAAAAGGTAAACAAAGCTGGTAAGGAAGCACATACATGTCTGGTGCATGGCTACTGGTGACCAAAGGAAGAATCTTTTGTACAAGGAGGCTGTTAACTGACAACAGCTCTTTCGTACAGAAAGAAAATAAAATTCAACATGTTGTTCGATTATCATTGGTCAAGGTTTATTTGTCATACTTTCAAATCCAAATTGTATTTGAATGTCACTTTTTTATACTCAATAAATTTGAAGTCAAGCAGTCAGTAAAACCCCTCATATTTCTTGGCTTGTGCAATCTTGAGAGAATGCAAACTAACACTTCGCCGAAACACTCCATATCCATTTTGTCTCTGGGCTCAAAGGTCTCTTTCTCCTTTTCTGGGTATTTTGCAAGATGATTTTTTTCTCCAAATATTGTGTGTTACAAAAATAATTTTACAAAAAAATACCAAAAATTAAGCATACTCTTACCATAAATTCTGCTCTCACATATGCCCCATCTATTTACAGTTCGTTTTGGGGTCTGGAGAGGTGCTGCCTCCTTAGGCCTGACAGTTAATTGCTCCTTCTCCTGCAGTGTCTCTTTTTGATGTCAAGTATCTTTGGGGATTGACAGAAGCTAAGTATGAATTTAAATACAGTAATCCCTCATTTTGCGGGGCTTGCTTTTCGAAAAGGCCCAGCAATACTCAAAAGCCGCTGAGTGAAAAACTTATTTTAGTTGTATGTAGTCCCTGCAACCCTCTGAGAGATTTGACTAGTTGCTGACATTACCACCATAAAACTTAAATCAAATTTTACGTTCGCTGGTGATTAAATATTCAGTTGAATAATTAAAGCACCTCAATAATGCCAGGAATGACCAAATTTACAAATATCTACTATTCAATGGTTATTTACTGGTCTGACTTCAGGACCAACCATTCGACCCTAATAACAAGCTGAGACCTGAATCAAGAAAAAATAATCCAGTTCGCAAATGTATCCAATGAAAGGATTGTGCATTTCAAAACAGAG
Organism: Urocampus carinirostris; assembly: GCF_059441175.1. Taxonomy (NCBI): domain Eukaryota; kingdom Metazoa; phylum Chordata; class Actinopteri; order Syngnathiformes; family Syngnathidae; genus Urocampus; species Urocampus carinirostris. Next base: position 34,362,645 of record NC_142358.1, read on the forward strand.
ATAATAGAATACATTCATCATTTTTGGCAGGAAACAAAATGGCCAGCAAAACCGAAATTATTTCAAGCACCATATACTCTAAGTCTACCATAGATAAGTTGATGTCACGGTTGCCATGGCGACAAATTGGCCCCACCTGTGTGGCACCAGCTACGACTCATTGACGGATTGGCTTTCTGTCTATTGAAGCTCAAGTGCTCTCATTTTTCCTTTGTAAGCCCGTCAACGAACTTCTGCCCCGCAAGACGTGGATTTCGACTCGGTCCTGCTCCTGTTGGTATTTCCTGTCCGGTATTGTTCCTGTTTATTTTGTCCTTTTTAATTTCGGTTTCCAGTTTTGTTTCCGTCTATTTTTGTCCTGTTTATTATTTTCTCCAGTTTCGTTACCGTCTAGTTTGTCCTGTTTGTTTTCGATATCCTGTTTCATTGTTTATCCTGTCTGTCCCGTCCTATCCGGTATTGACCCCATCTGTCCGATATCAACTCGGGCAATTGGTATCAATCTATCATTTCACGCCAGACTGCTGCCTAACGTGCATGAATCCCCATTTCCCGTAAAATAGTAGGCTTGTGTGAGTAACGTCACACGTTTGGGTCCTGATCTAGTTCTGGTTTATGACAGTTAACCCCTAAAACTTCTTTAAACTAGTCATTTAAAATATTTTAAGCATTTTTCGAAACGTCAATAATATTTCAGTTATGTAGGTAATACTTATTATTTTGCCAGTTAAAAGCTAAAAATAGTATCAAACCATTTACTTTACTTTCCAGCAGCACTTAAATGGCAGACACTTGAATATGATTTTCATGTTTTGTAATCGTTTCCTTCTTGATCATTGCTGTCACTGTTTCCCATTTGTTTACTTAAAACAGGAGAAATACTTGACATCAGGATGGATAATATTTAAACGTAAACTGTATATTAAATCTCTGGAGACTCCATATCGATATTTAATTGAGATTTATGAGAAGAAATCGATTCAATTTTTGCATCCCAAATAATTTTTGATTTCCAAATGGACGACATATGAGTTTCTACAAATTAAGCAATTTGAGAAATATCAATTTACACATGTTGCATGGAACGAGATGAATAGTGTGTGTGTATTCAATATTTTATTGGATATTTGTTGGATATAATGGAAAATAGTTTTTAATCATATTTACTTTCTGTTACATGACATATTGTGTCAAAGGATCATTGCATGCATTGCAGACCATCACTCTTTTTCAACTGGACAGATAAAACATTAGGCCAAAATGTACTTTTCACCCTCATTAACTTGTTCTTTTCTTCGATGTACAGCTTTAAAGATGTTTAAGAAAGGCTGAAAATCTCATTACTGGTTGCATAAAGTCTTCCGAGCAGGAAAAATGGCAGTGGAAAGAGATTTACATTGGGCTGGTGCTCTGTGGGGTGTATTGTGGTTCTAAAGGCCTCCCGTTGCCCTGCTTCCATTACAGGTTTTTCACACCTTCGCTTATTTTTCAGGTCATTATTGTACACTTTCTTTTCTCAAACATACTTATGGTAGTTATGAGGAAAAGTAACCCATGAGCACTTGCTGATATATTATTAGTAATGACGATGTGTACATGTGTTCAAAACCACATTAAAAACAAAGAAAAATGCTGTTTTACTCCATGTTCTTCTCAGTGACATGCAGTCAATGGAGGCATATGAGGAATAGCATCACCTGTCATCATGGAAATGTAGAATTTTCAAAATGAATGAACGTTCACGTTACATGATGAATATCCATCCATCCGTTATTTGCACTGCTTATCCTCAGCAAGGTCGCGGGGGTGCTGGAGCCCATCCCAGCTATCTTCGGGTAATGGGCAGGGGACACCCTGAACCGGTTGCCAGCCAATTGCAGGGCACACAGAGACAGAGAACTCACTCGCTCATTCACACCTAGGGACAATTTGGGCCGGCCAATCGATCTGACATGCAAGTTTTTGGATCGTTAGAGGAAACCGGAGTGCCCAGAGGAAAAGCACGTAAGCACGGGGAGAACATGCAAACTCCAAACAGGAAGGTTCCAGCTCATGACCTCAGAAATGTGCCGCAATGTGCTGCCGTGCTACCGGATTATGAATATTATTAATATAATTACTATGTAGAGTATTATTTTGCTAAGGGCACTTGCCTTATGCGAGAGGACAATCTTGAGTCAAAGGATTCCGATATGGCGCACACCAAATGATGAATAAGGTGTAGGTTAACTTACTTAGAATCTGACTATGCCTCACCAGACACAGACTTCACTGCAGGTCATTGTTTATATCGCGTTGTATCTAAATAATGACATGCATAAACGTGTTGAGCCTTCAACAATGTAACCTTATCTGCAGTGCTGAGGAGGAAATTCATCGTGAGAGTATGAGAAGAGTAAGCAATATGTATCCATTAGTGACTTCAACGCAAACTACCTCCCCTGCTAGCTGTTTGATTATAATTAAATTACAGCCTTCCCCAGGGAAAAGCGGCAATCTTTGTGTCTATGCACTTTGCTACTGTGGGAGTCGGTAAGGAGGCGCGCCACCGAGGAACGAGACAGACGGAATGACACATGCAATTTAAATGAAGTTGTTAAAGGGCTTGGAGGATCGCAGCGGGGAAAACAAACAACAAAGAAACATTTGAACGTGCAACGGAGAATTGAACGTCACGCCATCGACTGTGCTTACTGTAGTCCTGTGATGGCTGGGGTTATGTTTGTTGAAGTAGAGAGTCACACGGTTTGCTTTGTTTTTTTTTTTTTCCTTTAATTGTTTGCCTATCTCGTACGCGATATTGGATATTTTGTACTCGTGACGGATACTAGTGGCCAAAAGCATAACTGCACCCTCTGTGTCAGTAGTACTGCTCCACCAGTTTATCAGCAACTTTTACACGTATCAAAATGTGCTTGTTTTTTGCAAGTATTGTGCACAGTATATTAGGTTTCCAAGATGGATATCGATACCTAGTATGATGACAATTATGTAATATATTGAACTTTCAGCGATTGATATTAGAATAGAATAGAATAGAATTTACTTTTAATGTCATTCTTTGTAACCATGCACACAGAACGGAAATGTCGATACACCTGACCCGTACAGTTAAACTGTAGCGAACCGATGCAGCGGCAACCAAACAGGGCACAGCCATTTTAGTGATTAGGTGACCAAACCCCCAAATTCTAACCCCTAATGCCGAGCGCCAAGCAGGGAGGCAATGAGTACCAATGTTGTAAGTCTTAGGTATGACTCGGCCGAGGCTTGAACCAGCGACCTCCCAGTCTCGGGGCGGGCGCCCTACCATCTAGGCTACCGAGCTGGTAAAAACTGAAATGATCTGCATTTATATGGCACTTTTCAAGTCAATGAAGACTTCCCAAAGCCCTTTACAGTGTGCTTCACATTTCCCAATAGTGGCCTTGCAGCTGCTGCTTATTGGGGGCATAAGGGGTTCAGTGTCTTGCCCAAGGACACTTTGGCATGTAACAGGGAGGAGCTGGGATTTTAACTGCAACCTCTTAATCCAAAGACGAGCGCTCTACCTCCTGAGCTACTGCCGCCCCAACAAGCAAAACTACTGTAATATTCGATGAGGTAAAAAATAATTAGGATCAAATGGGCAATAACAGCACCAATCCTAAAAATGTATCAATTGATACTATAATCTTAACTATTGCTCAGTTCGACTATGTATACTAAAGGGATGTTGTCTTGTGGACAGTTTAGAGCAGTGAAGCCTGCTCAATATTTTTGAATAAAGTCAAGCTTCTTTCTTCTTTTGTAATTGTCCTCCAAAAAATAAAAGAGTTTCCCTCTGGTTTAAGATCTGGTGTTCGTAATTTCATGCAGAGGTGCGGCTTATATCTGAAGAGCAGCTTTACACCGTCAACAACGGGGAACAGATAATGTGCTTCTGTAGTTGAGTCGGATCAGCAGGCTTCTCGTGCTACTGGTTACCATGTAAACCAGTCCTATTTATTTCATTTGGGGAATAAACCACAACCAAAAAAAAAAAACACAGCCTAGAGAGGAATGGGCTGGACTTTTCTTGGACACACCACAGGAAGTGATGCCTCGAGGGCTGTGGCAGTGATTCCAAACTGTGTTGATAAGAATGGTTCGGGTGTACCATTGTTATCTCATCTCATCTCATTAGCCGTACCGCTTATCCTCAGTAGGGTCGCGGGGGGGCTGCAGCCCATCCCAGCCATCTCCGGGCAGTGAGCAGGGGACACCCTGAACTGGTTGCCAGCCAATAGCAGGGCACACGGGAACAGACAACTCACTCGCTCATTCACACCTAGGGACAATTTGGACCGGCCAATTCACCTGAAATGCATGTTTTTGGAACGCGGAAGGAAACCGGAGTGCCCGGAGGAAACCCACGCAAGCACAGGGAGAACATACAAACTCCGGACAGGAAGTCTGGAGCTGGATTTGAACCCACTACAGGTTCCCATGACATGAACTGTGCCGCACAAGCGCCAACCACTGCGCCGCCGTGCTGCTACCATTGTTATATGATGTCTTATTATTTTTGACAAAAAATAAATAACTTAATTCACAAACTGTAATGCTGTGCCTGTAAGAGATCCCTGGATGACATCACCAGTGCCCAGGTATCATGCATTTTTGAAGAGCTCACTATTGTAGTAGTACGAACAGGGTTGGGTAGGGTTACTTTAACTTGTTTACTTTCAATTACTTTTGGATTACTCCAATACCAAACATGCTAATAAAAGACAAAATAAACTAAATATGAATACAATTACTAAATTTTGTGCAGGCTTGGGAGGTAACTGAATACATGGAACAGCAAAAACTATGTTGGCAAGCTGTTTGGATTTATTTTCATTTTGTTTCTGTCGCATTTTATGTTAGTTTTGCCGGGGAGCTCAAAGAGATCAAAGCCAGGAGAGAAAGCTAACCACGTGTTGTGAGTCATAATTTGATTCATATTTAGTTTATTTTGTCTTTTACTAGCATATTTGGTATTGGGGTAATCCAAAAGTAATTGAAAGTCATCAAGTTAAAGTAACCCTACCCAACCCTGAGTACTAATTATGCTATTATTTATCTTTTGCATAATTGACTCTGTAAATGTCAGTATGCTTGGTGAAGTCTAATGCTTCATGAGTTTTTTTCTCACGGTTGTATTTACCGCTGATTTGTGACATCAATATGGGATACTTTCGTTTAATTTCTGTCCAGAAAAAAAAGCGAACATTATTTTTGCAAATTCTGACTTTCTGTGCCTTGAGAGATGACTGGATGACATCATTACTGCACAAATGACATCCACACTAGTGTTGAAGAGCTTGCTATTGTGTGACTACTTACTGCCTGTTTAAACATTTATCTTTTGCGTCATTGACACATTGACAAATGGAATTGAGTCTAATGCTTGGTTTTGTTGTTCAATGTATGATTTACCTATGACATACCAGCCCACCACAGCCAGTTGCTCTCCTTATTAATAATTGCAATTCCTCTTATTAAGCTGGAATGCACCTTACCAACACCACACGGCACCTATTTACTCCCATCAAGCCAGAAAATGTATAATACCAGAACAATATTGACAATCTGAGATAGCATTGTCATCTGCTGCTGTTGACCGAACAAATCTGGTTTAGAGCCGAAATGAGAAAGACACAATACAATTTTAGGGATAAATACAGAAATAAATTGTGTATCTTTCAAAAAACGTATAAAATACAAGGAACACATATAATTTGACATATATGCTGTGACATCATTAAACTATTGATAATTCAATTCATAGATTCTGATGTGCCGTGCCTTTAAGTACATCGCTACTACCCAGGTGACATGCACACTATTGCTGAAGAACTGTTACTGTTATAATTAACACTGTAAATACCACTTTGCAATGTCTAATGCTTCAATTTACCGTTTATTAGTTATCATTATCGGATTGCAGTTCTGAAAATGTTGGGAAGACTTTGGATTTTCCATGAAAGCCTTGCTGTATGGGTTTTGTAAATTTACAGTTAGGACTGTAAAACATACAGTATATCTGCTACTGTTATAGTTTCTATTTTTCAATCTTAGATTTGATTGTTAATTAAACATTAACAGTTTAAATAGGAGCAGAAAATTGCCATTTCTAGGTTCGGTGTGTCTTAGTTCCAAAAAGGTTGAGAAACACCATCACCTTGTACTTTCACAAGACGGACAATCAGGTGTTCACCCAGCGCTAACTCAGAATGTCTTGAAATGCCTCATGCGGTTTGGGAAATGAATGTCAATTATTCAGAAGGGCAAAAAAAAGAAGAATAACGTGGCAGGCTTTTGAATGTCAAATAGCAATTCAGGCGAGGCAAAGGTAAACACGGCAGAGCTTGGAGAAAAAAAAGGGAAGTAGACAAGACATTCATTTTCGCTGGAACACACTTTGCAAAGACAACATAAAAATAATCTGCTACTTGTTGTGCTGTTCCCGAGGACACTCGGAGTTTTGCTCAATTGTAATCCTAATTAAAACAATCCATCTGCTTTCTCCTTCTTCTCATTGCGTATTCTGTTTACTCATTGAGGCTATAGAAAGCAGGGCCGCTGGTGAGATTTCAATAAAGTGAAAACAATGGAATTAGTCATGACTTTGCCTGACGCCTCTTCTCACCGTCAGTTCCAACCGCAATCACTGCAGTTCATAGAAAGTCCCGGTTTTGATCTGGTGCTACGGGGGGAATGTGTTAGCCCATTCCTTCTGATATGCAAAGCTAACGTCAGGGTTTTGAAAAGGAAAATCCTCAAACACCCCACACTCTTTTCTTCTTCTAGATGTATTTTCATCCTCAAATCAGCTCGTAGTTGCTTACAGCCAAACTCTTTTGTTAGCTTTCAAAATGTACAAGGGTACATTGTCAGCGTTAAGTACACATCATGTTGCGAGGCTCTAAAAAAATAGCCTCAGTCTTTCAGCGGCTTAATCCACCCCTCTCGTTTTTCCTCCACCCCACTTTCATTACCGCAGTCTGCTTTTGCAAGGACCACCTGACAAATAAGGGACACCTAAGAGTCAGCTCCACAGTGCAGCGTTCCCGGAATATCAAGCAGCACTAATGAAGTCATTTGTTTGAGGGTTGCCAGGTCTCCCACCAAGGCTAATAACCATTAGTCAGTCAGCGCTTCGGTAAAAGGAGAGTCCGCGTGACTCTCGCGGATTGTCTCTGAAATTGCAATCGTCTCCGATGATACCTTGACCGTTTATCACCCAAGTAAGGACAACCAAAGGTTCCAACGATATTTCAATAGCCAAACTATAGGTGCCGGTTGGATAGAGGTTAAAATATCTGGCAACATTTAGAAAGGAATGTTAATTATTCCCCAAAAGTATTCTAATTTAGGATTTATGCATCTTATTTTAATATATGCTATCTTGTTTCTTTAAAATAATTAAACAATTCCTTTATTAGAAACACATTTATTTTATCCGGCAGCAGTGTCTGGAGTAACACTTTACTTTTCTTGGTAAAGAGTAATGTAACGGGTTATTAATACAATTGCGTAACTCACCTGTCATCACAAAATGGTGCCACCTTTTAAAACAAACCATGGATACAAACGATGTTTTCTGTTATTTGATAGTTCCTCTTTCGCTGATAAAGCTATATCAAACCCTATATCCGGCAACAACAACATTCAATAGTTGGGCATGTTTAAATCAACATGCAAACTACACAGGGTTGGGTAGGGTTACTTAAACTTGATTACTTTCAATTACTTTTGGATTACTCCAATACCAAATATGCTAATAAAAGACAAAATAAATTAAATTTGAATAAAATTACTACATTTTGTGCAGGCTTGGGGAGTAACGGAATACATGGAACGGCAAAAATGATGTTGGCAAGCTGTTTGGATTTATTTTCATTTTGTTTCTGTCGCATTCTATGTTAGTTTTGCCGGAGATCAAAGAGATCAAAGCCGGGAGAGAAAGCTTACCACGTGTTGTGAGTCATGATTTTATTCATATTTAGTTTTTTTGTCTTTTATTAGCATATTTGGTATTGGAGTAATCCAAAAGTAATTGAAAGTAATCAAGTTAAAGTAACCCTACCCATCCCTGAAACTACAATTGAATACAGTTAAAGTGGTGCCTTTTCTTGCACTGAGTACAAGAACAATTAATTCCTCCCTACTGATATTCTGACATTCTCCCTAACGTATTTACTGAAATCCAAGCTGTATTTAAAATGATCAAATAAATCACTGTAATCTAAGGGTCAGTTTCTATGCACATATTTGTTTGTGCGTTACAAGTAGTCAAAAGTACGCTGAGTGTGAAGAGGGGGCTTGTTTTTATCAGGAACAACAAATCAATGGGAAACGTGAGCGCAGAATTTATCGTAAAAAAGAGCTGAATTTATGTATTTTTATTCGTAAAATAATTTTTGCAATATGCCGTGTCTAGAAAAACAAGTCTTGGACATTTTTTAGAAATGGAGAAGGACACATTAAAGTGGTTTAAAGACAAACGACAAAATGGATATGGAGTGTCTTGGATGTGTTCTCTTGCAATTGTTCAACATTGCACAAGCAAATAAGTATAAAGTCTTCACCGTTTCCACAGGTTGGTATACTTATCGTCTATTTATTTGATGTGGCCAACTTCATTGTTAATATATACGATAATTTGTGCCAAGATAGTTACTTCCAGAGTAAGGTGCTACTTTTGGGTGTCAGTAATCCGGGGGCTAGCACAATTATTTTTTTAATGAAGTCACTAATTCCTTTTTTTTAAGTAACGCGCCCTGCACTGTGTAGGAGAGGGTAACTAATGTAGGTCACTGGATTATCTTCTATATACAAAAAAATTCTTATTTTACAAGAAAAAAAAATCAAATATCTTGAAACTAGAAAAAATAAACTTAAAAATAGCTAATTTGTCTGTTAGTGAGGTAAAACCAATCTGTATGTGTACATTGGAAAATCTAAACTCATTGTCAGAAAATTTTGACTATTTGTAAGTGATTTATTTTTTTAATTCTGTCATAAATAGAATACATTTTCCTTAAAATGTCTTATATAGATTGTTATAGATTGTTTTGCTTTCTTTCTGATGCTGGTAGAAAACAGTATCTTGCGTCTGCTGGATAAGATAAGATACATTTTCTCATTCAAAGGATGATTCTTCTTAGAAACATTATAAAAAACGTTTTTCTTATTAATATTTTAGCTTGTTTTTTAAATGATTAAGATTGTTCTTAAAATAAGCAAGGCCCTCAGCGGTATAAAATAATATATACATAGTAATAAAATGTTCTACCAATAGAGAAGTAATTCATTTTTGAGAACTATACACACACATATGGGGCTTTTTATATTTGAAGAACAAGCAAAAGTATCCTAAAATGAGAAAAAATATAACAAAAACAAACAGAATGAGATGCTAGTGGGGTAAGTAACGACCATACTGGTATGCTCAAATACTACTTAAAACTTACCATTCACAGTGAGAGCAACTTCCTTCTCCCCTGCGCCGACTTTTGGAACAACAGCACGACAAACATACTTCCCGGCATCCTCCTGCCGCACCGATTTCAGTGTGAGAATGTTCTCATTACTAAGCACCTGCAAGAAATAGCCGGAAAAAATATGAATAAAAAGCTATGTCAACACACAATACAAATATAAAATAGTAATAAAGGAAAATTACAAAGGGGAAGAAAAGCATTGCAGCACGAGGACTATTGGATACTATAAAGGGCACCTCTTTTCAATTATTAAAATCCAATTTGGCTTCTAAGCTCAGTGGAATCAAGAGGTTCACGTTGGCCTTCTACGTAGAAAAAGAAAGGTGAAATTGGTTGGAAATTGGGGATCAAACCCACATATTCTGACTAATAATGACCCGAGGTTCCTATACAAACCAATGATGATGTCATGGGCAACAATGCAGCCTATGCTGTGTATAACAGCCAATGTTTGACATGAAAAACATGCATTTATGTTATCCATCTGTCTATTTTCTGCAACTCTTATCATCAGTAGGGTACTGGAGCCCATCCCTGCTATCTTTGGTCAGTGGGCAGTGGACACCCTAAACAATTTGGACCGGCCAATTAACCTAACATTCCTTTTTTTGGAATGTGGAAGGAAACCGAAGTGCCCGGAGAAAACACAACTCCATTCATAATATTAATTACAATAACAATATTAATTTAGTTGATCAGCAAACATACATGAATTATCATATAAACATGAATTTTGCAGGTTGTAGGTCGAGCAAATATAATGTATTAAAGATAATATAGAAAATGGAACTGACATGATTGTCCATCATCTTGCTGTTACGGATACACAGAAATTTCAAAAAGGCTAGGCCAAAAAACAAGTTTTTAAATGGTAGAATTTATTATTTGATTATTTGTCATTCGTATTTTTCCCTGTGTTTTTTAGCATGGGTTTTCAGTTATAGTACACAATATATGTTTAGCATATATTTTTAGATACACTACACGGTCTAGTGACATATTGTGGTCCAGTAATGCACGCAGTCCTTTAAAGTAAACAAAATTATCTAGTATGGAGGTACCGTTTTACCATTGGGCCCAAATTGTTGAAATAAATAAATGAGTGAAACTGTTTAAAATAGGCATCTTCTATGTCCAACTAGGGACATATTACTTGGAAATATTACTATTTTTTGTATTAAGATTCAAGATTGCCTTCATAGTCATTAACATGAAATGCTAAATAAATGTTCTTCGTGTACAGGGTATAGTGTTTATGAAATAAGTTTAAAACAGGATACAATATAATCAAATTCAATTAAATATTTAAATACAAATAGGGAAAGACCATGTACATATACAGTGTTGTTTTGTGTTGTGTATTACCATCATTACTCCACTGACTTCACAACTCGACTTCGGTGTACAAGTCAAGTCAAGTCATTTTTATTTGTATAGCTCTTAATCACAAAGAGTCTCCAAGGGCTGCACAGGTTATTGCACAGACTATTATTTCAGACTATTATTACACCATTAATTAATTAATTAATATTAATACATCCATGTGTGTATTATTACATACACACAATTAAAATAATAATACATTTTTGTCTAAGCCTCTTATTTCTAATAACAGTTCTACTTATTAAAGTGACACAGACAAACATTTTACAGTTTTAGTTTCTCAGTCATTTTATTGACCGATAGCCAAAAGCGTCGCGCTGGTTTGTGTGTCTTGGATAACAGCATTTTACAAAGGTCGCATCACGGAAAAAAAATATTGAGAACCACTGCTGTAAAAACGAGACGTTTCTAGCATCCTCGGGTAGAATGTAAAAAAATAAATAAAACACACTCACCACTCCAGAACCTCTTTTCATCCACACTATTGTAAGAGAGGGGTTTCCCGTCCATGCGCAGTTAAAAACAGCATCAGATCCAAGGTCCACCTGCAAGGACTGAGGCTCCGCTGCCATGCGAGGCCCGACTGTGGAGACAAAAACAACATTGGCCGATGATCAGGCACCATGACGGAACAACTAGAAATGAACTCACTTGAGGCAAACTGTTTCAAGGACGTTCACCTTACAGTTTGGTCTAACAAAATAGTATTTAAAAACATGAATAATAGCTGAACAGAAGAATGCAGACAAAATTGAGGAGAAGCTTGAAAGATATATTTTTTTAGTTGTTCTCCTTGTAGAATTAAAATTGCTTTGATCACGGTTAGCAAATCCCTTAACCACCTGAGTCATTGGGGCACCACTGAGGAAGTAACTCTGGACACTTTTCTTCACACTTCTTCACACTTCCTAGCCTTTTTTTGGGGAATTGGCAAAAATGGCACCAGTCCATTCCTTGATGCTGCCTTCCCCTTCTCCTGTCTCCTTGGACTGGGCCCTGGTAAATGATCTTGGCCAGTCCTGATACTATTGTGACGTGACCATACCACTCCGGTTTTTGTCTACGCACAACAGTTATTTCCAGGGTCCAGTGTGCCCTCTAATGGTGTTGCACACTACCTTGTTTGCCACATGGGCTATGTAGCTGATGCCTAGAAGTTCCCTGTGGTATCGCATCTCCACGGCCTGGATTTGCTTTTCCAGCTTTGCTATGAGAATCAATGTATCGCAAACGTAGAACTAAGCACCAGCGCTTGCATGAGTCTGATCTTAAATTTCACTTCTATGTCCTTGGCCTTCCAGATGGGGTTAAGTTGGGGTTATCCTGGCTATGATTTCTGGTTCTGACACCTCTTGTATAAGATAGCACCGAGACATGTACATTTGGTGACAGGTTCTAGCTCTCTGTGGTTGATGGTGATGTTTGTTGTGATACCTTGGGGATTGATCATTTATTTCGCTGTTCCTGTGCTTATTTCCATCCCATGCATGGTTGATGCTTTTTCCATGCCTATGTTGTAATTCTGCATGTTGTCCCACAAGACAGCTTGCCATACTTTGTCAAACTCCTTCTTGAAATCTTGAATACAGTACCCAAAATGTGACCAGTCATGTCCTGTAGGGATACGGCACATACTAGATATTGGTCCATATGGTCATGACAGCCACTAATGCCAGTGACACTATGGTCACAACTACAGAGCGGACAATGTTGCTTGTGATCTGCAAAAAAACACGTGAGGGAAGTCATAGGCTCTGGAACTAGGGCTCACTTTGTCTCGTCAGGCCCTCATAACTCACTCTTGGCTCACGTCCAATTTCAAAACATGGTTGGTTCGATCCCTTAACCACTATGGATTTAGGGGCACAATTTCCTGTACAGCCTGGTGGTGCCCATCCCTCTCCAGGCCAACAAATGTTTCCACCCAGGCTCAAACTGGGACATTTCCCGTGTTAGGCAAATGTGCTAACCACTGCACCACAGAAACGGAAGAAAATGCCCATTTATCTCAGGTGTTACACATCGTGCATCAAGGAGAAGTACAGGGACAATACCTCAAAACCTGTCAAATATATATCGTGAGTCAAAAAATGTGATCATTTCTAAATGGACTATCAAATGTAACATACACAGCCTTTGACTTCAACCTGTCATTCTTTTTTTCTTTTCAGGTGATCCGTTTATAAAAAAATAAAATAAAAAGAAAATTAAACTTTTCTAAGTCAACACTCACAATAGACGTCAACATTGCGGCTAACGTTGCTGCTGCCGAGTTGGTTGGTGACTGCACAGGAGACGGGCTCCGTGAAGAAAGAGTGGTCCACAATCACTTCATACGTGTCTCCCAAGACTTCTTTAATTATACTTCCTCCTTTGGCCCACCTGGAAAGACAATTTAAAGGAGGATTAGGAATGGAAAATGGAGAGAACTCTTCCAGTTGTTGTTTTCACTCCTTTTGAACTGAGTATTTATCTTTCTTCTCAATAAAAGAAACATTTTGTGTGCTGACCAAGCTACAAGGTGCATAGGAGCTTAGACTCAAGGCAATATGTAGTCAGAAAAAAAAGAAGATAAAGTAAACATTTGTTAATGTCAGGCTACTCTTATTTTGTGTAGCTTTCAGCTGACATTAGTACTTGGCTACAGAAAATGGAACAGAGGAAAAAGTGATGATGCATAATCAGTTCAAGAACAGTATCCTTGGAATTGCCACATGTTTGTCAGAAGTGATATAAGTGGTCCGTGGAAATGCTTGTGAAATACTTACAAATAGTCATATTAGCTTTTTCAGAAATAAATGCAATACAAAAGGAAAACAATGTTTAACTTGTAGATTATTGTTATCCATTTTTAATGAAATTATATTGTTACTTTTTTGAGAAAAACACTAAGTAAACTAATCTGCCAGTGGAATATAATTATCTCACTTGTTTTGCAGCATTTTTAGTAAAACAATAGTAAGAGGAGAAAGATAATCTATGACTGAAGATTTGTATTCATAATTTTATAGTAGATAGTAAATGGTTGTGTTATTTAAGACGTATTTTGTACGAAAATATAATAAAAAAAACTTTTGGAAATGAAAAAATTAGATTGATTAAATTGTTGATTGAAGGGACAGTGTGTATTATTTAGCACCTACTAGTGGTAAAAAAAGTTAATTAAAACAGGATTCATTTGAATAAGCGGATAGGTGAAAATTCATGGACTCTCTCTTTTTTATTTAAATCATTATTAGCGTTTAAATATAAAGATAGGGAAAATTAATGACTGAATATTTTAGTGCTGTTTAACCTTGAAATTGGAAATTAACCCTTTAACTTTTCTTTGACTGATTGGTTTAAACTTTAAATATTAATTAATTTATTGTGTAACAACCAAAAATAATACATCTATCAACATTCCTTTTTAAAAAATACTTGAGGAATATACAATTATTCGAGATAACATGAGACTCACCTAGAGCAAGCTGACAGAATTTTCCACCATTTTGCAGCTATGGGTACCCATAATAACAAAAATCCAGCAAAAGGCTGGGCATTAAAAAATTAGAAAATAGTTTGTATTTGTCAGTTGACTCACCATCATTTGAATTCTGCCTACCGCTTTTAGCACTAGTTTTTGGTTGCGCATCACAATACAGCAAGAGCTATCTGTCAAATAATACACGCTGCCACTTTAAGTATGTGTCTTTTACATTACTAGAAAACAGTTTAAAATATTATTTAATTGCATTTGAAAGAGGAAAATATATGTTGTTGTTTTTGTAGAATTTGTATATGTAGTGATAACCTAACATGCCTGAATGTGATAAGAGAAAATTAACTAATTACTTCATTCAGTTGACTATTAATTCACAGAATGGTCATTTTCCGGTTGGGTAAAAATATATATACCAGGGAAATGGGCCACAACATTACAAACAGTACAAAGCAGTATTTAACATGCAGTGGGAGAAATAAAGAAATAGACCCCTGTCTAATCCACATTTCAGTTATCGCTGGTTTATTGCCACAAAGATTTTGAATTTCATCGTCCTTATTGTCATAGATATTTACATAATTTGCATTTTCTTGTACAGACAGCACAAAGCAAATGTTATCATAGGGGGTAGGTTTGGGAGGGTTTTGTGTGTTGTGTAGGCATGACTGTGTGCTACAGAAAAGCAGTTATGTTGTAAACCAATCCATCATTTAAGTTGGACTGAGATAAATGTCAGAGGAGCACAGGGAAATGGCGATCACCAACTGGTGCTTGATGGATTAATAATTTTTGTGAAACAACTGAGGTGGCGTTGGGAGGGAAGCTAAAAGCGAGGCTGCAGGTCCGGCTAGGCTCACAACTCTCTTAAACCACGCTTCCAAAGCCTGGACCACACAAATGCCAGATCAATTTTCCAAGAAACATAGGACCTGGAGCTACATCTTGTGGGAAACCGCTACATTCAGGAAATTTTGTATTTTAATCACTGCGAAGACCTGGGTCAATCCAAGGATACCCAATACTAGACTTTAGTTAGCCAGCCATTCTCTCAATGTATTTCTTACACTGAAAAGAGAAGCCGTTCAATTCCGTAGTACTTTTCTCTACTGACAATTAAGACCATTCATTTAATTGCAATTTTGTGTTCTGTATTTTTATGTGTAGATCTATAATTATGAATATGTTACGGTCGGAAAGTTTGTCATCTTGAAATAAGTTTGACCCTTGGAAGCTTATACAAAGGTGCCATGCTAGTCCGCAGAATTTCATTTTTTGCGTGTGTTCTGGTCCTTCTTAATCGCCATAACCAAGGGATTTTTGTATCTCCAACCTCTAGCAAATAGGGATGAGCCGTGCGGGTAAAGAAAGTGTGAATAGGATACACCAACCAATTAAAAAAATAAAGTAAAAATAATTATCTCAATGATCTTCACAGAAGATAATGTATTTGCTTTTCTAAATGAGTATCATCTTGAGCCATTTTGATGACAATGATGAGGGCAATGATATAATTACATGTCAGGCAATAATAACAGCGATAAGGATGATTATGGAGATGATAGCGTAATTTGCGATGGCAGCAGCGTTATCAATCCCGCCGTAAATTATTCTGACTGGGAAGTTTTGGAAATTATGTTGGAAGAGGCAATTCATTGAGTTCTGTTTGCTTGCTGTGAAGCTTTCAACTATTTGTTTTCAAATATCAAGTCATTCCAAACATGAAGCATTTTGCAATGTTTTCCTATCTATGTGGTTTGACAACTCTGAGTTGAAACTGAGGTTAAATGTGCAATGACACTCACGAACAAAACCAAAAAAGCACACACAAAAAAGTGTGTCAAGTGGAAAACTGTTGAATTAATACGTTTTATGTTCAGTTACCAATGAGGCTCTAAGTATGTTCATCCAGCTAGCCGAATCAAAATGTAAAAAATATAAAAACTTTATGTCTAAAATGGTAAACATAAAATACTACGAAATTAAAATATCTTGTCATTTTTTTGCATAATAGAATGTGCAAAAAATGCAACAAAAAAAGAAAAGAAAGGAAAAACAAAAAGGCCAGATAATGTATGTATATACGTCTTTTTTTAAATAAGATAGTCCGGCATTACGTTTTTTTCAGTAAGACAAGCACATACAAAAACAATGAAAATTTTTAAAAATTGCCAAAAAACACACACAAACATATTTTGGACCGTGGCCAACCCAAATGCCCAAACACCCAAACAAGTTAAGCACGTTGGCACCCAAGTCGGTCATGCTTTTGTCCCTCCAGATGAAATGGCACACAAGAAAGCGGCCATGTCACTCGGGTCAGGATCACACAACAAACAAACAAACAAACAATCAAACAAACAATCAAACAGGTTCCAAAACCCTAAAATAATTTGTATTTCTTATTTATTATATCCAAATAATCCTTTTTACTCCATTGCATATTTGATGACATATGTTATATAGTCAAGTCAAGTCATTTTTATTTGTATAGCCCTTAATCACAAAGGGTCTCAAAGGGGTTCACAGGTTATTACACATGAACAGTTTAGGTTATTCATATGCTATAGAGTAGAAGTGAGTTTTAAGCTTAGATTAAAACATTTCCACTGAGGTTGCAGATCGGATCTCAGGGGGAAGAGCATTCCACAGCACCGGTGCCCGGATGGAGAACGCTCTCAAACCAGCAGAACACTTCTAATATTTTTTATGAACAAAAAATGGTGTGTCCTTTATTCAAAACTGGAAAAGGTATCCTACATATTAGGTCAATCACAATAATTTTAGAAGAACAACGCATCATGATGCGACCAAAGAGCGGCATGCAAATCAAGCTCTTTGTTGACGCTTTGGTGCACACTTCTGTGCAGCAAACATGGGACCTAATTGTCTTTGTTTGCCACTCTCTCCCATCTCTAGAGACTTCTTGTTTATTTCTGGGAAAAAAAAAATAATGAAAAAAGTCTTGTTTCTTCATCAAAGGATGGGAACTGGATTGCATCCCAGCTGGCTCTTTTACCTTTATGATTACAATCACATTCCCAACGAGCCTTTTTCAAATCAGGATAGTTTTAAAAATATGTTATCATTAATTCCATGGTGTCCTGTTTGTCCTCATCAATTATTAGTGTGCATAGTGTGGATTCACCCTCGGCAAATTACTCCTCTCATTGTCATGATTAGCGATGTGAATCACCTGTGCCCACTCATTTGGTGCCGACCGCTGCTGGCTCTGATTGGCTCCCTTTCCATATTTAAACCCAGTCCTGTCAATCCCCTGTTGTCAGTCCGTCTGCGAACCTCTGTTTATACAAGGCAAGCCTTTTTCGACCTGGACTCCCGCCTGTCCTTTTTTTGCTCCCGTTTGTCTCCGGCTACTACCTGTTTTGATGCTCTCCCTTCCCGGCTTACGACCTATTTTTGATCCCGACTATCTCTACTCTCCTGTCCTGGCTTACGACTCATTTCCGACCCCGACCACGTTTTTGCTCTCCCAGTCCCGGCTATCGACCTGTTTTTCTGTCACGACACCGACATTGCTCGCTACGGAAGATGCACTTCCGTATTCTGATCAAAATCCAAGTGCGAGTGTGACTTGCTTCCCGCGTTCAGCGAACACCGGATCGTGGGCGCAGCCCTTTCTCTTTCTTTCAATGAAACTTGTGGAAAACGTTACGCAATTGGGTCATGATTCCGTTCTGGCCCTGACACTTATTAATGATTGCAATTCACCGTATTCTGCAATAATAACACAATGGCAAGACGGACTATCTATAATAAAAAAAACAGATAATATCTGCAAACAAGTTTATTTTATTTGCCAAAAAAACAACACATACAATGATTTCAGAATCTTTCTTAGTTTTTTCCCGCCCGTTTTCAGTAAATTTAGAGTTGCTTATTATACGTAGGAGTGCATCATTTTGAAGACTTAATTTGATATACAAATGGTTTTAGTCTAACATAAACTCTCACACATTAGCTTAATTTGCAACAGAGACAGATAGGAGTATCAGTTCCCATTGTCCTCCTACACTACACACTCTCCTCACATTGGCGAAAACTCTCTTACTGTCTTCAGTAGAGTGTAGATGGCAGAGCAATATGCAGGGAAAATAAATGCTTGATAGAGGATAACATTTGCTTGTGTACCGCCACATTATTAGCAATTTATGATGAGGTCGTCGTCTGCTACTATGGTCAAGCTGAGATTGTCTACAAAAAACCCACGCATTCATTCTCCAGACTATAAGGTGCACTTAAATTGGTCAGAATTTTGAATGCCTGCCATAGATCGCAGTATATGGAGGTAAGATTGGAAATGCAGACAGTAATTCTTGGTCTGTATTAACATACAAGGTTTTATGGTATTTTAGCAGTAATAATTGTTCAAACTTACAATCATGACTAAGCGAATTGCAAAATCTTGTATGCAACAGAAATCGAACCCGTGTAGTGGCGGTGAGAGAGCTGACATTTTACCATCAAGCCACCAGTATGGCATACAACAGTATTAGACCTTTTCTCATTATCACACTACCTTTCTGGTGCCTGGAACACTGATTTGCATAATGCATTCTGACAGTACTTCTTCACCAAGGAATGTTAGAAAATGGAGGAGAAAGAAAGTCTTTCAATGAAATACTATTCTCACTCTGTTACGTATGCATACTTATGAAGCTGAGAGGTTATTGACGCACAGAAAAATGCATATAATGTTTTTTGCTTTTGATCAGCGGCACCAATACGTGCATTAATGCGTACCAGACACACGGTAGCTCTTACTCTAGTCTCGCTTTCATGTGCCTAGTGTCATGATTATTGATGGGTGTCAACCGCCGCGGGTTCTGATTGGTTCCCTGTCCCGACTTAAACCCAGTCCTGTCAGTCTCCTGTTTTCAGTCCGTCTGCGAACCTCAGTGTATACTAGGCAAGCCCTTTTCAACCCTGACTCCCGCCTGTCCTTGTTTTAGCTCCCGTTTGTCTCCAGCTACGACCTGTTTTGATCCTGACAACATCTGCTCTCCTGTCCCGGCTACCGACCCCTATTCATTCTGGCTTGCGACTCTTTTCTGAATACAAACACGCCTTTCTCTCCAAGCCCCAGCTACCGACCAGTATTTCCGTCCCTGACATCGCCATAGATCGCTACGGAAGATCCACTTCCGTGTTCGGATCACAATCCGAATACGAGAGCGACTTGCTTCCCGAGTCAGGCGAGCATCGGATTGCGGGCGCTGCCCTTCCTCTTTCTTTCAATAAAATTGTGAGAAAACTTTATGCGATTGGTTCTCGCCTTTGTGCTGGTTGTGACACCGAGTAGTCCAGTGCACCTTATGTATGAAACATATATGACAAGAGTCTATTTCAGGGGCTGGGGCTTATAACTCAGTGCACCTTAGGGTGCAGATTTTCTTTTTTTTTTAATTCCTGTACAGAAAAACTTTTTAAGGCGTAAATATTTTGAAATGATCAAAAAGGTATGTAAAATGGGGAAAATGTATTCATTAGCGCATCTAAAGACTTAATTCGTCGTTTTTTGAAACTTGATGCTTTGAGTAAGATTTACAGGCGACCCAAAGCGCTGTTCGTCATCGGGAACCACCGTGACTTTCCCCTGCCGTCTGCACTATCTGGGCCCCTTGTTTGAAGTGTCTGTTAAACGGAGGCTCGCAAAGTGGCGAGGTGCACGCCGGGGAATGGATGGCTCTCCCAGGGAAGGCGAAGAGGCGTTCATCTAAGAGCTACCCTGTCCTTGTGCTTTATCTGATATGGGCTAGACAGAGTGTATTAGCACTGAATAATAGCCTCACACTGCTTGATCAGCTCCTTGCCCTCGTCGCATGATCTTGCTCTCCAGAGGGCAAACGTGGGGGTTCACTCGAGTCAAAGGCTTTCAGACGTGCATTATCGCCCCCCCAAAATACCCAACTCCCACCCACATACGTAATACACGGGATGGTGGAATGCTTATATAAACTGCAGAGAAAGCAGGAGACTTCGAATCAGGAGTTCTCCTGTGAAGCTGACCTTGATGTTTCAAAAGTCATTAGTCTGTCTGGATGTTATTGAATGGTCTTGCGTCAGTCACTAAAAGCCAGATACCGCATTGACATTGAAGGGGAAAGAGGCGATAACACTTAAATGAACCGAATATTATGTTTTTAGCTTTTTGATTAGTAAAATAATAAACACAGTCTGGATTAAGAATGTAAAAGAAAAGTACAGGTGATATTGGACTTGTCTTACCAGTAACATTGATAATTGACTCATTTTCTGCTATTGCCAATGAAAAAAAGATTTCATGGTAATGGTTTGGTCCTGAAGGTCTTAAAGGAGCGGTACGGAATTTGAAACTTCTTTAATTGCTGCTGCCTGCTCCTGGCTTCTGTCATCGTTGTAGCCTCAGTCAGCTCATTCAATATGCATATGTTATAATGTTTCTTCAACACACATATTTTTTTAGGGTTTGCATTTGAACTCCAATTGAAGCATTATTAAATGACTTTGTGTTTTGACCGTAAACAGCATACATTTTTCAAAAGGACTGTGTGTATGGTCTTATTGTGGCTTAGTAGTATCAAATAATATTGATTTGAATACTAAGCAAATATACATCGATATGTTTCATCGATTTTCTGCACTAATTATCCCGAGTATGGTCGCGGAGGTGCTAGAGCCCATCGAGGTCATATTTGGGTAATGGGCAAGGGACACCCTGAACTGGTTACTAGCCAGTCTCAGGGCACACAGAGACAGACAACCATTCACACACACATTCCTTCCAAGGGAACAATTAGAAGTCGCCAATCAACCTGCCAAGCATGCCTTTGAAGGTGGTAGAAAACCAGAGAGCCCCACCGTAGGACACCCATAGAGACATGGGGAGAAAGTGCTAACTTTGTATGGGGATGATGTGATAACCAGTCAATGCCTTGCAGTTTGGTTTGAATTTGTCACTGTAGATGTTTTTCTTTGTTGGTTCCTAGTTAGCCTGGCTGCTCACTGCATGTTTTTTGGTTGGCTAGCCTCAAATTTTTCCATCGCGGCTGTGGCGGCCTTTCGTTAATAGGTTTTAGTTAGCCCCCGTTTGATCGTCATGTTTTTTTTTCCAGTTTGTTGTTGTTTTTTTGTTTTTTTCCAGTTTGCCCCTTTTTTGGCAGCTCGCCCTTTGTTGTACCCTTACTGCATCCACCTGTGACACTACGCTTAGGCATTGTCCACAAAAACTACCTAAACTTCGCTTGAAACAATATGGGGACTAGCTTGCAACTGTACCGGTGTTCCTCACATGGCGTTACAGCTCAGGAAGTCAAAGACGAGACAGGCTGTCTTCAAAACGCATTATCTCGGATCATAATTGGAATATTCCAAAATAATATATATACGGCGGCGCAGTGGTTAGCGCGTGTGCGGCACAGTTCTAAGGTCATGGGAACCTCCTGTGTGGGTTCGAATCCAGCTACCAGACTTCTTGTGCAGAGTTTGTATGTTCTCCCCGTGCTTGCGTGGGTTTCCTCCGGGCACTCCGGTTCCCTCCCACATTCCAAAGACATGCATTTCAGGTGGATTGGCCGGTCCAAATTTTCCCTAGGTGTGAATGAGCGAGCGAGTTGTCTGTCCCTGTGTGCCCTGCGATTGGCTGGCAACCAGTTCAGGGTGTCCCCTGCCCACTGCCCGATTGCTGGGATGGGCTCCAGCAACCCCGCGACCCTACTGAGGGTAAGCGGTGCAGCTAACGAGATGAAATATTTTACGGAAAAAGAATATGTACTATTTACTCACATTGTATGTTTAAGTATTTAGTTAGAGTATTCTGTTTTGGGTTGTTGTGTCATATCAAAATATAAAACACATTATGCACCTTAGCCAAATTCCCCATATCTACTTACACTACCTTTCCCAATTTTAAGTCGTAGTCCAAAGAAAAGTATATGTTGTTTACTCCAAAAGGCTGGAGCAGGTTAAAAACCAGAATATTGTGATTTTATGTATTTTTGTGATTTTTTAACATCCAATAGAGATGTTGCTTCATTTATTTTTAAAATAATTTGATATAAAAATTTGTGTTCTGTGTTACGACCCAACAAAATAAGACCTCTAGAAAACAAAAGCTACACCTGCCAGTGCATCTTAGCGCTTTATATCTAAGGGGAGAAATGTGCTTCGAGCATTGATCCAGTCACATAACAAGAGAGGTGAAATCTCTTTGCAGTTGCAATAGACACCCTGTCTCTGCTGTGCACCCACACAATCAAATACAAACCTTGTTTTTCAACAATATCACCGAACCCTCGGCACCCCTTCCCCCAATTTGCCCTCCACCTCCACCCCCACGCTGTTTTTCAAAAGGCCAAAATCTATCAAAAAAATAAAAGACAACGTCTCTGTTTTGCCACCTGTGAGTGTGTTGTACATCCATTTCATTTCCCAGTACCGCTACCCGATTCATGGCCGGCCAAATCCTTTTGCGATCGATTTCACTCCATTTATTTTTTACACTGTTTTTTAAACAAAACTCCCACACGGTAAAAAGAAACAAATCAGTTTAGCATCACTCTCTCACAGCCTGTTACAAGAATGCATGAGTGTGATTTTTTGGGGTTGTGTAACTTCAGACAAACACATCCAAAAGTTTAGAAATAAAGTGATTGGCGGCAAATTAAATTGTTTTGTATGAGGTGTGGGGAGGTAAAATGCATTTTTAAAAAACACATACATAAATTTATCTACGACAGTCCCAAATGTCCACAGTGAGCTTTGGTGCGTTGGTCAGCAATACATTTATACCACAAGCATAGCACATACCCAAGGGGGAAACCTGTCATAATACAGTGCACTTAAACACAAAGCAATCTTTCAGAAATAACACCAACAACGACAAAAAAACTGTAATCTGGAGATCTTGACCCCCAAAGCAAAAACTACACAACAAATCACAGGGATTCGTTTGACTGAATGCTTGTCAGGCATGAGAGGGGTTCTCTTCATGACTTTGAGAGATATTTACTTTTGCTTTCAGATTTAATGTGAGTCAGTATAAGAGCTGAATTAATACCTGTACAAAGTCAACTATGTTTGTTTTTAGACATTCTTAAAAAGAAAGAGTAGAAGTAGAATATTAACACCACTTCATAGACAAATAACGATAGATTGACACATCTGACAGTTTCTGTCATAAACAGCTGTTAGCCAATTGTAAAAGGACATACTGTAATGTTAGCTAAACTATAAAGTGTCGGTGAAAATTTCCACCTCACAAAATTATGTTACAACTAAAAGCCAAATATGTAGGTATTTCAATTGCAAATACCGGTACTTCATCAAATTTGAACTATATTTGATGCAGTAGACTGTAGAGGTGAGCCAAGTTCTATTTAGCCCATAAATAAAGCTAGCTATTAGCAAGCTTTATTGGCTAATAACAAAGGTGAATTTGCCATTGTTCTTTTGAGTAACCGTCATAAAACGCAATGTCTCTGTTTTGCCACATGTGACAAAACTAAAAAAGCTGAAAAAGCTACACAATGGTTCGTAGGGAGAAAACAAACAACATATGACTTAAGTAGGCTATTCTAAGAGTGACATAGATAACATTTAATACTAAAATTATGTCTTTGGTTGGATCAAATACTGCAGTATGATTACTTTCAAGTCTGTGTATGTTAGAGTCTGGCATACCTCCCCCAGCAGAGGGCCCGACTGGGGTTTTGAACTGGGCAAAGGTGTGCCTGATTATCACACACCTGTGTTCAATTATCCTAAACTCATTAAAAGGATTTTTTGTTCAGCAAACTCAGTATTTTGAGTTCTCCCGTCATCCTCCTGTGTCATTTTTTACCACCAAGCCTGGTTTGTTTTTCTTCCGGTTACTTCGTTACTTTGCTACTTGCATTTTCTGTTTCCAGGGTTTTTTTTTTTTTTTTTTTTTTTTTTGTCCGGGCATTTTGCTTGTTGTTTTGTGCCCACTTGTTTGTTTGGTATTCCGGTCCTGATTTTGTTAAGAAATACCGACTTTGTTTCTAGCTTCACTGACTGCAGTTCCTGCCTTCTCCACATGATTTGATTGTATCAAATCATAAGAAATAATAGTTTGGATTCTTGTGCTCTTAGCACATCACAATGCTGCGACATCTAGGGGTCAAACACTACACATTGTCCCTTTATAGGGTAAAACAGCCCTAAAATATTCACTGAATGATAATAATAACAAAGTAAAAACATTTCACAAAAATGTCTCCCGATTAACAGGAAGACGTAAATAAAAAGTCCAAAGAGTCCAAGAGTGATATGAGTGAATTAGGAAATATCTGATAACTATATTCGACCTTGCATTGTTTGTGACACCAGGAAGAGGCTTAACAAAATGAATGAACCCCATGTTTTTATACAGCACTTTAAGTGAAGAGTCAAAGTGCTTAACAAATTTGATTTCATTTCCTAAATTATAAAATTTTGAAATTTTGTCTTCAGCTATTGCTTGTTAAAGGTGAGGTATGTTGTTTGAGGTGTCATTAAAAAACTGAAAGAAGAGTATGTGTGTAAAGTATGTGTTAAAATGGCTAACTGGGTTCAAAGAGCCTATATAGTCTTTTTACACCCTGCTTATCTGCTTCTATCTTGCATTTATCAGAGCCGTTAGGGACTCATTGCACAATAGGGAGGAGGAAAGGGTGGAGAGTGATTTCATGCTCGTCCTGGCAGTTATCTGTTAGTGTAGCAAGAAAAGGACTGATCAAAAGCCTACCCAAGCAAAAAAAAAAGAAGGGCTTATTGGAGAGTGTCCAAGAAAAACACGTTCTTGCACGCTCTACACACGCATTTTGACAGAGGCAATGATGATAACCAGAAGATGGCGTCAGCGGGTAAAATAATTCCGGACAGCACTTTTGAAGTTATTATCATATGTTTACTCTATAACGACCATGACCTCACCTGTACTGCGTGACGGGTGGGTTAGCCTTTGCAGAACAATGGAATCTTACAAGATTTCCTTCATGGACAGGTTGAGGCTCCACAGAGAGATTGACAAGAGGCAGGTCTAAAAGAGAACAAAGACAGAAAGAAGATACACAGGGTAAATGTCAGTGATTCCTTGGATGTGTCCTGGAGATATAAAAGAAGTCCTACAATGACTGGCTCTTGATGGCTTACTTCTCTCTTGCACAAATAAAATCAAGACACCTGACTTTTATACTCTATGAGCATCATGAAGCATTAGGGTCGCACTAAAAAGTAGAGTAACAGTTTTTTAAAATACGCCGTCAATTAACACAAATTAAAATCATAAATAAGGAAGCAACACATAGTCAGTTTATTACATGGAAGGCTAAGTGATTAATTACGATGAAGGGAAAATCTATTGGCCAATAAAGTAATGATTTTACGACATGTTACTGTTAATTTTTTTAAAAAAATTTAACCGAAAATTAAAAACTACAATGAAGTAAATGAATGTGTTTGACCTTGATTATACTCCATAGTTTTGATGCAGGGTGGGCAAACGACAGCCCTCAGGCTACATACAGACTGTCAGTAATACTATAATAAAGAAATATTACTACATAAATGCTAAAAATATGATACATACAAGAAAACTGCAGAAATACTAGAAAATACTGCTATGGAAATACTAATAAAACACCACATACAGCTACACTAACAAAATTTAATATCACTTTGAGTGTTTTAAATCTATAATATCATTTTGCTTTACTTGTGGGACACATTTTCCTCTTTCCAGCCAGATTTACTTCTAAAAACAGAACACGACACACGTTAAGGAAAAACTGCTTCCGATTATACCTTGTTGTTATTTTAATATTATTAAAACAAAATCAAAGGAAAACTTGACTTCATAATGAGTCTGAGTAAATGGCAATTTGCAAAATAAAATGTCAAAAACAGCAACAACAACACTGAGAAATCCACAGTGTGATCCACTAGAAATAACAATGAAAAACATCAGAGAAACATAACAAGCGTTCATATTATGTAAATGTAATAAACAACTTAATGTTTCCTAATTGAGAAAGGTGGATTGCCTTTGAAGGTACCATACTCATTTCCATTTCAATGCTGTCTCCGGTGAAAAAGGGGGTGGGGGATTTGTCAATTATAAACACACCCACACTGCAGTTTTGCAAAATTTCCTTTGGCTTGTTTTCATTTAAGTAATTCATTGAATATCTCATTTCTTTATATGCATATATATATATATATATATATATATATATATATAATCTTATCTCATCTCATTAGCTGCACCGCTTATCTTCAGTAGGGTCGCGGGGGTGCTGGAGCCCATCCCAGAAATCATCGGGCAGGGAGCTGGGGACACCCTGAACTGGTTTCCAGCAAATCGCAGGGCACACAGGGACAGACAACTCGCTCGCTCATTCACACCTAGGGACAATTTGGACCGGCCAATCCACCTGAAATGCATGCATGGTGAGAACATACAAACTCCGCACAGTAAGTCCGGTAGCTGGATTTGAACCCAAACAGGAGGTTCCCAAGACCTTAGAACTGTGCCGCACACGCGCTAACCACTGCGCCGCTGTGCTGCCCATATATATATATATATATATATATATATATATATATATATATATTTTATTTTTTATTTTTTTTTTTTTTTTGAGACACATTTCAGCAAAACCGCTAAGTCGCTTTCCAAACACAATCTAATTGTTAAGTGCATAGTATTTCACTGTGTAATATTACATGATTTGATCACATTTATGAAATAACATAAAATGCCAGAGCCTGTGTCCCATATAAACAAACATAACACTTAACCTCTAACTCTCCCTCCCCTAATCACTCAAAACCATTGTTGCTCATTTTCACCTTCATTTTACTAAAAGAAATACTACAGAAATACTAGAGTGATACTATAATAATAAAACAAATAAAACAACACTAAATAAATATTACTACAGTAATACAAGATTACTACCACAGAAATACTACAACATTTTCAGAAATATTACTTAAGAAATACTACAACATACAACTCCATTATTACAACTGAAATGATACTAAAATACAACCAATCACTACTACAGAAAGGCTACAAAAATAACACTCTGTTAATACTACTGATGTCACGGTTGCCAATGGCACCCAATTGGCCGTGTGGGGCCAGCTGCGGCTGGTTGACAGATTGGCTTCCCTTGTATTTAAGCTCAGTGCTCTCACTCACCCATTGTCAGTCCGTCAACGAACCTCTGCCCCGCAAGACGTGGGTTTTGACTCAGCCCTGTTTCCTGTTGATATTTCCTGTCTGGTATTGTTCAGTTTATTTTGTCCTGTTTAATACCGGTTTTCAGTTTCGTTCCCGTCTAGTTTGTCCTGTTTAAATTCTACATCCTGTTTTGATATCAATCCTGTCTTTCCCGTCCTGTCCAGTATCGACACCATCTGTCCGATATCTGTTCGGGCAATTGGTATCGATCTCGTCGGCCTCTGGCTTCCTTGTCATTCCACGGCAGACTGTTGCCTAACGTGCGTGACTACCCCATTTCCCGTAAAACAAACGGCTTGTGTGAGAAACGTCACGCATTTGGGTTCGTATCCTGTCCTGGTTCATAACAACAGAACTACTACAAAATTACTCCAAACATACATTTCAAAGACAGGGACTTATTATATTATTTTTGCTAATTTAAGTTTTAAAACCAATTTAATGGCACTTTTTCAAAGTATGAAAATGAATATAACATGTAGATATATGATTCAAATGAAATTAAATGATCTGCATTTATATAGCGCTTTTCAAGTCAATGGCTTCCCAAAGCGCTTTACAATGTGCTCCACATTTCCCAATAGCGGCCTTGTATTGCAGCCATGTAAGACGCTAACCTGCTTATTGGGGGTATTAGGGGTTCAGTGTCTTACCCAAGGAAACTTCGACATGTAACATGGACGAACCGGGATTCGAACTGGGATCCTTTGATCCCAAGACGAGCGCTCTACCTCCTGAGCTACTGCCGCTACTTTATTAATAAATACTAATCAGAAAAAACTGGATAGATCTCGAGGCCCCTGTCCACATTTTTTAACCCAGAGCAATCCGCATCTCCGTGTTTCCCACTCTTAATCTATTATGTAGACATCATGTTCTCTTATAACAAAGTATTGTTGCCAAAACGAGAAAATACAATCATGCAAAATCAGTGCCGGGGCATCTATTGCATTCGCTCCAACACCATTACCTTCGCCATCTGTGGTGGTGTTCTGTTACTGCACCAAGGACACTGTAGAATAGTCATTTGGGTAAGGGATGCATTTTTTTTTTTTTTTTCTAATTTTTTTGGTGTTGATGCTTGCGCTGCCATCTGTTTCCAAATGTGCTCGGTGTCTTTGCTCTCTATGTTCGACACTTCTAAT
The DNA here is from genome assembly GCF_059441175.1 of Urocampus carinirostris. NCBI lineage: Eukaryota > Metazoa > Chordata > Actinopteri > Syngnathiformes > Syngnathidae > Urocampus > Urocampus carinirostris. The sequence goes on from NC_142358.1 coordinate 34,391,415, forward strand.
GTAATAACAAGGGACTGCGCTTGGACGGGGATGAAGAGCAGTCAAACAACAGACAAACATCGCTGCTTGTGCAGCCAAAAAACGTCTTGTGTGTACGGCTGCAAACGGGGGTGGTTTTCAATGCACGGGCAAAACGGATTTTTGCCCCACGGCAGTGCAGATGTTCGCCGCTCGCTCAGCTGTCATAAAGCCCACGAGGAGGAAGTGGTCCAGCTCACTGTGCTCTAGTGAGGATTTTTGTCGGAAATGATCCAAAAGCGTAAACATGATGTTACATTCAAACTGGAGTATTTTCTAAAAATACATTATTTCGGCAAACACTAAAAAAAACATGAGGGAGATAATGATAGTTTTTATTTAATATCTTTATGTAACGGGTGTAATAATAATGCTGAAATATGTATAGTTTTTGTGTAAGTGTCCTGCAATGATGAGACCAACAGTGCCACTTGCTGGTATGGGGTAGGGTTTGGTTTGGCCTTTGAGATGTGACCGGAAGGCGGGGTTTTTGGCAGTCTACAACGAGCTTTCAACGGTAAGACACGATCTTTTGGTGCTCCGAAAAAAAGTTAATTTTAAACATTAAAACCACAGCTGACAAATCTCTCAACATGCACAGTAATGTGATTGATGTTGTCAAGCTGTTTGGATTTATTTTCGTTTTGTTTCTGTCGCCTTTTATGTTAGTTTTGCCGAACGTTGCATATTGTGCTAAAATGTTAATTCCCCTTATAGAGAAGCTTACCACATGTTGTGTTGTGACTCATTCATTGCAGGTAAATTCTACCCGTTTTTATACTCATTATTGTTATTATTTCTATTTTCTCATATATATAAAAAGGATGATATCGGTTAAAATTCAGACTAAAGGAAAATATGTTGAATTCCTTGTAAACGTTAAAAAACCACAATACGATCTCTTGTTAAAAGTATCTTGTTAAAATGGATGTAAAAATTTATTGTGATATTCAAAAAAAATATATATGTAAACTGAAAAGAAAGCTCTTTGAAATGTATTGGGCAGTCTAACAGCGAGCTGTCAACGAGATCAAAGCCAGCAGAAAAGCTTACCATGTGTTGTGACTCATTCATTTGCAGCAATTATAATAAAAACCTCATCATCTAGTCCAGCGTGAATGTGGATCTTTGGTGGGACAGGTACACCGCAATTACATCCATGGATCTATGTGTTAACAACTAGTTATTGAAAACAAGCCAATGGCTCGACGTTGCTGTCCGATAGAAGATTGGATTCGACTGCTTGGAGTGGTCGGTGGTCGGGAGCTGCATTAACCAATTTGGCTGCCAGGAAGCGTCGGAGACCCAATATAAGCAGACCACGCGGAAGCAGATTTTTCTTGTTTTTGTTGGTATTTTTTGGGGGTGCCTTGACAAGAACCCTATCTTAAAACGTTCTCAGAGGCCTTAAGTACACTTGTGTGAATTTTCACAAAAATTGGTTGGGCCGTTCCTGAGGCTATTAATCACTTACAAAAACACACACATTCACACGAATCTGGATATATAAAGTAGTTTAGATTAGATTAGCCTCTTGTATTTAATGCTGAAATATATTTATGTACAACAAAATTCATCACATAGACCAATGCTATCTTATAATAGGTAGATCTCTTCATAGGTGCATTAGATCCCAGCTGACCTTGAATGAAATGTGTTGTACACCCATTACTGGTTCACAGCCAGTTGCAGAGTACATATATCCGTATACTATACCTTTGTAGACATTTAGGATTCTTAATATTTCTTTGTGTATTTTAATTAGCATTTTATGGATTATGTGAATGTTACTTATTTTGTTGTTTGAGTGGGAAATGGCATTTGCCCATGTTGTTTTTAATAAAGACTCATGTGTTTACTGACGCAATCTAAGTCTTGTCTGTACTACAAATCAATAAAAACGTAAAGAAACACCATAACTATATATATACAGTATATATATATATATATATATATATATATATATATATATATATATATATATATATACACACGTAAATAAAATCTAACTAATCTTAAATGTAGCTAAACTTTTAACCGTAATGTCTTTTTATCCACACATTTAAGTCAGTAGATGGCCCAGGCATGTTTATTCCACACTAACCATGCCAGATTTGTAATAAGAGTGTCGTAAACTTCAACAAACATGTATTCCTCTTTTGGTCATGATATGCTAACTCCATTGCTGTTTTTTTTTCTGTGTAGCCTCTTCCAGTGAATACGTGAGACTGTTACAGGGCATGTGGGTGTGTGTCAAACCAATCTACACTTGCAATGTTAGTCAGCCCGTTGGGTGTTTTTAGCCATGCAAGTGGTTAATTGCGTGGACGAAAATGTGGGCAGAGGGAACCTCAAAGGCGAAAAAGACAGATGTGGCGCTGGAGAGGCCTGTCATAAAAAAAAATAAAAAAAAATCCAGCCAGCCAGAAGCTGAAGAGCAGCAAGGCAGACATTAAAGAGTTGGGGGAGATGTGGAACTGAGTTGGGGTGGGATGTCTTTGCTAATATGCTCGGTAATGTCAAAGCCAATTCACGATATAGTCAACAAAGCATTTGCCACTGAGATTCCCAGCCATTTCTGTCCCAATTTGTATTCGGACTATGCTAACCCAGCGGCCAATATACTTTCCTCAACAACAGTTTTAGCAATAACCTATTCCAAAGTAATACTGTCCTGAAATTCACTTACTCTTCTCAGTCACAAGCAATGTTCCCTCTAATTTTCCACGGGTCCGAGCGTTCACACAAAGTCGGTGAGCAACGCTTGAAACAACAGTGAGCAGCAGCAATCCCTAAGTCATTATCAAACATGTCCAAAACTTGACATCACGTTACATTTTCCTGAGTTTCCGGCAATGCAAAATTATTTTTCACTTATGAATGAATTGACTCATGTACTATTGCAAAGGTTGTACGCCTACAAACGTCGTTTGTTCTTACAATTCTTTCACAAGATATCCATTTCTTTTTATTTCCTGATATATTTTGTCGCATAATATTAACATTTTTGGGGGCTTTTTTAGTTGATTGTAAGATACAGAACTGTAGTTAATCACATTTTTTAGTGGAAGTACAATGTTGGCAACAAGAGTCACTTGATATAATTGGAAATTATTTGAATGCAACACAAACTTTTTCTTATTTTTTCTGTGTTTTTTCTACTTTTTTTAAATCCCTTAAAATAAGTCTCATTGTGTTTATTTTTTCCAAGCTGTTCCTTTTTTCTTTTTGGTCTCTTTACTTTTTTCCTATGACTTTTTATTTTCTTTTTTTCTGTCTTCTTTCTAAAATGATCCTTCTTTTTTTCTCTTCCTTTTGTTTCTTTTTTTCTCAGCTTTGCACTACTTTTTTATTTTGGTATTTTTCTCTTTTTTGTTCTATCCCACCCCTTCTTTTAAGTCATTTTGTGCATAATTTTACATAATATTTGGTCATGTTGGGATTAAAGAAGCAAAAACAACCTGAAGAGCCGTTTATGACCCGAAAGAGCCTGTTCCTATTAGTGAGCCGGTTCTCGACAAACTCTACTAACTTTACTCAACTTCGTTCTACTTCGACTCGACTTCAAAATACCGCAGTTAGTACACAACGTCAGGGGAACCTGTGTATGTTTACCTTCATGCACTGTAACTTTGACTTAAGTCGCTTCTTAATTAGTAATTTTGAGCCATCATTTTTGTGCGCTGGCTAGATTTTCTTGTGCGCTGAGAATGTGCGAGCAGTGCGGAATTGCGCACGCGCGCAGCTCAGAGGAAACACTGGTCACAAGTACTATATTGTGTTATTAATGGAACAAATATTGACCTTAAATGTCGTTACTGCATGTTGCATTACGCCGTCACAAATTTCACAAATTTTAACCCCATCTAATCTGCACCTGCTCTCCCCTCACTCAGGACGGAATAATGCACCTTTAGGTCTCTAGCATCACACTGCTAACCGCGTCGTAAAATGGAGTTGACATGTTTATATGGCCCTAAAAAGTCCAAGTCAATACAAGTACGGTGGCAAAGTCTCAAGCAGAGGACAATCCATTTTCCCTTCTGATATTCTCCCTCATTTACAATTATAAAATAAAGAACTTAAATCACAGGGTCTGCTTAAATGCAAAAGTTTGGTTGTATTTCACCAGTAGCAAATGGTAGGCAGCGGCTGGGGAGGTAGTGTGGCATATAAATGAACAATAAACAAACGGGAAATAAATGAGGCAAATAAAGGAAATAATTTAAGGTAAACATCTTCTGAATGTGTTTTTTAAGTACAATTACGTTTGCAATACAGCATGCCTGAAAACAACTAATCTTGGAAAGTACTCAGCAATGGAGGATGAAATTGTCGAGAGGTTTGAAGCCCAGTGACAAAATTGATATGGAGTGTATCTACTAAGTGTTTGTGTGCGTTAAAACAACAAGAAATAGAAGGGGTTCACTGCTTCTACCGGTTGTGAACACCTTTTCTTCTATGTATTTTGTTATGTGGCTATTTTTGATCCGTTTTAGGAGGTCAGCTGCAATGTGAGTACATATGATAATTTGTATCTAGCACTAATTTTGGGTGTCAGTCATCTGGGGGGGTAACACAATTTCTTTCAAAATAAAGCAAAAAGTAACCGTAACAAATTGATTTTTTTCAGTAAAGGGCCCAACACTCCTTGACAATCAGGATAGTAATGTATCTTCCCTTACAATCGCTTAGCTTACCCTTCTAAAATATATAGTGTAGCCATCACTTTACATTTAAATCAAAATTGACGTTATTACCATGAATAAACCCGTTATATAAATATACATTGTTTTCTTACATTTGCCACTTAACAGATAAAAAAATACAATTTTATTTTAATGTATACATGCATGATTTGCAGAGTGGGTGGTGCACTGAGAAGGCAGAAGAAAACATCAATTATTTATAATGTTTATTCCTCATAATGATCAAAAAAGGGACTTGCAAGGGAATATGTGTCAGTTGGATGTTTAAAAAAATAGAATAAGGAAATGGGCAATAGCAGCTCCGGTATCTCAAAAGGATCAATTAAGGGGTGTTCTATCCAGCAAAGTTTAAAAGGTAAATTTCAGACAACTTTGTTGAAAAAATGGCTTTAACTTTACTCTTAATGCCTGATTTTCAGTACCTGAAGGTTGCCGCGGACAGCTGTTCTCAGGTGGGACAGCTCTCAGACATGATTTTGTTCAAGCTATTTGCAGACCATCTGGCTTGCCGTGTCTAGCCTCAACAATAGCAACAATGTTTTGTCATCAGGATGGCCAGGCTTGCTACTGTAGGAAACGGGCAAATATATTGAACCTAATGCATTTCACCACAAAGCAATCTAGCAGTTTGAGTGCCTTGATAAGACAAAAAATAGGAGAAACAGAGGCCGTCTGTCCATCCATCCATCCATCCATCCATCCCATCCATCCCATCCATCCATCCATCCTTTCATTGCCACCTACATGTATTCCTGAAAAAAAACCTCAAGGGAAATAAAGAGAAAATCAATGTAAAGTGACAAAAACCTCTATGTGACTTTTAATCATCTCTTGTTTGAGAGCCATTATACCTTGCTCACCCGGAAGAGGACGTATGACGTCACTCTCAATGCATTGTTAGTGGAAGTGCTCATGGATGCTAATGGCGTAGCGTATCTAGCAATTTGAAAGTTATTGTGTTACCGGGGGCTGAAGAGAGTGTTTCCCCTAAAAATATGTATCAAATCCAATACCTCACTTTCCCTCCATTGAATGCTTTCTGTATTTCTGTCCACAATAGTGTGTTGATTACTACGCTACGAGGAAGAACATGAAAACAGGGCAGCCGCGAGAGAATTGAAGAATTACAAATCAAAGGTTTGAAGATATGTCTCTATAAGTTTTGCACATCTTGAAACAACAATATTTTCACATTTTTCTTTAATGTTTAGGGTTGTTGGTCTGTTTGAAGATAAACCTGTGCCCCATTCTAAGGTCCCTTACAGACTATACAGATTTTCTGGGATAATTGCCCTGTATTTGACTCCACCCATCTTCTCATCAACTTTAACATTCTTCCAAGTCCCATGCTGAAGAAAAGTGACCCTGGAGCATGATGCTGCCACCACCATGTTTTACAGTGAGAATGGTGTTTACAGGGTCATGTGCATTGGTCTTTATAATGCTGTCCGTTCAGGTGCATTTAAATTTGGACTTAATGACACAGAGGTGTGCTCTGTTTGTCATTGTTAGTCATTTAGGTTGACCTTGGATTATTCAGAAGTAATCAAGGAATTTTTGGCCTCTGTAGGCTGAGCTGTAAGAACATGGTGCTTATAATTTTGCCAATCCTACTTTTAAGTTTATTTCATTAACATATAATATGAAATGTGGAAATTAATTTGGTTTCACCTAAAGATAGTTTCTCACATGTTTTTGATTTTAGCAAATGCTTTCAGTTGTTAAGTTTAAAGTTTGAAGCCTGAAATGTGGCAATATGACACAACGTTCCGGGGATGGGGGGGCTATTATGTATGCTTGGCACTTCAAATGTCACATAAAGATTGTTTCTTTACTTGTTACACTTAACTTAATTTTCCCTTCAATATTTACCATAATCTGATTGGTCTATGCAAGGAGAGCTTGCACAGTTCGGGTTCTGTTAGCAAAACCTTCTCAATTACACATCTGCAAGTCCTTTATTCATTAATCTCAACAAATGGCATCCCGCAAGCATTTTGGCTTGTTTGCAATGTAAACAAACAGTGAAGCTGGGAATAGCCTTCGTCTGCTGGCTGATTCAGATGTGGGTCAATGCTCTGAGGGAATAAGAAAGGTTGGAGGAATATTCATGATGTGATATCATTAGTGGACAAGAAATGGTGTGGCAACTCCTGGTTACACCTACACAAACCGATTAAATATGCATTCACAGAGGAGGAATTGTTCATGCAGCTCTGGTGCTGAATCGTGTTGCGTTTTGCAGATGCACCTAATGAAGGGTCCAGTGACTGTCCGAGAGAGCACAGTGGGGTGTTTTCCACTGATTGGGCAGGGCAAGATTGAAAAAGGGAAGCCATGCATGGTAGGTAGTCACTCAACCGCTCTCAATAATTACTGTCACCCAATTGACTGCAATGGACAAATGGGAAGTCAGCAGTTTACAGGGCTTTGCAATTATACCCCGGTCACCCTAAATCCTACTTATTTTAACACAAACTGTATTTAGATCGCAATTAATCTTGCCAGAGGAAAACTTTGCTTTACCTTCTCTCAGTAGTTGGAATGCAAATGTGGTGAGCATGTCATACCTGCCAACATCCAAGGCTCCTTGGTTTTGCCAAATTGTTGTATTTTTCTTTACAAAAACATGGTACATTATTATTTATGGACATTATTAATCATGATACGTTTTTACATTAGACATTTCAAACTTGCTTTGTTGTATATGAAGTACATGCTTAATAAATTAGGTAAACAAGCGTTTGAGCAATGTAAACTGATCGGCAACTGTTGGAGGTACATTGTGCTCTGCAATGAAATTGCAAACCATCCCTTATGCAGCTTTTGAGGAATCCTCTGGTTCTTTTTAGGAGCAGAATTATAATCCATTAGCGATGGATTTTTGAGATGTCTGCATTTTTGTGTGGCTATTTGTACCAAAATGCATCTTTAAAGCAAAGAAAAGAGTGGCAGCTATTTTCACGTCTTTTTTGCAAGCAACATGCAGTAATACTACTTTTACACACCCTTTTTTTTTCATATTACTGTATTTTATGCACTATTAGGTGCACCTAAAAGCATTTTTTTTTTTTTTCAAAAGCTGACCGTGTGCCTTATAATACAGTGTGCCTTATATATGGATCAATATTGAGTCGCAAGGTCTCCCAACTAAGGCAAGCAGGCGTTAAGTGAATGTGCTTGACCACTGCACTACGCAAACACTTATGTTTGAGAAAAAATGGCATCCAATTTGAGTTTTCTACCGGGATTTTATTGGTGTGGGTGTGGATTTGCGCAATCATTCTGCACACATTCCACAATGCTCCACTGGTAGCCGTACAGCAAGAGGGAATACAATAATGTGCCTACAAAGGCAGGGATTCCCAACAGCTTTTAAATGTGCATGTTAATAACATAGAGTTTAAAATAGTGTTTATGGGAAAGCAAATGCAGTTTTAATGGTCAAAGTTTTATTTTATTTTTATTAAATATATTTATTAAATCGAGTTGTTTTCGAATGGTGGACCCAGGTCATAGAAAAACTTTGCACATTACCTTAACTATGTGTGGTACTTGTGAACTAATTTGCAAGTACTTTATTAAAAAAAAGCCTTTGCCTGTTGATTTGGAGGTTCAGCAGTTACCCTAATAGATAATATTTCTAGGTCAAATAATATCAAACTTTATGACACACTTGATACAAAAATACATTCATGTTTTGGGATTAAAATAAACTTAAAATGTATTATGTAAAGATATCGAGGCGCAGAGAAGTCGCTTAGCACATATGTCAAAGTCAAGGCCCGTGGGCCAGATGTGGCCCAAGAGAAGGGTTTCTAAGGCCCCTGAGATGATCTTAAATCGTTACGGTATTACGCAAAAGGAATGGTTTTTTTCACCGTCGTCGAAGATAACTGTTTTTGTGGGGTTCACATATTTTGCACACACATTTTTGTATTTTAATACATCTATGATTTGAATTAAAACGGAAGTCTATTGATGGAGCCATAAAACAGTATTACTGTATTTATTTGATGAGGGTGGAAAAGTCTAAATTGGCAATGAAAAGCATCTTCCTTTGCCTTTTCGGCCCGACTGTCACTATGTTTATCTATATGCGGTAATCATTATTTTGCAGGAGGTGTTCCAAAAACGTCCCACGATAGTCAGACTCCGCGAAGTAGAACGCTTTACTTATTTATTTAGGTATTAAATACTCCAGAGAAAAATACACGCTTAATTATTTATTATTTTTGAATTTTACAATTACTGCACTTTATAAAGATTATGTTTCACAAATAACTTCTACACTGTCAAATTATAATTTTTTTAAATAATCTAACTGTTTAAGTGCACAACTGTATTAAATAAGAACACGATCTTTATCTCAATCTTGTATACGTTATGGAAAACTGTGTTTACTTCGAGTTGGCAACCCCAAAAAGCCTTATTAAACCTTATTACTTTCGCTATCTAAATTCGTTGGAAAACGTTAAGTTGGTTCTGTTTTGTTATACAGAAAACATATTTTTCCATTATCAAACATTTTTTAAAAATCACCAAGGAGGAGCCACTAGGGAGTGCCAAAGACTTGCTTTTGGCAAGTTTAGCGGGTGGAGAAGTCCAACTTGGCGATGAAAAGCATCTTCCTCTGCCTTTTCAACCCGAATGCAGAGGCCTTGATGGTCCAGGGTGTATTTTGTCATAAAGGCGTTTAGAGAATCTTTAAATTAAAAACGAATATCACATAAATAATGTAGGTTTGTTAAGCAGTTTTACAGATGTGAACAACTCAGTATGCAACGCCATTGAGGCGTAGGATTAATATCAGAAAATATGCGGGGCAACTGTCTGGCCAATCAGAATGAAGAACACAACACATCATAAAAATCCACAAAGTAGCGTAACCACGATAAGTAACCCGCAATACAGCAAGGACTTGCTGTATTCTTATTTTTGTACGCGTATATTTTTTATCAGTTCTTCTTTAGCTCGGACACGAATAGAACATATAGCTCCCCAGTTTTGAAATAATCCCACTATTTAGCACTTTGCAGAGGGTCCAAATTCAGAACTGGGTCAGTGCCAGTGAGAACAGGAAGGGGAGCGGTACTATTTTTGATAAGCAGCCTGTGCGAATACCTTAGCATCCACTCAGGTGCTCTGAGAAGTTACACACACCACCAGGGAGGCTATGAAAACAACATACACTTGCATCATAAATACAGCAAGATGTGTTTATAATTGCCTTTTATTTTCATACACACCTGTTTGTTTGTTTTTATATGTTAAAATATGAGCGGTTTGTATCTCAGAGTCTCTCCTCATTAAGCCAATTTGAAAGTAAATACATTCAACTTCTTCATCTTTTGAACATCTATGCTCTCATGTGTTCCAATAAGTGGTCTCTAGGTAGAGTATAAATAAAGTAGGGATTAATGGTGGACGCCGTAAATGGTTCTTATTAGTCTAAGTGGATCCCTGGTGGAGGGCGAATGCAGCATCTTGGTGAAGGTAAATTTCACTCTGCAGCCAGATCTGTTTTTCCCTTCAAAACCTGATTTACTGATTTGTCATCCAATGAAGGGGTTCTCAACTGGTGGGTCGGGACCAAAAAGTGGGTCACGGACATATTGTTAGTGGGTCATTAGCCTCTGCTTGGGCAAAATACTGCGAAGGAAATCCCAAAAATAATAACTTAGGGTATTTAAACTCTTTAACATCTGTCTTTCTGTCTGTCCGTCCGTCCGTTCATCCTTCCGTCTGTCTATCTATCTATACTTAAGCCCCCAAGGGTTAAACTGAAATACTTAGAACTAATGTATCATGAGTTCTATAAGAAACTAAAGCAAAAAAAAGGCTCTGTCTCAAGGCCCCTAACCCCCCAAAAATGTTTCATTTTTCTTGATAAATACACAACTAATAGCATAAAGTGTATAGCAATAGCACATAAAGTGTAATAGTCAATTACCAGATGCGTAGATAATCAATTAGACAAAGTGTTGTATAGTGCCACAAGTGAGGTAAAAGGGTCACACTGACTCAAAATTCAAGCCAAGCCTGGCCCTGATGTTTAATGGATTTGTTTGGTAAATTTGACATACATCAGTTAGTAGGCAGCTTCCTCCAAAATGTGGGCTGGTTTATTTGGCAAAAATGGCAGAAAAAAATATCTAAATAGCTCAAGAAGACTCTGGCCAAAAAGACATCTGTTCTCAATGCCAGATGTCCAATACAGTCCTGAATAGACTCAGAGAGCGCTGCAAGTCAACAGATTAGTGGGCGCAAATATTTATATCATTCTGATTGCTGGCATAGCGCACTCTTTTTTGAACATCTGCTTATGTGACTTAATAGGGATATCCAATCAATGTTCAACCAGCAAAACCAGCAAAGGTACATTTTGGTTTTAGGGGCTTCCATTTTTTTCATAAACTTCAATATTTGCCGGATGCTCAGTCGATGTAAATGTGTAACGGATAAACCTTGGAACTTTGTCTGTTTTAAGATTCACCTTCAGGGAAAGCATACTTCGACTATCTACACAGCTATCTCCCTTATATCAAAACATGCCACTTAATATTTATGACACGTTTGTCCTTTCGCAAAGTCCTGGTAGATTTTTTTTTTTATTGACACGTTGTCCAAATGTTCTGGTCAAATTTCTACTTTTACTGCCTCGCCTTCAGTGAGTAGCCAAGTATGTTTATTGGATTCTGTTTGCTCCGGCAATTTTCTTTTTGTGCCCATTTTTATGGTGTTTTTCCAACAACTTATCTATTAAAACTTTGTGAGGATCCAAACCATTTAAAGCCTTCAACATAAAACAGTGGTTCTGTCAAGGACATTGTACAGTACCATACGTGCAATTCATGTCTTTGGCCATGAGATTTTATGTTTGTATCCCTTTTTCATGGCCAAATTCAAGCACTTTTAATGACATTTAAAGCCAATTTTCCATTTGCTCCAGTACTATTAAAAAATAAAATTGTTTGTGAATCATGTCTTTCGGAGAACCATAAATAAAAATGCATATCATTTTTAGATCTTGAGTAAATTGCGAGTATACTTTTTTTTGAGACAAATCTATCCCCAAGTAAGTATTTGGTAAAAATGTCATTATGTTGCCTCCATTTTCAATGTTATTCTCATATTAATTTACCACTGGGAAACACTATCTTATTGTTTCTCATGGCCCATAAAAAATGACCGCAGTTGATATGTAATCCTTGCACTAGTGCATGTTTCATAGTATGCTGTTTAGGTGTAAAATGTATCCGTCCTTTTGGGTGCAACCCGTAGGGGGTGATGATGCTCCATAGGGCAATGCTATACAAACTAATGCCAGCTGTTTTTAAACACAAGGGACTGTTATGATTACCGATGTGATGCACTTGTGCCCATTCCTTTGGCGGCAACGGCTTCAGACTTTGATTGGCTCCCTGTCACTATTCAAACCCATGTCTATCCGTCACCTGTTGTCAGTACGTCTGCGAACCTCGTTTTACTCTAGGCAAGCTCTTTTCGACCCAGACTCCCACCTGTTTTTGCTCCTGTCTGTTCCCCGGCTTCAACCCGTGTTTTGATCCTGACCACCTTCTTTTGCTCTCCTGTCCTACTGACCCATTTTTTCTGTTCCCAACACCGCCATCGCTCAACATGGAAGTCCCACTTCCACGTTCTGAGCAACCTGCTTCCCACGTCCAGCGATCACCGGATCGTGGGTGTAACCCTTTCCTTTCTTCTAATAAAACTAAGAGAAAAGTAACGCAAGTGGGTCCTGTCTCCGTTCTGGTCTTGACAGGGACGATGAAATCAAATGGCAAAGCAGACGTGTTGATAAGAATGGCAAACATTGCAATCACTTACAAGCACTTTAACCAAAATTGGACCACTTTTCAAATCTTGCAAATGTAACTTTAAAATTCAAGCATTTTCAAATGTTCAAAGAGTCGTATAAACAGTTTATTTCATTAAACAGATTCAAAAGCCTTTTGTTCTGCCCTAATGGTCATTATTAGAAGAAGGTCACATCTGAACAGAATTCTAAACCCCTCATAGGGATAAATTGGAAATATTAACGGTTCAAAATTTTAACAGGAGAAAACATTTTTCTGAAAGAAAACAAAGGCAAGCTGGGCAAATACGCAAGTAAGCGAAAAACTATGTTTACCTGTTTGTTGGGTTAGTACTGTTTCTAACTGGTCGAAATGTTGGCACAGTTGTCTCATTAGAATGCATTTCTTAGTCAAAAAAAAATAAACTTTATGACACACTTGACACATAACAACACAAACTTCGGTTATCAATGGTTAACTGCTTCACTGATTTTGAATTGAGTGGTCTTTAATGTGATAGAAATAAACGTTTCATGCATTGGGTTCTGAGCACACAGCACACATAAAATGACGAGAAGAACGTGTTATATGTGTGTGTTAGGTGGGTGTGCCCAGGAAGCAAGGCGACAGCTCGCTATTAGTAGCTTGTTATATTGAAATTAAATTAATCAATTCAATCATACTGTGAGGAAGTCAGAAGAGAGAAAAAAAAAAACAGTGACCCACAGTAGGTGCTCCACGAATTGTTATCTGGTCCGTGAAATTGAGTTGCTGTCAGGAGAGAAAACAATAAGGAGGCTGCGGCTCCAACCTGCTCCTACGACCAACCTACATAACAACCCTCACAAGCAACCCGTGTGGAGCCTGTATCTCACCAACGCCAGATTTACTATCCATGAAAGTGATGACCTGGAGCTTAAAACTCGTGGGAAACCACTACTTTCGGGATGGTGCAATTTAATTATGGCGGAGACCTGGCTCATTTCAAGGATAGCCAATGCAACCGTGCAGCAGACCAGCCGCTCTCTAAACCGCTTTCTTACACTGAAAGGAGAAGCCCTCCACTTATGTTGAATTTTATATAATGACACTGAGGACCATTAATTCAACTGCAATTCTGTGTTTTGTGTTTATTTTTTATTTTTTTTTAATCTATAGTTGTTATTTTGTTACTGTCTTATACTTTTAGTCAGTAAGGACTACATCTTAGGGTAAGTTTGTGGTCCTTAATGATGGAGCAAGGCTACTTTGTAGATTCTCACTTTTCACATGGGGTTTGTTCCCCATTAATCACAATAACCGAGGGATTACTGTACTGTAAAAGTAACCAACTTTTGCCAAAATAGGTTACGATGGTGCCTGAATGATATTGGCTTCTTTTATCTTCTTTAATGTTCTGTCCCACTGGCGTTTTTGGTAAATTGGATAGGTCACATGAGAAACAGAAATTTGAACCTCTCATGAGGACAAATTAGCAATTAAAACTGTTCAAAATAACAACAGCAGAACATGATTTTTCCTAAAGAAAAATAACACAAGCTGTGCTTCAAATCCTGCCGCTGAGCCAAGAACCTTGTAATTGAATAAGGCAGCATGGAAATTAAGCAAATTGATACCCAACACGCGTGGATCAAAGTTCAATTACGGAATGTTTCATATTTGCAGCTTAAATTAGAAGTGGATGTTGGCGGAAAATAAAGCTGAATGTATTACCTGTCGCGTCGGCGGGGGAGGCGGAAAACTAGAAGAGGGAGGTTTGGGTTAAAGAGGGATAGCGAGGAGGCTAAACCTTACGGGAGATAATTTGAGTCACGACAATTAGTCTCCGCTGTCGCTCACTTTGTTCTCACGCTTTGGGATTTTCCTTTTAGTTTTTTTACCCCGGGATTGTAACCTGTGCGCTTTTAAGAATGCTAATTGTAGGTCTCTTTCAAGGGCTGATGCATACTATGTGTAGCAAGGTGACAGTCAGGATGAGAGTGGGTGCATCATTAGGTCTGGTGAAATATAAATTTGAGTGGGGAGACATGTCGAAAAAAAATATAATTGCTTGGCCTAGGTCATGCCCCAAGGAATAAAAACAACACATTACTTTCTACTGGCGAGATCACAAAGTGCCATACTTGCCTCTTGCGATGCACGTACTGAAAAGATCTGTCACAACGGCTCGCTGAATAGCATTTTCTGCGTTATTAGTCATACTTAATAGTGTTGACAGGGCTGCGAGTGATGCAAAATCCCCTTTTGTGCTAAGCTCCTTCACTCACCGGGAGCATATCTCAATTGAAAAAGATTCCCAGGCAAGAAGCCCCGATTATTTTACATGTCACTTCGCCTGTTTTAAAGCAGGCTTGTTTGTGTTGCCATCCAAGGATGACAGATTGCAGTAGAGACAATCAAAGTAGAGACGATCCTGTTAACTCATTTAGTGCCATTACGTTTTCAGAAACATCATCCCTGAGTGCCAACACATAAAAAATATGTTTTTCTGGTGTCGAGGACGGAAAAAAACTGGTCAATAGCCAAGGCAGAAAAGCAAAACGTGGTCGGGATCAAAAACGAGTCGTAAGCCAGGACAGGAGGGTAAAACGTGGTTGGGGTCAAAAAATAGGTCGTAGCCAGAGACAAACAGTAAAATCAGTAACGGACGGGTGGAGAATGGGTGCAAAGAGCGGGACCGACGGGAATCAGAGTCAAAGTGCTTGCCCTGCAGAAACAGAGGTTCGCTGATGGACTGACGACCGGCGAGTAAAAGGACTGAGCTTAAGTAGGACGGGGAACCAATAAGGAAGCCTGCAGCGGCTGGTCCCAACAGGCAGGCAGAGGTGAAGTTAATCAGTCATCATGACAACACCGACCCCTTTTTAACTCTACTGTGTTTTTTTGTTGCTATTTATTACTTGCTGGTTTTATTCTTGCTTTATTGTTTTTTGGTACTCTGTGCAGAGAGACCCTGAGGGTTCTGAAAGACGCTTTGAAGTAGAATGTATTATTATTATTTTTATTTTTTTTTACTATGGAGCCCCCACTTTTTAGTGTTACTTCCTGCATCTGGCATATGAAGCGGTGTGGTGAGAAAACAGAGCTTATTCCTTTTAAAGCAAAATGACTGAGTCCCATTGTCATCGTCTGGTCACAGAGAGGGATGACGTTTTGTGCACGCACAATGGAACGTGATCACCATGGTGACCGGAATCACGTGATCGCCTCAGCGGAAAAATTGGGCGCTGAACAGTTCTTGCAAAGTTCATGCACTGTTATGTGTTCTCGCAATGCAATACTATTTTGCAAGGAAAGTGCCATGTCTTTATTGTTTAGATATTTGCGGTATCACACATTTTTTAAAAAGTACCAAAGTGAACTTTCTGCTTGAAATGCATCCTTTCACAATTATTTGTTTTTAACAGAAGTTTTATTGAATATTCTCTGAGTACTTTCAAGAAATAATGCTAGAAATATACGATTTTCTAATGGAAGATGAAGGCTAAAGCTTTTTTTTAATATATCCTATGCCTTTTAGCTAAAAAAAACCTACATTTTCGGTAGGCCTTCAAAAATGAGTCAATATGGCAAAAATCGGCTGGCACCATTTGAGAGAAACGTCCGGCATTGAATGAGTTAAGGATGGATGGAAAGATCTGCTTAGATTCACACGTAAATGACAAAGATGCAGATATAAATAATGTGCCCTCCTCTAGTGTGATGCATCAAAATTGATATTAATTAGACTGAAACATTGGGCAATGATTGACCTTCATTAAATATATATGACTGCAATTAGTATGATTAAGGATTGAAGAATCCCAAAGAAATATGTGTCCAGTGGTTAAGACTTGATTGTTGATTAATCAATACATTTTTAGACACGTGCTTGTTTTTGACGAACATTTGTGTTGCTGGGTCATTCACAAAAGCAATGGTACTTTACTTTTGTTTATATGTACCCCAGCAAAAAAATAAATAAAAACAATTAAAATAATCATCCAACTACCCCTAACCAGTATTTTGGTTTCTGGATTATTATACCAAAAACCTCATTTTAAAAAAAAAACTATGCACATTTCCCCCCCAAAAATCAATTAGCCCAACACTGGTTGATCTAACTTTCTGTGTTTTTAAAAAGTAATGACAATTTTCAGTAAAGTAGTATTTCTAGAGGGTTTGGAAGACATCAAATTAGACAACGCTAGGTTTAGAATTAAAAATATATATATATATCTCGAGGGGTTGGTAAAAACAAGCAATGCAATGTTTGCACCTTAAAACAAGAGCATGCGTTTTTATAATGCTTATTGAAACAAAATAGTACATTTTCAGGGCAGTGTTTCTTCACGGAACAACCTCATTTTCAGAAATGGGTCAAATGGACCAAAGTAGTGTTTGAGTCTACTATTGACCCCAATTGAGATATTGACCTAGCTAATTTTATACATTACCATTCTGAATAAGATGTTGTTTTCTGAAATGTTTTGAAATAATTAATACTTGCAAACAATATATATATACTATTAAAAAAATATAATAATAAAATAAAAATCCTTGGTTTTGGCCAATGTACTCTACCCAATACTATACCACCATGGAAAAAGCAGGGGGAAACAAATTCAGTGTTTATATTAGTCCAGATCTGGCATTGTGACAGCTCTCATCCAAATACATGTAATAAATGTCCCCTACCATAAAAGTATGAATGTTCATTCTGACCTAAACACACCACCTACTTAATTATGTCTAAAAATAATTGGGGGAACATAATATGGGAACAAAATCTCAGAGTATCAAAAGAATAAATAAAAAAGACCAAACTTTTCACAAAAAAAGAGAAAACATTTAAAGTGATGTGCTTACGCTGGATGTCAATTGTGACACTGGTCTCCTTGCCGTTGGGGACAGCCTTATTTGACGCCTTACAAATGATCTGCTGGCCGGTCTCGATGTTGGAGGGCGAGAGGTAGAGTGTGCTAACGGTGGTTTCTCTCCGACCATCACGTAGCAACGTCTACAGACACAGGAAGAGGAGAAAGACAAGACAAAGTTAATACCCGTGCAGCATTGGTCATAAATATTGTCACATAGTTTTGAGGAACTGGTACTTGGCCGATTTGTAATCAGTATGGTTATTACATGAATATTTCAACAGAGGTCCATTCTTGGACCACCACTTGTATAAATGCTCAGGAATCAGGTGTTCTACGACAAGTTTATTGTGTTTGTCCAGAACCCGCCTAAAGTGAAGTTCAATAAATTGTCATTCTCAGTACAGTAAAAATAAATTCATACATTGGTCAGTTTTGTAAGAGTACGCATCATAGACAGTTATGTTATCTGTTTTTAGCAGTGGTAGGCCGTCAGGGCCTGCTGGCCTAAAAAAAATATATCTAAATCGTCCATCCATTCATTTTCGGAATCATCTGATGTTCTATAGATTTTGTCGATGAATACCTATCAAATAATTGGGTTATTACAGGTTGTCTGTAAGGTTCCTTTCATTGTTTTTTCTCCTGGTTGTGCTGCTTCCAGGTATATGCTTTCATATTTTAGCATTTAACAAATCACATTATAGCCACTACTTGTTAGGGTCAAAATTCTACCCGGAGAACTTAGCAATCACTTCTGCAGACCCTGAGGCATGTACCAAGTCTTGATAAAGCTGTTGGTTTAGGAGACTTTAAGGCCTTCTAGCTGGCCTAAGGTAAACTCAGCGGTTTAACAAATTATGACTGGTTAGGGGGCGCAACTTTAAGTATCCCAACGAAAAGTTGAGGACGAATATCCCTGAGTCCACTGCTTCTGTCAAATGCACATTTTCACCCCTAAATCAAAGAAAAACCTATGCCAGAACTACAACAAGACAGTCTCATGTTGAAGCAATAGCTAAGAAAATGGTTTCAAGAAACTGAAATACATGGATAATCTGTAAGACAAAGTAATTACAATTTCTTGAGAAAAAAAAGAAGGAAGGATTTTGTGCACCGGCAAAAAAGAACCTGTGGTGAGTAAAATGTGGCTACATCCCGAATAAATATTGAAATTTTATGAGATTATTATTTTTCAATTGTGTTCTCGATTCGGGCCTCGGTGCTGTGGAATGCTCTACCCTCTGAGATTTGAGCCGCAATCTCAGTGGTACAGTTTGAATCTAGGCTTAAAACACACTTCTATTATATAGCGTATGAATTACTTGTATGTCATGTTGACATTGCAGCCTGGTCATCCTGGATAGGAGACTGCCTCATGTGCGGTCCCTTCTCAAGGTTTCTTCATTTTCATCATGTTTCGGTTTTTGAGTTTTTCCTTGCCCTCATGTAGGTTTTAGATCAGAGGATGGTGTTATAATAGTCTGTAGTTTGCAATAATCTGTGGTCTGTGCAGCCCTTTGAGACCCCTTGTGATTAAGTGCTACACAAACAAACATTACTTGACTATATGTGCCACAGCTGTAGCTGCAGTAAATAATGTATAGCCATAATATAGTATTGAGGGTTGGATTGATTCAAACGTAGCAGGTGATAAATAAATGACCGGGCACTGTTTTTTTTTTTTTTTTTTTTTTTTGGGGGGGCGGCTGATGCCAATAACAGATTATTTCTAGGTATTGGTATTTACATGGTAGCTGATACTAGTATAGGATGGCTTCTGGTGGAAATGTAACACTAACTAACCTAAAATTCAAGGAATAGAAAATAGAAAAGTTTCATTTAAAAAAGCAAAATTGGGGAAATATTTTGCATTGGGATTTAAAAAGTATTTTGCTGGACAGATCTGAGAATATTTTGTTTTTAATATCCATTATGTTTGGGATAATTCCATACATAAAGGTGGCAGGTTTCCTGCTTCTGTTAAAAAATCCAGAACACGCAGCAACCTCCTGCAATGCTAAAATGTGGATACAAAACAAAGCCAAAGTTTCCCAAGTCCCATTTTTGTGACTTTTACAGCCACGCTTCACTGCAATACTTGTGTTACCCCGCAAAAAAGCATCAATCTTCTTTGCATCTCTTATCCTCCGAGTGGGCCGCTGTGAAAACCATCTGCAATCTGCCAGAAGAGAGTCCAGAAACTCTCACTCTTTTTCCCAAGTCTTTCCTTTGAGGGAGGTTTCATACTAACCAGGCTAGGACAGGACAAAATCACTGACAAGAACAAATTGTACGCTCAACTCTAAAGTCAAAATGTCAAAGCACATCCCTCTTGGGAAAGTGATGAAAGGATGGATCGCGTTGGCCGGAAGACACCGTACTGCAATTTTGTCTCATATTTTAAAGCCTTGAATTGCTGAATGGCAATTTCCTTTGCTTGGATTCAGATAGAGGACGACTCAATAAGACCTCAAACAGGACTTTCAGTTGTATTGGAATACAGAGAATCATTTTGCATTGTACAATGGAACATACTGCTCCTTCCTTCCAAAATATCTCTCAACCCTCTTTTCCGTTAAAGATGATTTATATCACTTTGATGCCTGTGTTCTGCTGAGCTTTGAATAAAACTGTATGTAACCTTGCTCAAGCGCTCATAATTAATATTATGACCACACTTAAACTGAGCATTTTCATCTTTTGTCTGTTTCAAGTCTTAAAGGTACCTTCGAAACCGAACACTTACGGTGGTTAGGTTTAAAACAATGGTGCTTTTTTAAATATTATGAGTTCACAAAAAAAAAAAAAAACTGATTTTAAATATCACTACCAAGGTCTTGGTGTTATTCAAAATGTGCAATCTTTACCCTTTTTTAAGGTTTTTATTTTAAGTTACAACAGACCTTGTCCAGTGTGCCACGATAAATTTCCCCATCTTATTTTTGCAAAAAAGGCACGCCATTGGTCAGTTTTTTTGCTTTCTTTCAATCACCATCAGAGTAATTGTCAGATTAGTTTATGTCAAGCGGTGGCAAAAAATTACAATTGTTCTTCTTTTTATATACTAATTATCTGATCATAAGGAGGTACATGGAGATGTATTTAATAACTCATTTCATGAACATGTTTAAAATGTTTTGCAAAGAATATAAATAAAACATATGAAATGTAGTAAAAATAATTTACATACATACATATTTTTAATTATTTTGCTGGGAAAAAAACCACAAAAACGTTAGGATGCAGTAAAACCTTTTTTTCCCACCACCAGATGATTTCTCGTATTTTAAAAATAATCTTCTTCATTTTTCTCGATAAAAAATAAAGATAATAAAAACTCACACCCTTCAAAACTGATTTACCATGTACTTAATGGAAAATTACCACACAATTATTTGTAAAAATCGTTGTTTTACCTGCTGAACCACGTTGACCACAAATTATAAGAAATACGGTATACAGCAATCCCTCTTTTTTTTTGCAGAGGTAGTGTTCCAAAAACATCCCGCAATATTCAAAATTCTTATGGTATACACATCCATTCCATTATCTCCCCTCTTATCCTCAGTAGGGTCGCTGGGGTGCTGGAGCCCATCCCAGCTATCTTCGGGCAGTAGGCAGGGGACACCCTCAACTGGTTGCCAGCCAGTTGCAGGGCACACAGGGACAGGAAATTTGCTCACTCATTCACACCTAGGGACAATTTGACCGGCCAATTAACCTGAAATGCGTGTCTTTGGAAAGTGAGAGGAAACCGGAGTGTCCGGAGGAAACCCACGCAAGCACGGGGAGAACATGCAAACTCCACACAGGAGATTTGATCTCATGACCTCAGAACCGCCGTGCCGCCCTGGTTTACACATTTATGTATTATATTTTTATCTATCTATTTATTTATGTGTTTTTTTATTACATTTACTTTACTTTGTTACCCAAGAACATTTACACGCTCTAGCATTTGCTTAACGAATAAAAGTATTGTACTTTATTGATATATATATTTTTTTCTTTACAAATAACTTCTGTACTCTGAAACTAAATATTTAAAAAACAAATCTTTCTGTTTTATTGTGCAACTGTGTGGCTCCACCTCACTTCATATTAAACTTTGCCACCATCCTGTGGACGTTATGCAAAACTGCCTTTACCATCCGGTTCTGTCCTACAGAAACCATACATTTTTCCATTCACAAAATGTTTGAAAAAGCGCTAGGCAGCCACTTAGGAGACTCGTGTGTAGCTCCAGAGTAGGTTAAGCAAGTCGATAAGTACAAGTTTGTTGGCAATAGTAAGCATTTTCCTCTTTTTAACCAATCAGAATGCAGAACACAATGCACTATGAAAATCAGTAACGTAGTGAAACAGCCATATGCCGCGATACATCACTGTACTGTCAATTTTAGCAACATTGGAATTCAGCCTTTAAAAATATACAATTGGAGCTCGGAACATTATTGATGGACCATATGCTCCAAGATGTTTTTTCTTCAAAAACGGTGCTTTTGCTAAAAAAAAGTAGGGGAAATCTGACCTACAACATCATTTAAAAAATTGACCTTACACAAATTTGCTATATCCAACAAAATCTCCACATTTGGCAGACAATTTTCACACCACACATTTTTTCTCTCCCCACCTAGCTCGCTGAATAATTTCATCAGCAGCCAACAGTGGCACTGCTTTTTTACCATCTGGATACATTTGCCAAAAAAACTCTTTTGATTTTCGAGCACTTTTATTTTTGTTCTCTAATCTCAGTACCACTTTGATTATGTTGCATGAGAAAACAAAACAAAAACAAACATGTTTTCTTCTTATTTTCACTAGGCAGGTATGACATTTTCTTCAATATGAATTCGGTACATGGAGAACTGTCAAGTTAAATCAATTACTACTATTACACAGAGTATGTAAGGTTCAGCTTGTTCTGCAAACTGTCTTTGTCCTCTATCGGTACCACAGCTAAGAAAAGTCAATATGGAAAATCAACTTATGTGACAATGCATAGAAGTGACTGCTTTACCATGTTTGATCCTTACAAGAAGGTGACCTGTCAGAAGCAGATCAGTCTGTGGTTTAGGGAATCCAATCAACTGGGATTATCTGCTAATTAAAAAAACAGCTGAACTGAATGGATTACCTACTCAATAAAACTTGATGTGCTGCCAGACAAGCTAATTCACTGCTACAGCCCTGAAACAGAAGTGTGTTTGCAGTGAACCACTGCTTCATAGGCAAAGCACACATGGACAAAAACAGAGAGCACTTCAATGCAGTTCTTGGCAGCACTCAAAGTTTTTCTGAGAAAAACAAGGCCTTCATAAAATAAATGATTACAATTAAAATTTGACAACTGACACATTTTAATAAAATAAGGACAGTGGAAAAACAAACACACGCAGAGAGTAATCAGCATAGCCCTCAATATTACCTTGAAGAAAAAGGCTGATTTAAGAGAGACAAGGGCTGCTTTATATTCCAGCAATCTTTCTCACCAGGTCTGACAGAATACCTCAAATTTGGTAGCATGCCATTTTTGTTCAAATGTCCTGCAGTATTGTTTAGGGTATCTACATTTTCTGGCGTATTTTTTGGTCAAGATGTACGCGGTGTTCATTTTACCTCTGAAAAGTGATGGGACTCGCATACTCAAAAATCTATGGGTCCCAACAGATATCTGTGGGTCCCCAACATTTAGTGTTATCGAGGTTGAAATTGTAAATTGGCGACAAATATATTAATAAATCTATAAATCTATATATTCATTCAGTTTTAATAATCACACTTAATTGGTAATACAAAGCAGTTATCACTTCAGATCATTCATTCAAAAATACTGTACATTATACAAATTAATATTGCTGAAATATCAGTGTATATATTCATTCAGTTTTAATCACTTCAGATTTTTCAGTTCATATATTCTTCGTGGTTTGCTGTCCCGCCACAATTGTAATGCCTTCTCAAGGTCCAATTGCAGCAACGGAATTTCCATAGCTAATTTGTGGTTTTCATTGTCGTTGTGCCGATCCAATGTGCTTTTCTGAAATTTCGTATTGCGAAATGATTTATGCAATCCATTTTTTTTCACGCTGGGTGCACGCATGACAGAACATGTAGCCTCCATTATCATCCTCCTCATAGCGTAACCAGGAATATAATTAAGTCAATTTTGGCAGAAAATTCCTTTTCTTGCTAGGAGTATTCTTTTGTTTATCTTTCACAGAAATCGTTCGCTTCAAAACCCGTGTTTTTCTTGCCTTCGCTGTCTTCTGATGAATTTCTCCGCCGTTTTTGGTGCCGGAATTATTGCCGTTGTTACCACTTTCTGTATTATGTTTCGACTTATTACCGACACTGAAGACATTACCAAGAAATTATCCAATTTTGTTGATTTGCACCTTATACCAACTGTTTTTACGGAGGCATACTTCTCTTTCACTCCACAACAACCAAAACAATGACGTCATCTCGAAGCAACGAAATCTCGTTTGCCGAGATCCTGTTTGCCGAGATCGGTGCGAGACCAAAACAACAATGGCGGATTTGCCTGACGAAAAGTTTGGAGTGCGGTAAATCTTTGTTAAAAAAAAAAAAAAGTAATCGGGTAATAATGACAGTTTGGTGTAAAAAAAAGGACGCACGTTGATTTGACGCAATGCGTCCCCAACAAAAATGATGCGTCTAGGACACAGGGACATGGGCAAACGAGAACACCGTGTATGCCGTAGGGGCGCCACAGAAGCCGCGACACTGACTAAAGCAGCATTAAAATAATTTATAAGTGAGTCAACAAAACCTTTACATAAAGGAAACAAGACTCTTATCACCCCGGCTATCACTTTTTGGACCTGTTCACCTCGGGTAGGTGGTTAAGGTCCCTTAAAACAAGGACAAACAGTATCAGAGACAGTTTCTTCCCCAGGGCCATCACTACCATAAACAGGTGTGCAAAACTGTGAAAATATATTTTTTATGATTAATTTGGAAATGTTGTTGCTGCCATTTTTGTTGTTGTTGCTAAGTGTTTTTATTTTCATTGCTCTACTTTTAGAGTGCATATATGTTTAATTCACTATTATTGTAAATTCTACTTTGGCAATAGTTTCCCTATTTAACCTTATAGTCTTTTATCTTTGTTTTCTCTTACATGTGTACCCTAGACTGCCACTCCAATCACAATGCAGACAATGTTTTACACGTTGATATCTATTAAAATTTAATTCAATTCATTAAGTTGAATAGATATTACAGAAAACAGTAGGTCTGTTTTCAGAAACGGTTATTGTGAAGTTGTATTGTCGTTGAGAAAAATGACATTCACAATGTAATGTTTTGTCCAAAACCCATCAACTGTCTTTTTTCTCCGTCAATGTGATCTAACACAATTTCCTGTTGCTCCAGATGGCACCTCATAATGGCCATAATGGGATAAGAACAACTTGTAGTGTATTTGGAGGAATATCTTCTTACTGGCAAATGCAACTAAGAGTATCAAACTTCCAGGCTTGTGCACAGTGCTTAAAATATTGCATTCCATAGGTCACCATGCTATTTGAAGCTACTTGTTTTTGCTACTGCTTAGCGGGACGAGCTTAACGTTCGATGTGCATTTCTGAAATAATAATTTATCATGATATTACTACGCTGTTACTATGTTAATATTTTGTTCTTTTCAGGTTGTAATTATAATAAGTAGGGTAAAATAGCCCATGTCAACCACTAAATCATCTGCCTTGTATAAGGTCACAGAGCAGTGTTCCAAAACGTCCTGCAATGGTCAAAACCCGAGAAATATAAACATTTTTTATTTATTTAAATATTTACTTATAACTCAAGAACAACCCAATTTAAAAAGCTCGATTATTTGTTTAGCAGAGTAAAGTAATGCATTTTAGAAATGTTTATTTAGTTTTTGGTTTCTTTAGCAAATAACTTCTGTACTGTCTGTAAATTACTGTTAGCTGCTCGTAGGGGACTACTTGGTGATGTCATGATTACCAATTAGGATCACCTGTGCCCACTCATTTGGCACCAGCCGCTGCGGGCTATCTGATTGGCTCCCCGTCCCTTTTTTCACTCTCTCTTTGTCAGTCAGTCTGCAAACCTCTGTTGTTACAAGGCGAGTATTTTTGACCCTGACTCCAGCCTGTCCCGTTTTTGCACCCGTTTTCCACCTGCCCATTCCTGATCTCCCCGTTTGTCTGCGGCTATGACCTGTTTTTGATCCTGACCACGTCTGCTCTCCCGTCCCGGTTTACGACCCATTCTGATCCCGACTACGTCTGCTGTCCCAGCTTACGACCCATTTCTGACCCCGACCAGGTTTTTGCTCTCCTGTCCCGGCTATCGACCTGTTTTTCCATCCCTGACACCGCCATCGCCCGCTACGGAAGATCCACTTTCGTATTCCGATCACAATCCGATTGCGAGAGCAACTTGCTTCCCGCGTCCAGCAAGCACCGGATCGTGGGCGCAGCCCTTCCTTTCTTTCAATAAAACTTGTGGTTAACGTTATGCAATTGGGTCCTGATTCCGTTCTGGTCCTGACAGGTGACCCATGCTGCATATGTTCTAATAGAAAGTAAATAAACAATTAAGTGTTACGAGATGAAATAACACAATTATTATTAATATTGTATTCTATTTTCATCGATTAATATTTTATAATTAAGACAATATATCATGCTAAAAAACGGGAATTAGTGAATGAGGTTGGATAAATGAATCTAGCATTGACTAGAACTGATTAAAATCTATTTTGATCTAAGATAAACACAAATACATTGGTCTTTAGTTTCAGAAACATGCTACAAACTTCACAACGCCACTTATCTTTCGACCACAAGTTATTGCAAGTCAGATAAACTTTATTGTCTTTATGGAAACTTATATGGAGAGAAGAAAGGCAAGCTGTTTTATATACAGTAAAATGCGGTTGCTGGCAAGAACTGCCCGTAAAAATGTCATAGTTACTTTCCCTCATTCCGATGCACCGATCTCCTGTTCTCTTCTCAGAGTATACAATAGATGGGTGTAGAAACATGGTTATTGAAGACATTTTTGATGACTTCAATACAATGTTGCATAATCTGCACAAATATAAACAACAGCTTGAGCGTGGCTAGCATACAGGATAACATGTTTCCCTACATTTAAGCATGTCTCAATCTACAGTGTCAAGTAGAAAAATTCGACACTACATTGTTCAGATAATTGCAATCATCAAAATCTAGACTTGTATATACAGATACGACATTCCAATTCCTTTTATACACACACGACCCTTTGCAAAAAAGTATTGACATTTAACCTAATATTACAATTATTTGACGCCAATTTACCATTCCTTGATTTCAGGATGATGATTATCAATGTGGCCCTAGAACACAGCTGATACTATCATCAGCTACCATTGTTAGTACGGCAGGGTCGGGTAGGGTTACTTTAACTTGATCACTTTCAATTACTTTTGGATTACTCCAATACCAAATATGCTAATAAAAGACAAAATAAACTAAATGTGAATACAATAATGACTCACAACACGGGGGTAAGCTTTCTCTCCTGGCTTGATCCCTTTGATCTCCGTCAAAACTAACATAAAATGTGACAGAAACAAAATGAAAATAAATCCAAACAGCTTGCCAAAATCATTTTTGCTGTTCCATGTATTCAATTACTCCCCTAGCCTGCACAAAATTTAGTAATTTTACTCATATTTAGTTTATTTTGTCTTTTATTAGCATATTTGGTAGTAATCCAAAAGTAACAAAAGTAATCAAGTTAGAGTAACCCTACCCAACCCTGGAGTACGGATACAATAAAAATATGAACTGATAAAGATACTTGGCACAGGTACACTCCCATGCCTAGCAACACACTTTTCTGACTTGATTTGAAACAAGAACATTGTTTTGTACCCACAAATCTTGTTTCAAAAAACACTTATTCAGCTTTTAGCAATTAAGACAACTTTATCCCAGTTGTCCGCTGATTGATTTTTCATGTGACAAATGCTTTGGCTCAAGGCAGTCCCCCAATAACTCCTTAATGATACGCACAGCACCAGCATTGATCACTTAATCAAGGTTTCAGCATTGCCGTTTAGTTTATCACTAACAGATTGCAACACTGCTTTCAACTGGTGGGTGTGCAACATTTGTTCTGCTTACTTTTCTTACTAAAATGCTAAAAAGGAAAAAAAAAACATTGTGATGGTTTTTTCCTTTTCTTTTTTAGAACCTTGCCTTTTTCCATTATACATAAATATTCATAGATCACAGCCTATAGAGAGCATTCTTGAAATGCGTAGAGCTATAATAACGATATCAGTGCACAATGTCTCGTTTCCTATATTCCGTCTCTTTGAGAGCGTGTGACGACAGGAAGAAGATTCTCTCCGTATGCCATTAACAAGCAGCTATTCCAGCAATCATTTTATTCAAATGAGCCTGGGAGCATACCCGTCCAATCAATTGCATTTATCTGCTCTTTGAATAAAGCCGATAATGGGATCAGACAGCCAGGACAGGGTGAGGAAGGGCGTGGAGGGAAGTAGAGGGAAGATGTTAGCACTCTTAAGCACTTGTTCTCTTTTATGCCGTGTGTGAAATGGAAATAGGACCCGACAATGTTGATTTTGTCATTAGCTTCTAGGGAAATGATGGTCAAAGGTCTGGGGATGTCCGGTGACCATGACACTAGGTTGGGGTGAACCATAGAGAATGTGTACAATCGAGGAAAGACTTATCCTATCATTCAAACAGTCTACTAAACAGATTTTAGAAACAGGTTCCATAAAATGGAGACAAGTACAAATGCAGAAGAACAACAGAACACAAGGGAAGAATTGCTAGTAGTTCCACAATCTTGCCATCTGCTTGTCTCAGTTGATCTGTGTGACAAACCCAAAAAAAGTGTCTTTCTTATCAAAACATCAACCTGGATTTTCAAGGGAATTGCTTTCAAAGAGCCATCTGGCTCGGGAGGCAAAGGTCCGCCGAGAACTCTGCGTGTATGACACCTCCGCAGTAATTATTTACAGCAAATGCTAAACATGATCACCAACAGGTGTTTCCGTTCCGGATCTGTCTGGGAATGAAATCGTTGCGTTCAATGTTGTTGCCGGATATTTTGCGAGAAAATATACTTCAGAAAACACCTGCCACAACATGTGTCAGGAACATTGCAAATCCAGTCACAACAACTGTAAATTAAAAAAAAACTTGTAAAATCTAACCAAAATTGTCTGTCAAAGCCCAATTCTCCCTTCCTGCTCCTGTAGTCTTCCCACCTCTAAGCTTACCTTGGAGTACATGGCCCCGTTGAGGACCTCTCCGTTGCGGATCCAAATGATGGAGGCTGCCGGTTTGGCGTTATCGGCATGGCAGGTCAGGTTGAGGGGGTCTCCTGCCCTCAGGCTCACAACTGGCCCTCCACTAATGATAGGATCTTCAGGTGGAACTAGGGATAGAGGCACAAGATCACAATGGGATAAGTACACCGTAACATCAGTGTTGAGAATAACATGTTAGAAAGGAACCCAATCATTTTTCTCAGAAAAGACTAACAGGTTATCAGTAAAATGTAACTTGGTGCATGGTGCGTTGCTGCATTTGTTTTGGCTTCTTAACAATTACAGATCATGAATTACAGTCTATTCTGTTGAATAGTCCTGTCTCCATAATAAATTTGCACAGAACCCTCAAACCGTCAGCAACATTTTCTGAAACATTGGCATGTTTATATTCACCTGAATTGTAGAACTGAATCCACCAATGGGTGACACTGTATTGAGTACAGAGTAGAAGCATGCCGCGTTACTCTCACTGGAGATATTCTCCCTACCGTACACACTTGCATTTAAGCCGAATTTGCAATTATAATATAACAAACTGACATCAGGGGGTCAGCTGATATGTTCATATTTGGGTGTGTCACCAGTAACAAATAGTAGGCAGCGTTTAGGAAGGGCGGTGTGGCTTATACAGAAACAACAAACTGATGTGAAATCGATGGGTCAACATAGAATTTAGGGTAAAAGTGTGCGGAAATTTGGTCCTTTGATTTTTGAAAATCAAACAATATTATTTATTATTATTTGTTTTGGAAAAAAAAAGAAAGACATATGTTTTTTTTTCAAACCAAATGTTTGCTTTATTCCGGTTTCGAAATCTTCATTCGCTTTGGAAATTTCGGAATTTCGGTTTGTTTGGGAATTTGCATACCCGGGGGGCCAGTCAGAAGTCTGCATTATATAAATTTGTGCTTCCGGACTTTTCCGAGCGTTAGGAAGTCCTGCATTTGCAGATCATTTTCCAAAGTAGACACACAGAGAACACAAGAAAAATGGATAAGTGGTTTGGAATCAAGCCAAAACCTCAGCCCCAGAAAAAAAAAATCAAAGGACGCTAACAAAATGTATGACACTACAAAAAGTAAATGTACATTAAAAGCATCGTGGAAAGAGGAGTTCACGTGGCTTGTAGCAGACGACTCAACGCAAACATTTCATGAATGAAGATGAGTAAGTAGAGGTACATACTGATGGCAGATGGAAAACAGTGATGTCATATACATGCAATTAATGTTATAAGTAGATTTATAATAAATTTAACTTTAAAGTGTTGTTCTGTTATAATTTCTGATTATTAACCCTTAATACTATGCAACAATGTTGTTGTTTTTTTCGATTAATCGTCTTATTGTATTTCAAAAATGGGGCATGGAACTTTATGGATGGGCAGGCAACTTTTCAGAGTTGTCTGCCCTGGTTTCCTGGAACTTTTTGTCATGAGTTTCAGACACTGAATTCACCATGACTGGAGAAAAAAAAAGAAAACATCTTGGAGAGTAGCCAAAAATGGAGATCGAGCTCTTCGATTGGTTTGAAGCCCGGTGACAGAATGAATATGGAGTGTCTCGGCTAAAAATAGATAGGGGTCACAGCTTCCACAGGTACACTTTTATTTTAATTATTTTATTATGTGGCTATTTTAAAGCAGTTTTAGGAGACCGGCTTCTATAGGAGTACTGTAAATTCCGGACTATAATCCGCTACTTTTTTCCTAAACGTTCAAACCTGCGGCTTATTCAGTGATGCGGCCAATTTATGTTTTTTTTTTTTTTTGTGATTATTTTCAACGGGACCCGGATTCTGCAGGTCTGCATCAAACCTTAAGTACCGGTCTCATTTTCCGTTCATTTTGCCGGCTGTGGTTTTTGGACTGTGTACTTTATATTCAGTTACAATCGCAGGACTCAAAGTCGGGTTTGGGTTAAATTTGTGATCGTGTTACATGTTTTAATGTGGGCGCATGCGGCTTATATACAGGTGCGCCTTGTGTAAGTACAAAAGCTGTTATCCTCTTAAAATGTGGTGGGTGCGGCTTATAATCAGGTGCGCTCTATAGTCCGGAATTTACGGTATATAAGGTATTTTATAACTGATGGTTACGTTCAGAGTAATTTTCTACACTTTGTTCTCATTAATTTGGGGGGGATAATTGAATTATCATTCAAAAAGTAACTAGTTACTTTAATAAATTACTGGTTTTTAGCATGATAACAAACCCTTCACAATTATTAAGATTTTAATGAAAACACCTTTAAGTCAGAATTATCTTTTGTGGAATTAAACAAATGTTTCTTCTTTTTTATGAAAAACTTGAATGTAAACATCTGATATTTGCACAAATAATAACATGAATCGTAATTGTATTAAGTCTATTAAGTCTATCTGAGACACTTTGACAAGTACAACAACGAAATAGAATAATCTCAGTGGCACTCTATACGTGTCGACACGCCATTGATCAAAGTCCTGTTCGTCTTTTTTACCCATGAGCCGTTTTCTTTTTTTCCCCTCTTTTTTTCTAACTCAAACTGCGGTGAATTATTGATTGACCCGAATGCTCATTACAATGCAGATCTGGGGCGAGATGAAATCAAAGGCTGCAGGCAGCTGTCGAATCTTTCTACACAAGTGGCATGATTGGAAGGAAGGTTTGTTATGGGTTAGATTTATGCTGTCAGTCTGCAGCGGAGATGAATGCAAATAAAGGAAATGCAATTTGGGACAACGCTTTGCACATTTAATGACAATACGTATAATTGGGCTCAGTGACAGCTGAGGCATTGGAAAAAGCTGTACATACCATATTTTATTTATTATTATTTTTACATCCATCATTTTTGAATTAATTTTCACATTCGGGGATACCAACATCATATAATTCTATTTGTTTATTGCAACCATTTTATGATAACTGCTCTGAAGGATTTCCCAAAGGAATGCGGTTGAAATTGCCTATCTTTTATTGATCTCTCTTCGCACATTGGAGTTTATGTTTTTTAATGTGAGATAAGTTGCTCAGAAATGCAATTTGAATCCATATTGTGCTACCAATGAGTATCTGATATAAATATATATAGTAGCTGCACACCATGTGAAATAATATATACTTCACAGTACATGCCAATGCCATATGCATATCACAAAGACGGGGAAGAATGCAAATGTATGGGTGCATTGCCATCCAATCACTGTTGCTTGATTAGCTGCATGTAGAACAAGACATTAATTAAATAGGAATAAAAATATTATCTTTACATGCATGTAAATATCACAAATGTATCACTTGACTGTATAATATCACATATTTCACATATGGTTCTCATGTACTCATAATTTTGCTAGTTTTTTTTAATACAACAATTTACGGACTACAGAGTATACAAATGCCACATGCTTAAATTTAAGAACGAAACTTATTTGAAAAATAAAATAAAATTCTACCAAATTTGGTGTTGATGCCTTTGGCTGTAGAATATCAAAGGCGCCATTCCCCAGCACACCTTAAGGCATTTTCAGTTCTACTGCAAGTTGTTTCCATCACTTGTTTTCAGATAATGCCACCATTCAACATGGTGACTATTGGAGCGAATACCAAAATGAGCAGCTATTTACTATTAAAATAATGAATAAGGCCTCTGTCGCATACAATGTGAGACCTGTATTTTTAGAAGACTTGTCAGGGCAACCATAATGTGAGAATAGTGCCAAATTGCAACAAATTATCTATATTGGTCAACGGTTGCGAAGCTAAATGTTTTACCCATGACAAGAAATAAATAAATAAAACAACATAACAAAAACAAAAAAACAAGAACAAAGATTAATTTGCACTGTAGTTAAAGCTTCAGTGTTTAAAATTCAGTGAATGAAGTCATGATTTGTTTTCCAAAATGTACTGTATTTTTTTTTTCCTATTATAGGAATGCCATGTGATATCAAAAATATAGTGGGGTTCGAAATTTACAGTGGTACCTTTACTTTCAATGTCTCTACATACGAAAATGTTAGGTTGCAAATTACCTGAATAGTAAAATATTGCCTAAAGTTACAAAGGCATTTCAATTTACAAAGTCAATATACATTACAGTACGTGCAGCCATTTGTCGCTCTCATAGTATCCCGAATGTAAACAAACCGGCTATCGCCAAAAATCTGCCTGGCAACCAAGTGCGTATGTGTGCTCCCAGCATGGTCTTCGTGTCACCGTCATAGTTTGGAGTTTAGAGACCGGGTTCCGGCAACCTAACAGGGAGGACGACACTCCCATAATTCAATCATCCCAGATTAAATACATTTATCTCATATTTTCTGGAAAGGAATACCATGGAAAAAGCTATGTTTTCCTTGCCCTGACGTCATTGGATCAATAAACAGAATGCAAAAAGGTGATTAATATTTTTTAGAATTTCCTTCTATTCTTTTTTTTTTAACATTATGTACCTCTTGTTTTATCTTTATTGTGCTGTAATCAAATTTTAACATGTATCTGTTTCATGTCTGATGCTCGTTTATGATTTATTTAAAAAAAATATCATACGCTCCTGCAGGGCTTGGAACATATTATTGTATTTCATTCAAAATGCATTTATATTTTCAAGTTTTCAGGGACAAAGCTACTCCCAAAACCAAAATAAACTTGTCAGTGGAGGTACCACTTTATATGTTTTTTTTTCTTTCAATGAGGCTAATTTACTAATGCATGTAGGAACTTTTAATAAGTAAAAGGATGATGATGATGATGAAGTAACAAAAGGAACAAAACCATGAAAAATTAAAGCAGGGCACAGAAGGAAGGGAGTCTACTCAAAACCGTGGTTAATAATACAAAGCAAAATGGGGTTAACAGACAAACAAGGCAAAAAGTAGCAAAACAAAAACTAAAAAACTTAACGTGACAGGGAACAGACTGACATAACAGCAACAACAACGACCTGAAAAAGACAGAAATCAAACTATCACTGCCAAGATGAGACAATGCACATGATCCTGAAGGAGTTTAAGGTTAACATGATGGAGACGAACAACAAGACACAGGGAACATGATAAGATAACAAAGAATAGACAAAGACAGACAAACAAGGAAACACAAAATATGCATATCATATTATCGATACTAAGTAAATACTTGACTCGGTTCAATATTATTGTCCTAGGATCATCACTTGAATCCTCCACCAATTTCATTAAAGCACCGCTTCTCTATGTAGATAGCGCAGACCTTCCTGGGCTCCCTCAGCCATTCTGAAGTAAAAGACTGTGTAACTGACTGGCACACTTTTAGCAATCTACCCTACCAGGCCTGTTGCTGCATCCTGTCTGCCATGCAGAAGAGAGGGCCAAATCAATTTGAGGGAAACAGGAAGTACAGCACGTTAAGGACTTTTTTCAACTACAGACAATAATCATGCTAGGAGCAATTTATGTTGTAAAATGATCTGCTAGTCTGGCAACACCACATATTTACATAAACACTTAAAAAACTGAGCTGCAGTTAATGATGTAAAATTGTATTTACTGTTCTTAAACAAAACAAAAAAACAATATATCCGTTGATACATTGAATTATGTCCTTTATTTTCAGAATATTGGGCAATGGAATGTATATTAGTTTTCTAGTTGAAATAAAGTGTTTCCTTTACAAGACAGTATTTTCATTTTCTATTTTGCTGCTTTTTTTGGTTTGATTCTCCTGGCTTTTTTTCTGAAACAGGTGTAATATGATATACTTTATCATCAATCTAAAATCTCAGAGCCTTCGATGGGAAAATGTTGGTCTTCTATTGATTCCAAGAGTCAAGAAGAAATCCACAGGTTGGAGCGCATTCTCCATTTGGGCCGTGGTTCTGCATTGCCCATATGTAATCTTATCATTGTAATTAATAACTAAATATTTAAAGATCATCAGTCCATCGATACTACCATAGGCTTTGACTTTGCTCCCTTGGATTAACCTGGATGAATAATTTCTAATTGTCAGGGTCACACAGGGGTTAAATCTTTTTCCATTGTTTATTTTTTAAAACCTTAAGTATAAATGACATACAGTACGTTGAAGTAGATGCCCAGTTCTTGAAAAAACAAAATTTTATGTTGCCCCCGTGTTTCATTGAAATGTCTGAACACTCGGAATGCCTGTATCTGGTAGCCGGGCAGCTGACTCCTTTGTTTATTCAAGTTGTAATTTATTATATTTATTATATACCCGCCAGGCAACACATGTTTGATAGTGTGTGGTGGACCGTAAAATTTGTATATCCCACATGCTGAATTTTAGCATTTTTTTGCATTTACTTACGCTGCAAGGGCAAAATTTACGAACACTTTCTTTCAAGTAACTTGTTTCCCTTTGGATATCCGATAAATTATTCTAGGAAATACTTTGCAAGAGAAGTGGTGCATTCAAAGCTGTAAATGACTCAGTTCCCGGCCCACTTTCTTATCTTTGAGAGACTCGTCATTTGTCTCTCAAGGGTTGCAGAGGGAAAATAAATAATTATAACAATTTGGGGAATGAATGACAAGCTAAAACTTAGCTTTGGCTGGGCAGAGATTTGTATTCGCAATACGAATCAGAGCTATCGGAAAGAGGTTGATCTTCAGATCAACAGCAATCCCCAAACTGGATTTCTGTTCTGTGTTTCTGGAATTATTTTCTGTCTTTTAAAATGAAATGTTAATTCATCTGGTTTTATTTCATCTAATCGTCGGTATTAATATGGAAAAAGCTCGGAGAGTGTGGGAATTTTCAGGTCAGTACAATAAATTGGAAAGGCACTGTGTGCTAATCTGGTCAAATGAAAGGAGATTTTGAAGAGTGTTTAAGAAAGCTTGATTGATTATTTGTTTTGTCTTTTATTAGAAAGTACAAAACACAATCACAACAATCTTATTACTTGTGCCCTGTTTTATGTGCATTAGGGGCGGCTGGAGCCATCCAAGTATCGACATTATCGATACTCAGCAAGTTCTTGATCAATACTATTGTCCTGGACTTGATACTCCGACAGCAATTTTATCTAAGTGCCACTTTTCTATGTAGATAGATCAGCCCTTCTTTCTCTCAGTGTGTGATTGACAGGCACACTTTTAAAAAATAAAGCAGAATGAGGACCTGATCACGAGAATTTAGCATTTGAAGCTCAATTTATATGTACTGCACACGCCAAAAGTATAAATATGTCTGTGTAATCTAAGGAAAAAAATATATAAACAACATTTAAATTTGGAAAATTAAATGGAAAACATTGGAAATTGGGAAACCCAGTCAATGCACAATGTTTGCATGAACAAATACTACTTGTTGTTCACAGGGTCAGCTGAACAGCCATCTTAAATCCTGGTGTCATCACCGTCCCCAAGCCTTTGGTGCACAGTTATGATCACTGCTGGAGAGTGACATAACCACACCTTTCTAAACAGTGGTGCATTCATAAAAGTGAAACCTCTTTGATAAAAACTATGCTGCTTCAGAAATATTGGAGGCTGGGTGAAATTTGTACCTGTGGGTCCATAGCATCCATTAAAACAATGTACTATAAAAGTGCCACAATGAATATACACGTCTTATTTATCATTGAAATATTGTATATTTAATGTCCTGTTTCATCCTTTAGCACATTTTTTACCTTTTTAATTAGTTTTAACTGCAGTAAAAAGAGAAGTCATCCAATTCTGCTGTACTTGGAAACCAACAATAAAGGACATTTATTGAATCATTCATTTATATTATTTGTTGTAACGATCTGTTGAGATGAAACAATGTTGTAATGTTATGTTTCTGGTCAAGTAAATTGGTGTTAGGGCAATAAATGACTTGAACGTTGACCCAAAAATAGTGTTTATTCTGAACGCATAAAAAAACATTAAAACTATATTTACTCATTGCCTTCAAATTCAATGTCAGGTAAACTGGGCATGTCTCTTAGAGAGCAGCTTGGAATAACTCGCTGATCAGCCAGTGAATCTGCCAGAAAGTAATTATACGAAGATTTAGCAAACATACCTTAGCCTATAATGAACTAATATTGAACTAATTGTTCAATATGATGTCAAATTGTTTGAACAATCTGCATCAGAGTAAAGGCTTTCTAATGTATAAGTAGCCAAAAACACAATTTTCTTGACAGGTCGCCAACTACTATTGTCGTTTTTCTTAAAAAAAAAAAAATGGTCTAAAGGTATATCAGTCACCTTCACGAGGGATGAATGAGTACTGGATAAATGTGCAAAAAATATGAATACTAAACGTCGTGATGACATAAGGCTAGTGGGAATCCCAACGAAGGTATTCTAACAAGGCTACCCTGGTAAATTAAATGTGAAAGGCTACTGTTTGGAAAATGGACTTGCCGTAGTTAAGTCTTCTTCCTTCGTCTTTGTAGGACTATTTTATTGTCGCACTATAAAATAGAGTGACACCTAGTGGTGAAATAGTATATAATGTACTTCTAAAAGTTCTAACATTGTGTTGTTCTCACTCTTTGCACTTTCGGACTGTATTTTCAAAATATTTTGTCATAGATGGTCTAATTGTCATGTTGACATTGCTATATTAGTATGCTGGTTACATTAATGCTTTCTCGACTTTTTTAAGTTTTGCTCTGAAACAGTAGTGTATGGAAATGTTTCTATTTTTGTCATGGTGGCCATGGCGCCCAATTGGCCCCGCCTGTGTGGCGCCAGCTGTAGCTTGTTGACAAATTGGCTCCCTGTCAGTATGTAAACTCTGTCCTTTCAGTCCCCTTGGGTCGGTCCGTCTGCGTATCTGTTTTTTACACGGTAAGCCCTTTTTCGCCTATCCTGTTTTTTGCTCCTGTTTGTCTCCCAATACGATCTGTTTTGATCTCGACCACGTCTGCTCCCCCGTTCCGAATTACGACCTGTTTTGATCTCGACCACGTCGGTTCTCTCGTCCCGAATAACGATCCGTTTTTGATCTCGATCACATCTACTCTCCTCTCCTAGCTTTCGACTTTTGTCCGATCCCGACCCCGTTTATGCTCTTCTATCCCAGCTAGTGACCCGTTTTTTCCGTTCCCGACACGGCCATCGCTCGCCATGGAAGTCCCACATCCGCGTTCAAAGCGACCTGCTTCCCGCGTCCAGCAATCCCCGGATCGTGGGCGCAACCCCCTACCTTTCTTCTAATAATACTTGCGAAAAACGTTACGCGAGTGGGTCCTGTTTCCGTTCTTAATTAGTAGAAATAATAAACATTGTTAGTGCTTAAAATCTTTGCACTGTCTCTTAAATATAAACTAACTCAGTGGTTTAGTCTGAGTCTTAATTATCCAATGCTGGCAACATATTCAAGCAAAAAGTATCGGGTCAGTATTAATCAATACTACCATGTATTTACTTGGATCGTATCGATACTAACATTCCCGAGTATCATCCACCCCTTCTGTGCAATAGTCAGAGAGCCTGACGAACATTATGACCTAGAGACTAGCCTAACATTTGTCATTTAGGGTATAAAAACGAAAGAAAAAAACTGCAAAACTGTCACAGTCGATTGCAGAGATGCAACGTCGCTGTCAAAGCGCGCAGCATTTGGACGTTAATTAAATGTCAAGCATAGGAGGAAACCATAAAAGTGTTTTATGGCATGATGGAGATGAGTGGATAATGTGACAATTTGTCACAGATAGCACTCTGAAATCACGCAACTAAATTGAACATAAAACTCTTAAAAGCCTCTTAGAAGAAGAGAAAAAAAGCTTTATTTGACCCCTGCCAAAGAGGAAAAACAGCTAAAAAAATGTCATGGAATATTTGGTTTATGCTTATATGTGTCTGTTCTTTCACTGTATTTATCAATTGCTGTCTTTACATTTGTGGGATTTTAAAAGAAAAACATGCAATGTGATTGGCGCAATGGATTTTTGGCCGTAGAAATTCCAATTAATGACAGTTGCAGATCCGTTTGTCCTGGATACATCTTAATGACTACAATCTGGCGGTTGGGTAATCAAGTCCAGTGTTTCTAAACTGGTGGGTCGCCACCAAAAAGTGGGTGATGGACGCAATTTGAGTGGGTCGTGGGCAATGTTCCCTCTAATTTTCCACGGGTCAAAGTCGGTGAGCAACGCTTGAAACAACAGTGATGAACCATAATCCCAAGTGTGGCAAGATAATTAATTATCAAACATTTCCAAAACTTGACATCAAGTTACATTTTGCTGAGTTTCCGGCAATGCAAAATTATTTTTCTCTTTTGAATGAATTGACTCATGTACTATTGCAAAGGTTGTACGGCCTACAAACGTCATTTGTTCTTACAATTCTTTCACAAGATATCCATTTCTTTTTATTTCCTGATATATTTTGTCGCATAATATTAATATTTTTGGGGCTTATTTAGTCGGTTGTAAGATACAGAACTGTACTTAATCACGTTTTTTAGTGGAAGTACAATGTTGGCAACAAGATTCACTTGATATAATTGGAAATTATTTGAATGCAACACAAACTTTTTCTTCTTTTTTCCGTGTTTTTTTTTCTACTTTTTTTTTAAATTCCTTTTAAAAAAATCTGATTGTGTTTCTTTTTTCCGCGCTGTTACTTTTTTCTTTTTGTTCTCTATTTACTTTTTTCCTACATTTCTTTCTTTTTTTTCTGGCTTTTTTCTATATTTTTTCTTATTTTTCTCTTCCATTTGTTTCTTTTTTTCTCAGCTGTTCACTACTTTTTTATTTTGGTATTTTTTTCTTTTTTGTTCTATTCCCCCTTCCTTTAAGTCATTTTGTTCATGATTTTACATAATATTTGGTCATGTTGGGATTAAAGAAGCAAAAACAACTTGAAGAGCCGTTTGGGACCCAAAAGAGCCGATTCCTTTTAGTTAGCAGAGCCGAAGAAGCCGGATGTTGACAAACTCAACTGACTTTACTTTTCAACTTCGTTCGACATTGACTTCAAAATACTGCATTTTGGACACAACGTCAGGGGAACCCGTGTATTTTTACCATCATGCACTGTAACTTTGACTTGAGTCGCTTCTTAATTAGTAATTTTGAGCCCTCATTTTGGGCGCTGGCTAGATTTTCTTGTGCGATGAGAATGTGCGAGTAGTGCGCGATTGCGCAAGCGCTCAGCTTAGAGGGAACACTGGTCGTGGGCCATTGTAAGATAAAAGGAGGGAGTTAGTTACACTCCTTAAGAGTAGAAGCTGATAATGCCCTGCAAAGAGTGGACACCCACCATATCAAACTTGAGAAAAAGAACAGTAAAGTTTCTTTACAGATATTGATCTTGGCTAAACACATACAGTATACAGGGGAGAATATATAAGATTTTAATTCTATTAGGGGGCCCGCCTGGAGACTAGGAGGTTGCTGGTTGTCTGTCTCTCTGTGCCCTGCACCTGGCAGGTAACCAGTTAGGGTGTCCCCTGCCCATTGCCCGAAGATAGCTGGAATGGGCTCCATCACCCCCGCAACCCTACTGAAGATAAGCGGTGCAGATAATGGATGGATGGATAGATTTTATTAAATTGAAGACAGTTATCGAAGCAAAGTGTTTCGGATTACATAGAAAATACAGCTAATTGATCATTAAATGTACATTTTGTCCCGATTGTGTTGAAAGGAACATAATTTCGTTTGTTTAATTTACGCTTTTTTTTGTCTGTGATAATGGGCAAGTTAGTGACAGGGGAAGGAAAGGTGGAAAACATTGACAACATGGATCCAGTCAAAGAATTAAATGATTGCAAAATACAGAAATGGTGTACGAGTGTCTGCTTGAAAGGTGCAGTGAAAGGTGTTTTTTTTTTTAATTACATTCTTTTTAAATCTTTATCAGTTTATTCATATTTATAATATACCTTAATGAAATTATTATTGCTTGTTTAGGTATATGTTTTTGTGATATTTCAAAGCATTTCTAGGAGAATCGGCTCATATGCGACATAGGCTTTTATGCGGGTATATAGAATGGTAAATGGTCTGCATTTATACAGCACTTTTCAAATCAATGAAAACCTCCCAAAGCACTTTACAATGTGCTTCACACTTACCCATTTACACAAACACTCACACACCAAAAGTGTCCATGCAAGGCGCCGACCTGCTTATTGGGGGCATTAGGGATTCAATGTCTTGCCCAAGGACACTTCAACTTATAACGCGGAGGAGCCGAGAAACGAACCTGGGATCTCTTGATCCCAAGCAGGCCCTCTAACCCCTGAGCCAATGCCGCCATTCAATAAACTATTTAATGAAAGCCATTTTAGTTTAGCTTTTTTAAATTATTTTTAGGTGAATATATTTTAAACTGCAGTCTTTTTAGTTAATTAATTTGAGAAGTGAAAATGTTTTTCTTGATTTTGGTCCCAGCTTGTCGTTACGTTGGAGTGGTGGGTCCTGAAGTTAGACCAGTTCAGAATCAGTGATTTATTGTACGGGTATGGCTGCATATGCAAATTAAGAGGGTTGAAATGTCAAGCTGATGGTCACATTCTAGTTTCATAACAATACTTTGGGGTTACTTCATAGTACTAATCGAGCACTGGACTGACAGGCAGATTCAACAGTAAAATAGGCTTCACATCTATTTCAGTGTGAGTGCTAAAAGAAAGCAAAAAAACGCAAACCCATTATGTTATCATAAAGCAAAGATATGAAAGTCATTTAATTTGGTCCTTTCTTTTCATCTGAAATCATCCACTTAGTCCACCTTATTACTGTCAGGTCTGACAGTTATACAGAGTCCGTGCCCTGACTTGAATCAGCCATCATCATTACTGGGCTGTTTGCAAACTCGGCAGTCCCTAATGGTTCTAAATTAGCTCTTTACTGCAGCTATTCGATAGTCTTGGCATAAGTAGTGTGGTCAGTGGGACAGATTGATTGTGCCTCTTTAATTACAGGTCTGACTCACTGCAAACCCGCCACCACTCGTTACATTTTTCCACCCTCTCATCGGTAAAAACGTGCACTTCCGTTCAGCGCCTCCGCACATTTTCATCCTCTTATGATGCAATTGTATCCTGCCCGCTTGCAGGAGGTCGATGTTTTAATTAAGCATGGAAAAATATTTGTTGAACTAAAAAGGCAAATGCACAAATTGGCATGACTTGTCCCTTGGTTTGGATTCCATTCAAATGTGCATACATGCATTCAATGTGTATGAACATTTCTCATGTTTTGTTCATTTTGAGAGTTGGTGTTGAGTAATGGTGGGATTTATTTTGTACAGAGCTCTGGCAAAAGCCAACTATGGCTTTGTTTCAGAGTGCAGAAGGAACTGTGATTGGTTGTTAGCTGAGCCCTGGTCAATGCAATGGAGTTATCCCTCAACATTAACCCTCAAAATGCATGCCTCCAGAGAACAGGGCTCCCCAAGGATTTTTCCATTGAAATTTAAGACAATTGTTGACAATATATGTGTATTATTTGTTATTGCAACATCCGTTGCAGCCTGGTCATCCTGGAAGGGCAATTACCACATGTGCTGTCCCTTCTCAAGGTTTCTTCATTTTCCTCATGTTGAGGTATTTTTTTTTGAGTTTTTCTTGCCCTCATGTAGACCGGGGGATGGTGTAATAATAGTCTGTGATAAGAGTCTGTGGTTTGCAATAACCTGTGCAGCCTTTTGAGACTCTTTGTGATTCAGGGCAATATAAATAAAATGACTTGACTTGACTCAAGACATTTTAAAACTTTTTTTAAAACCACATCCAAATAAATTCAAGCCCAACCACATCCATTCGAGCATACAGACATGGAAGGCGGGCATCGAGTCGTGAGACCCGGCCACCCAATGCCACTTTGCTTGCCACAACAGTGGGTATTTTAAAGCCCTGAATGGCATCGATGGAGCTGGGAAGATATTGCGTACCCGACAGTTTGCAAGGACGGCTTTACCGCACTGGAACGAAGGGGCGACTAGTCCCTGACCCCAGCGAGGCCAAGCCTGGACTACGGGCCGGACTGAGCCACTCGTGAGCAACTGCCGTTGAGAGGACAGGACCAAGTACTGTGCCCCGGCCCCCTAGAGGAACGCAACAGAACACAATGCAGCCAGGAGGGATGCGATGACGATGTGGTGGAACCAAACGCTGCCGGTGACGACTCAGCCACACTGGTGCACTGTAAGATTTACAACTATATAAACCTACATCCTGTTCAACATTTGATTTGTAGAACAATAAAGCAAAATATAAACTAAAATTAGCATATATATATTGTATTGTTTTAGCTTAAAGGTGAGTTAAGGATTTTAATTGTTACTTTT
Organism: Urocampus carinirostris; assembly: GCF_059441175.1. Taxonomy (NCBI): domain Eukaryota; kingdom Metazoa; phylum Chordata; class Actinopteri; order Syngnathiformes; family Syngnathidae; genus Urocampus; species Urocampus carinirostris. The sequence goes on from NC_142358.1 coordinate 34,434,418, forward strand.
TACGGTCTTCTCCTGGCTTTAAGTTTTGATTGCGGCCTCAGTCACCTCATTTATCAACTACATGCATTTTTTTAGACGCGCTCGAGAAAACTCGCCTTTTTTATCTTTTTTTGGGGTTTCGGTTAGCATTTGGACTGCATTTAAAACAGGCCTTTTCTTAATTTAACAAGTGCGACGACAGTAAAAAGACACTGTCCAACCTCAGTTGGGTATCATTACCACATAGAGAAAAAAAAAATCCATTTTATTTTTTTTCAGGACACCGTACTCCACCTTTAACTTATACATGAAGTGTATGTGCATGGAAAAAAAAATCCATTAAACGGAAAAAAAATACTAGATGGCTTGACTTGCTGTCAACTTACTATTACCTTTATATTTTTATTTATTTTTGTTTGGGGGAGAGTGCTCCAAATCAAATTTTGTTCTCACTATCGCCCTCTGCCATGAGGCAAGGGGATTGCATGCCTCACTCTGATTGTGAAGTTTCAGGAGGAATACAGTAACACTAATATTGCCATTTAAAATATTGGTATTCTTCTATTTCCATGTCAAAAGGTAGGAGACAGCTTTTCTTCCCTGAGTGTGATTCACTGCTACAATTGTAAATATGTATCGATATGATTGCGCTGGCCAATAAAATGTATTATTTTGATGAGATTCTTTAAATTTGTATTAGGGGTAAAATTGTGGTTTGAGGGTTATGGAAATCACGTTAAAAATGTATAAAATGTACAGTATTGTTGCCTTTTTAACTTCTGTTGAACTCTATTGTGATCATCTTCAAACAAAGAGGAGTGATAAGACAGAGGGCTAGCCTCTAGTACTGGCTATGACTCTCTCTTTTAGGCAGGTAAAAACTGCTTTGCCGATATTAAACCCACTGGGCTAAACCTAATTTGAGAGAGAGTGCTGCAAAGACGCATGGGAGCATTTTGGGGAGCACCCCGTGGCATTCCCAGAGTGTGAGCAATTGAGAGAAAAGCAATTTGGCATTGGAAATGAAGGCGCGAGGTCCCCTCACAAAGAGAAATATAATGCGTAGCTGCTGTGCTTTCGCTGACGTGTCCTGAACGACAATGAGCTGCTTGAGCTGTCTGTCTGATGCAGGAAGAAAGCGTGCAAGGGGCCGTCTGTCACCGATTGCGACAGCTTGCTGAATTCGGCATAGATCCGTAAAGAAAGCAGTCAAAACGTTGAGGAGGTGTGGGAATACCTAGAGTGCAGGAAAAATCATAACTCACTAGGCCAAATCATCAAAACTCATCCGTCACTGCTGTCTTTTGACATAGGGTTGAGAGCCTAAAGTTCCTTATGGACTGCATTGAATGCAAGGCTCGAACATGAATGAACGGAAATTTTGGAATACAGGTCACAGGCAAACCAAATAATATATTTTATAAAGTGCAGAATATAAAGCACATCCTTGAAAATCAGTCTCCAGATATAAAATTAGTCTCCATATATACCATTGATTCTTAACTAGGCTGACTTCAGGAGCCACTATTACACCGTACGTTGCGACCCAAATCAAGACATAATTTCGACTTCTCAAATGTACTGTGTAGTTTAAAGCATAGATAGAATGTATTCAATATAAAAAAAGACCTGTTGTTGACCCAAGATTTATACTGTGGTTACATCATCTAAGGCACAGGTGTCAAACAGGCGGCCCGCGGGACAGATCAGGCCCGCTAAGGGATTGAATCCGGCCCGCGAGACAACACTCAGAGAAGCGCAAGAGAAAAACAAGCTGCAGGTTGAAATATGTCAACTTGATGTTGCGGAAGAAAGGTGCCTCGAACAAAGACACTGTACTTGTATTTCTTTTTTTTTTTTCTCTCTCTCTTTCTTCCTCTTTTCCATCCCTTTTCTCCCACTCTCTGTCTCTGTCTCTTTCACTCTCTGTGTCTCTCTTTTTCTCTTACTTTGTTGCTATTTGTCTCTTTCTCTCTCTGTGTCTTTTTAACTTATTCTGCTCTAATTTCCTTTTTTCCTTTTCTCTCTTTTCTCTTTCTCTCTTCCTACCCCTTTGAACTTTTGTTTCTCTTTTCTCTCCTTCTGTCTATTTCTCTTTATAAATATGAATAAAACTACTAAATGTTGTGCAGGCTTGGGGAATAACAGAACACATGGAACGGCAAAAATGATGTTGGCAAGCTGTTTGGATTTAAATTCATTTTGTTTCTGTCGCATTTTATGTTGGTTTTGCCGGAAATCAAAGAGATCAAAGCCAGGAGAGAAAGCTTACCATGTGTTGTGAGTCATAATTGTATTCATATTTAGTTTATTTTGTCTTTTATTAGCATATTTGGTATTGGAGTAATCCAAAAGTAATTGAAAGTAATCCAGTTAAAGTAACCCTACCCAACCCTGAATGCAATTGTGTTTTTTCCCAATAATAATTCTTAGACAATGCTTTTTTATTTGTTTATATTCCTGTAAGAATCCAATCGTATTCTCATAGTGAACTATTTGCAACTGTGTCTCCGTACAAAAACGTTTTATTCCTCTTTAGAAGTAGACTGTTTTTGGATAACACAAAGTCAGCTCAGGCCAACAGAGCTTCGTGCCATTGAAAGACGACCTCGAAAATCCACAAGAAAAAAACACTATTTACTGCCTTGTTTTGTGTATGTCCATAAATATCAGCACTGTGTCCGAGCTCATCACAGTTGAGAGTGCAGAGCAGTTCACACAGTGGATTGCGCATGGATAAAGTACCATGAAATATGAAGGTTAAACTTTTATATTATTCTGTTGTCTGCTTGAATAGGAAGTGTTTCTGTGGTTGTGCGATGATGTACATGCGTGTCTGTGTATGAGGTATGCAACGGTGTGTGTTATTGTAGCTTTCTTCCATGTCAATAAACACACTCTGTCTTGGCTGGCTAGCCTTTGACAGCTTGGATTTTGCCTACTGTATCCTTCTTCCCTTAGCTCCCGTGCACATTAGCATGGATTTCACTCTGGCCCCACCAATTCCTTTGCACTTACTCGCTAGGCAGAAGTTTTAAACAAATGCCTTTGAAGAGGGTTCACAGAGAAATAAAACATGTTAGATTAACATAACTTCAATATCCTAAACGCTACTAGAGGCTTCTTCTTTTTTGGGAATAAACACAATGGATGCCAATGCTGCTCCTCTAATTCTTTGCATTCTCTCACCTCATCTCCCATCTCATTAGCTGCACCGCTTATCCTCAGTAGGGTCGCGGGGGTGCTGGAGCCCATCCCACCAATCATCGGGCAGTGGGCAGGGGACACCCTGAACTGGTTACCAGCCAATTGCAGGGCTTCTTTGCATTCTAAATTAAATACTTTATAATAATTTTGTTATTGATTGACTTTTATACATGATCTGTCTATTTCGGGCTGCTTAACTCAATGGGTGCCGTCACCTATTAATACATTTTAAGAGACAGTGTCCATGAGTGCAAAAACATTACAACACTTTTTTTTTATTTTATTAAAAACAAATATTCTGAAGGCTTTGATCAGTAAATATCAAGCCTCTGGGAATAATATTAGCAGGGTTGGATAGGGTTACTTTAACTGCATTACTTTCAATTACTTTTGGATTACTCCAATACCAAATATGCTAATAAAAGACAAAATAAACTAAATATGAATACAATTACTAAATTTTGTGCAGGCTTGGGGAGTAACAGAATACATAGAACGGCAAAAATGATGTTGACAAGCTGTTTGGATTTATTTTCATTTTGTTTCTGTCGCATTTTATGTTAGTTTTGCCGGAGATCAAAGAGATCAAAGCCAGGAGAGAAAGCTTACCACGTGTTGTGAGTCATCATTGTATTCAGATTTAGTTTCTTTTGTCGTTTATTAGCATATTTGGTATTGGAGTAATCCAAAAGTAATTGAAAGTAATCAAGCTAAAGTAACCCTACCCAACCCTGTTTATAAGTTACAATGATTGTTAAAACTGTGTTCAAGGGTGTTGACACCGCCTTTATTATGTTCATATGATAGGTCATTTTCAAAGATGAGCTTAAAATGAAATGTTTTCTTATTTCTGTCTGTTAGCAACTGGGATTACATTGAGACTTGTTGTTTATTCTGATTAAAATTACAATGAATGAAGATTTTTGTTTACTTTTTAACATGCAACCTAATTACTAAAAGGAGGAAATACGTGCTTACAGTAGTCACGATCGTTTTTAGGTTGGTTTTGATTGGCCATTGAGATTGAAACTCCGCTCATGTTTTAAGACAACGTTGAGTAACTAAGGCAGAACATTTTTTTTTTCGTAAAAACAAATATTATGCATTAATAGTCAAATTCTCAGCTACTCTACTTCCGGCAAAGTTTTGTAACGGCAAGAAAATTAGGTTGAGAAGTAAAACTTAAGAAGGTGCACTTGACCTTATAAGCTCTGCATGGAAGCACAAATAATTTTTTTTAATCATATATATGTAGGGCGGCCAAGAAAAACCTACGCTTCAATTTGTCTTTCCTTCTCTGTTTCTGCCGCAGCCCTTTCCTCTACAAATCATTAGTTTCGCTTTTCATTAGGCCGGATCAATAAGGTGGATCAGTCGCTTGTGGCGAGGATACGGCACGGCAGACACCCCGCGCTACCGACTCTTCCTTCGTTTTCTTTTTGCTCTTAGCTCACTGACTGGTAGACATCTTCACAGCAACGGTCCGTCCTCCGTGGTGGGGAGCCGGTAGAAGCAGCAGGACATTTTTGAAAAGGCCAGATAAAGCAGCGCAGTGGCAGAAACGTTGAGCTGATTAGCCGTGTGGAAAATCGGTTGAAGATTAGTATTTGCATCATTGAGCTACCGTAGACTACCACAGATCCAATCGCTCAAAATTGCTTGCATACTTGAGCTAAGAAATAACTAATCCCTGAGAGTTGTGAAATTCCAAATGAAGTGAAGTGAGAGCAAATATATAAAGAAACAAATTAAAGGAGTTAAGTTAATGAAATGTCACAAAACTGCACTCTAAAAACACAAAAAGGAGACCAACTTGGGTGAATTTGACCCAGTTTCCTGTTTGGGTTGTTTCCTCTAACAAAAATGGCGGTGTGTAACATTTTATGTATGTTAGTTTTCACATTGGGCAGTACGGCAGCCCAGTGGTTAGCGCATGTGCGGCACAGTTCTGAGGTCATTAGATCGAACCTCCCTCTCTGGAGTTTGTATGTTCTCCCTGTGATTGCGTGGGATTCCTTGGTTCTATGTACATGCTAAAAACAAAAAAAAAAATATTAACAGTGGACTAATCTATTTATTTTAAGTTGTTTTGTGCTAACTGACCCATTATTTTGGATTATTCTGTTTCAAACAGGCTCTAATACAGGTGTGTCAAACAGGCGGCCCGCGGGCCAGATCAGGCTCGCTAAGGGATTAAATCCAGCCCGCGAAATAACGCTGAGGGAAGCGCAAGAGAAGAACGAGCTGCAGGTTGAAATATGTCCGCTTGATGTTGCCAAAGCCAGGTGCCTATCACAAAGATGCTGTAGTTGTATTTCTTTCTCTTTCTCTGTGTTTCTCTCACTCTCTATCTCTCTCTCTTTCACTCTATATGTCTCTCTTTTTCTCTTTCTTTGTTTCTGTTTGTATCTCTGTGTATCTTTTTACCTACTTTTGCTCTCCCTTACTTTTTTTCCTTTTTCGTCTCTGTTCTCTCTTTCTCTCTCTCTTGCCTTCTCCTTTTCTCAGTTTACACTTTTCTCTTTCTCTCCTCTTTTCTGTCCCACTCTCTTTCTCGCTTTCAATTTCTCTTTGAGTTTTTTTTTTACTCTCTCTTTCTTCCCCCTCTTTTACTAGTTCTCTTTTTATCTCTTTGTTTCCCATGTTCTCTCTATCTCTCTTGCCTTCTCTCTCTCTCTTTCTCCCTTTAATCTTCTCACACACTCTCTCTTTTTCTCTACCTCTCTTTCTCTTATTTCTTTCTCTCTTTTTTCTTTCTCCTCAATCGACTAGTCTGGCCCCCGAGAGAATCTCTAATGCATTGAATTATTTTTAAAAATCGACTGTATTTGAGATGTTCTTTTTTGTGTTTGGACAAAATAAGCATTTTTTTAATTTGTTTTTTTAGGGTTCTTATTTTTCAACAAATTTTTGTCTAATTGTTTCATTATTTATCAATTTTCTTTAAACTAAAAATGTATATTTTTTGAACACATATGTTATAAAGATTAGCCTCATGCCTTTGTTTTGCTTTCCCTCAGGAAACCATGTGTTACAAGAGTTCATGGATTATTTCATGGTTATTTTCTCATCGGAAAGATAAATGAAAATATGTCTCAAGGTATAAAACAGTATTTAAATGCGACATGTCCTTGGGCTGAATGTATTTATTTTATACTTGAATAATTTATGTCCTGTGTCCAAATTAGTCAATTGCATTATCTTTGCGGATGTTACTCTGATTAAAAAATAATTATTTCTAAATGCATGTTTTAAAAAAGAAAACATTTAAAGAGTTTGTTGAATGAAATTTTAGGTGTTCTTCTTGACAATAAATGTAAATTATATATATTGAAAAAAAATATTATTCCTTGATTGTTACATAACATATTGGTTGGAAATATGAGGAAATGCATAGCTCACTCAAAAAAAAACACTTGTTTTTTGTCCCAAAAATAGCATTAAGGATAATAACGATACAGTGTATTTCTTCAATGGAGTCCCATACAATGACGTAATCAGTAAATAAGACAATCTATGGGATCATTTATAAACAAAACTGTACAGAACTGCTCAATCATATGAAAATTAGTATTGAATTGAGTTAAATCAATACATGTAAGCATGGACAGGGAAGCAACATTTTATGAAAATAGAATTAAAAAAAAATAAATGCAGTTATGTAAGTGATGTGAAATTGTGGAACAAGCTTGATGACTATTTTAAAGGGTGCCTGATATGTTCTTATGTTTAAGCAGTTTTTTAAAGCATATTTATTGATAAACATGTGTCTTGTCTTGCAACCATCAGTCAGTTGAGAAGTGTGAGTATTATTGTTTTTTCTTTCAATTTGGGTGAAAATGTTTAATCTTGTAAAATGTGTCTATTTCTTTAATGTGTTTTCTTATGATCATTGCAATGTAAACTCTATTTATTCATTCATTCATCCATTCATTCAAATATTTTAGTCTTTTTGGTCAAATTATTTCGAACGGTAAATCAGTCCACACTTAATTACGATTGTGTTATTTTTGAGCCATCTATTGTTGGAGAGAGCAAATCAAGCCAGTTTGAATTTGAAATAAAATAGTTTTGAAGCCAACCAGGACAGTCCACTCGATTGATAACCTCTGTATTTTCCTAATGATGGTCTGGCTGAAGCGTATGCAAGCTAACATGATTATCTATACGTTAATTTGGACTCACCCAGCACAGTGAGGCGGGCAGGACGAGATCTCATGGCGGCCTGGACGGCCTGGCACTCAAACACTGCATCATCCATCAGCTCCACACGCTGGATTCGCAAATGATGTTCTCCGGTTCCATGGTCGCCAATCACAGTGTAGCGGGGATAGCCTGCAGCATAAACATAAGCTTTGACTTTAATCACATCTTAAGGCAAACAAATGAAGGAATTAGTCAGACATTTCCTATGTAACGCTCAACTGAAAGACAAACGAGTTGTTGGGTCGGAAAAAGAAAATATTGAAGCAGCCAGATACATGAAGATTATTGAGATTTCCCCATTCACGTCAGTATCATCGCATATGAGGATTTTATAGCATTGCTGGTGATGTTAATGGGTTTGGGCGGAGGTTATAAAAGAAGAAGTTGCTTGACTGCAACCGTAAAGAGTTTAATTCTCATAGTGGCTCAGTCCAATGATTTGTTGTTTAATAACGCGGCAAAGCACGAACATTTCCATGAGGCATATGTTTTACACAATTTGAGGCCAATGGTTTTTAAGGTTCCCCCTTAACTAATGTTGAAATATGCATTGAAAGGGCATGGTGGACTGCAAGCGTCCATTGGGGAAAATAAGCAGCAAGCGTCCATTGGGGAAAATAAGCAGCAGAAAGGTATATCTGACACACAAGCGAGCTCTTTTTAATATCCGAGAATTGCTTGTCCCTGTTTTTTTTCCCTTTTTTCTATGCATTGCTTGGAACTATTGAGGCTGCTAAACATAGATAAAGGTAAGTAGGTATATTTTAGTGCTGTCACACTGCAATAACACTGTATACATTTACCTACTATGCCAATTACATCTGTTTACAACAATTTGACACTTTACCGCAAAACGTATGCCTCTGTCGAGTATGCAATCATCCGTAGAGTAACTGTAATAGTATTTCTTATTCATTTTGGGTCAGCAGGTCGTAGTTTTTAATACATTACTGATTGTGAAGTTGCGCAGATAACTTATTTTGGTCATTTTATTGACGTTTGAGCTTACACTTCCCACTAAAATTCTGTTTTCCTCCTAAAATGTTTTACAGTGTGGGGAAAAAGTTGAAAATGCAGTGTAAAAATGGTTTCCCTGGTATAATCAACATTTGGATTGTGTTTTTTGTTATCGATAACAACGTAGTAAACATTGTTTACGATTAGATTAGACATGGTACTCCAGGATAAACACATAATACAGATTTAAAAGACAAACAAGTATAAAACAAAATTAAAACAAAGTCAGAATAAAAGGGCAACCATTTTCAGGATAGCGCTTGGAGCACTTTGCCGCGATGGTGCAATAACATTTAGCATCAACAGAATTCCAGAATGAATCGAAAATATAAATGCAGATACCAATTTTCAAAAATGTCTACTACAATTTCTTATTAAATTTCTTGCACTCTTTGCACTACTGTATAATACTATACATAGCTATAATTATTTAGTACATTATTAGTACTTCAATACTCCAACTCAATACAACATTTTATTTATATCTGTACATTCAAGGAGACTGTGCGGGTCAGATGTATGGACATTTCGTTCTGTATACACGTGTACAAGAATGACAATAAAGTATATCTGAATCTGAAATCATACTGAAAAACCACAACAACTTTGGTAAAGCTTTACATGCAATATAAAGTTAGTTACCAACTATTTTTCGCCTTATTATATCCTGAGCCATAGCTGTGACAAAAAATATATATTCGTATTAAAGACAATTTGATAAGAACAAATTGATATTGACAACTTTACAACTTCATAGCCAGTCTTGCTTATTTAAATTGTTAAACCAAAACTGTAGTCAAGAATCACATTTTATTTTTCATTTTTCAAATATTTTATCTACATTTTCTCTCTACTGGTAGTATAGGAGATTGAAGAGGACAGTAGTCATAGGGGTCTCCGTTGGAAAAAAAACAAAAAAACATTTGTGATTATGCTTGTTTTAGTTCAGTTGAACTTTTTTCTTTGTAATCAAACAAGTCAATTTATATTTTATTTTTGAGTACAGTAATCCCTCGGTTATCACGGTTAATGGTGACCAAAACCACCCGCCCCACCTAAATAACACACTACTTCACACTTACACACTATCCAGAAAAAAAGGCCAGAAAAAAAATGAAAAAAATTATAACTTACTAAAAGATAATTATAGAAAAAAAAAATACTACACACTGTCCTTTAAGTTATTTTGTTTAAAATTGCGTCTTTGATCACAAAGGTTTGTCAAACACTGTGTATTATGCTACTATAAATCAATCGCAATGCTAAACAGTTTCTTTAGTCTTTTTGTCTGATGAATGTAAGCAATGTTTAATGGTCATAAGGCAGATAAAATCAAGTATAATATAATGTGCCTATAAATATTCAAAAAGACTGCTTCATTATGTGCTGTCCCAAACTGCATTGGAACACCAACAATTATTAGTTTACTCTCTGTATTGTAAGTAAACTCAAACTCACACTTTTTCATTTGTCATTGGAACTAAAGTGGAATTAAATAAGTCCACGATCCAATGAGCTCTTGAAAATTATGGAGGAACATTGTAAGAAACAAAGGAAATACATTGGCAGTGCAACATTCTCTGTCTATCACTTGAGAAAAAACAACTTCTAACAAACACTATAGGTAACAATAAATAAATGATAAGCATTACATTCTCAAGGGTTTAAACACAGGAAACCTTGACACTGCTTCACACTTCACAGTACATGCCTGAGCTTTCCCTTTTGGTTTTTATTTACAACAACTGTTGTATTATTCACTGTATGTCAGTTTGCTAGTGCAGGGGTGCAAATATTGATAAATCTGGCATTGACAGGGTCACTGCCTGACATAAGCATAAGACTTGTGTTGGTTACATTTTGAGGAGCCTGTGAGAAACTATAAAGTAAAACGTATGGGCATATTCTTGGAGGCTGAAAGCATGTGAATGCAGCAAATGTTTTGGGGAATATTGACTTTTGTGCTACTTGATGATTTCTGTTTGCACTAAAATGCTTTACTGTAAGATCTAGTGCAAAAAGACCAGGGATAGAAAAATTGAGGCAGCAAATGCTTAAATTGCTCAACTTCAAAAGAATAGAGCCAGATTGCAGCACCAACATGGTTTTTATACTGTCGTTATTGGTGGTTGCCGCAGAGACCAAATTGCATTTGCGTGTCATTGTTCCTCAAGGATTAAAGGAAACCTAACAATAACTCAGATGATTCTGAGAATGAACAGATTTTTTTTTTGATGGATAATGTCCGTTGGGGTTCAATTCGGATGTATAAATTGAGTACCGCATTTTCCGCGTTATAAGGCGCACCTAAAATCCTTTATTTTTTTTCAAAAGCTGACCATGCGCCTTATAATACAGTGCGCCTTATATATGGAACAATATTAAGTCGCAAAGTCTTGCAACTAAGGCAAGCAGCTGCCGACTAGATTTTCCCCTAAAGGCGAAGTAGTCCGCGGTGTATGCTGGGATTTATATACCGGTGTTTCATTTCCTAACCAATGTGTCAATCATCATTTGAATCAGTCACTATTGGCTAAAGTTATTCGGAGGTAAAGGGGGCGGATCATTTTTATCGTTTACAGGCTCACATAGGCTAAAGGGGCGAAACAAAGCCTGCAATTGGCCGAAAAAGATGAATGTAAATCACATGTTGGGTTGCACTACGGCATAGAGAAAACATTTTTTACTATTCTGTATTTGTAAATATTTTACTCTCCTGGATTTACTACACTCACGGTTGTAAGAAGACCATGGTTACGTATCATTATTGAACGTGATGGCTGCAAGAGAACTTAGGTGAGGTATGCGGCTTTATATTTTCCCGGTATCTTGTTTTAGAACGATGTTGATGTGTCTGTGATGAGTCTATTTTTAAACTAAATTCAATTCAAAGTGTTTATTGTCATATGCACAGTAAAGAACCCCGTTTCCCTGCACAATAAAATTCTTACTTTGCTGTCCACACAGTTGCCGGCAAAAAATAAAAAGGAAACTAAGAAATGTTTGGCATTTCTTGAATCCCAAGACTTTAACCTTCCGAATTATATTTGGAACGATGCATTTGAGTGATTGGTGACATCGTACAGACACTGTTTCCGTACATGTCTGAGACACATATTTGCTTCTTTGCAAGCTTTCAGAATGTTAAGAGGTTAACAAGTTTAACTGAACTATCTGACTGTTTTGTCGACATTCCCATTGTAGCGCCTTATAATCCGGTGCACCTTATGTAAAAATAATTATTGGGGGTTCTTGATTTTTGCGAGGAACAGTTCAAATATCGTTAGTTCGTAGTCAATATTGATGAAAGTACCATCATAAACCCAGTGTTGCTATGTATGATATTAATAAATATTTATTTCTGCTGGCTCCTCCACTTTCTCACCATTGATTAATTTATGTCATGACTTCTGTTTGCAGCAAAATTGCTTTACTGCAAAATATACAGGAATACAGAAACCTGGGCAGCAAGTCCATGGATTGCTCTTCTTCAAAATGACGTCAGTTCAAAGTCTGATGATTAATGGCTGCTTCATTGAATACAGTTGTCTTTAATGGAGCATGGATTAGGCTTCATTTTATACTGGTGCAGTGAGTTATAGCCGATTAAGCTACTGTCCGCATTTCACCTACCTACGTGGCTTTAAATCATAAGGGTTCGTTCATACAGTAACTCCACCAAGGACAAAGGAACACATCAACATTAAGGCTGCGGAGACTATAACCATAGCAGGGGGAAAACGATGGTAGACTGGAGACATTGAGACAGAAGGTGATAATGACTTCAATGCTTACATTTTATTTTTCTGACAATGTGTCCTATATTGATTAAGAAGGCCACATCACATTAGGGCAGTTGTAAAAGTAAAAAGGGTTTAGCATAAAGCTATCACATTTAAAAGCTTCAATTAATAAAACGAATAGTCATCGACGAGCGGGAAGACATTCCTTTAGCGACTGAAGAAAAGGACCTGAAGTAGCAGACATGCGATTATGTGAACAAGGTCATCCAGAAAAGCATTGCGTTTCAGTTTTACTGTATGTTCATTGATGGGATTCAAAGCTATGATGACATTGTGGAGCAGAAGGGTAGATCATTACTTTATCACAATGATAAACCTTAAGTTGACATTGTTCACCTAGAGCACTTGTGTCAAATTTGAGGCACGCATGCCAAATACGGGCCACACGCAGGTCTTCTATGGCCCCTGAGATGTGATTCACTATTCTATTATACACCAATAATCATTTTATTTTGTTTTGTTTGTTTTTTACTGTACCTAATTTATTTTGAAATAAGGATTGTTTATTTGTTCATAGATTTTTCCAATTTATTGTATTTCAATCAAATTAGATCATAGAAATAGAACATCTCAGTCGAGTGACTCATAGACAGTCGTTATCATTAATATTTAATGAAAGTTTTTGAAGCTAACTTCTGTAAAAATGGAAAATACAACATTCTAATGGTGGCTGAATAATACAGGCTTCCTTTATGTAGTTTTCTTGTTATGGAAATGTATATGAAATATACATATGTTTGCCTGATGAAAATTATAACAGAGCCATAAGAACATATTTTTTAATTTATCTGATCATTTTGGAAGCTATTTTTTTGGGTTTCATTAGGTTCCATTGGGTTCACGAGACTAAACACTTTTTAAAATTTGTCAACATTTGATCAGTCTGACCCTTGGCTAGTGGCCCTTTCTTTTTGTCCCTCTGTCAGTTTGACTTCAACACGCTTGACCTAGAGAATACAGAGATAGCACATGTTTGACTTGCTTTCTTGCACAGTAATTAGTATTAAGTAAATTAATTAGTTTCCATTGACATATTACTTTTTTTCCTTTTTTTTCTCCATTTGTTTTGGTTTTTATTTTATATGCATGTCTATCGGGAAATATTTTTGATTATTTTAAGAATGATCTTTTTTACGTGTCATGGATTATTATGGTAAAGTAGGGTGAAATAATACAGTCACGGTGTCTTTAAAAAGACAAAAAAAACATGCAATTATTTTAGAAACATTTGAAAAATAATATTGATTCCAAATATGTTTTTTTTTTTTTTTGTTTTATTTGTTTTTAAATGTTAGTTTTATGTAAGTTGGTTTTAGAAAACTTAGCAAGATACTGTGATTTATTTGTATCTTGTATCTTACATCATTGCCATATCAAACAACTTGTCCTGTTTTAAGTGTTTCGTTATTTTACAATATGTAATTATGATTATGGCTGTATTCATTTAAAATTAATCTTAAGAAACAATATTATTAAAAAGATTAAATAATACTACAAGTACCACGTAATAAAAATTGCTTAAATAATAGTTACCTACTAAATCAGATACTTTTCCTCATTGTTTTTCTTATTTTATGAGGAATGAAAATGCAAATGTCATTAAGAAACAAACTACAGTGGGACCTCGCTACTTCGCGGTTCCACGTTCGCGGGTTCAGAGCTTTGCGGGTCTAAAATATAATAATGATTAAAAAAAAAATAAAAATAAAAAAAAAATTCTAAGCATTTTTGAAGGGGCGTCGCTACTTCGCGAATTTTCACTTTTCGCGGGTGTTTTTGGTCACAATTAACCGCGATAACCGAGGGATTACTGTACTCAAGAATAAAATATCAATTGTTTTGTTGTACTAGAAAGAAAAAAGTTCAACTGAACTAAAACAAGCATAATCACTATGTGTTGCCGGGTTAAGCATTGCCGGGCTTGGCGTTGCCGGATTGGGCGAGGTTGTCAGGGCCATGGTTTGTTGAAAACGGCCAGGTAGGCACTAGGGAGTGCCAAAGAGCCCCATGGGTGAATGCAGCTCGATAGACGCTTTACACAAAAGCAGATGAATATCGATTTTGTTTGTATCTATACTCCCAGAGCCCTAAGTACAACTGTGTAAATTGTCATGGAAATCGGTTGATCCATTTTGGAGCCTATAAGCCACATAAAAACACACACACAAACAAAAACACACACACACACACACACACGCAAATAAAGGTTAGATAGATAATACAAATACTTGAAAATAAATAACCAAAAATCAATAGAATAAAATAAAACAATCCATACTATGTTTTCAGTTTGATGTTTTTAGTGTGTAATCTGCTACTTGATCCAGTGTTCATTTTACCTCTGAAAAGTGATGGGTCCCGGGGACTCGCATGCTCAAAAATCTATGGGTCCCCAAAATTTAGTGTTATCGAGGTTGAAATTGTAAATCTGTGACAAATATATAATAAAAATCTATATATTAATTCAGTTTTAATCATCAAATTATTAAATCATTTTCTGCATCAAATTATTGTTGGTAATATACCTATTAAAGTGATAACCACAAACCTGTCTTTTTTTCATTTTCTCCTTTTATACTTCCTTTTTTTCTTAACTTCTTTACACAACATCGTAATTCGTAATATAATGCATCAAAGCGTTTGAGAGCCGGCTCTCTTTAATGAGTTCAGCCGAAAAAGCCGGTTCTCTAAAAGGAGACGGACTTTTAACTACACAACTCGAGATCGGCGTGCAGACGAAAACTCAAACCGCGAGACCGAAACAACATCTGCCGGATCTGCCTGATGAAAAGTTCTGAGTGCAGTAAATCGTTGTTTAAAAAAAATGTAATCACGTAATAATGACAATTTTGTGTCAAAAAAGTTGCGTCCCGGGGACGCACGTTGATTTGAGACTATGCGTCCCTCGCAAAAATGATGCGTCCAGGACGCAGGGACGCGAGCAATTGAGAACACTGTTGATCATATCTTATTTTTATTTTCAGTGCAAACGGCAAATTAGGGAGTAGTTTAGGATGATACCTTCAAACAATAAGCATAAAAATATTCATTGAGAAGTCTGCTCAGAGACCGTTATGACCAAATTAAGCAGCAAAACCGAGCAATTCCCACATTCATAAGAGAGGCACATGGCTCGAAAATCCGCTCAGTGCGTAACTTGGGAGAACACATAAGGGAGCCCGAAAAACTCTCGTTAAGAAAAAGACATGAGCGGAATCATTTCCGCTTTGTAAGGGTTCCAAAAGCTGTGATTTAGAGACACGTTGATCCGCTTCTTTTCTGTACTCGGCATGAAAAACTTTGCAAGGCTCAGAAAGCTCGGCGGGAAAAAAACGCTCTTTATTTCTGCTACTTTTTGGAAGGTGTTTTTTTTTCTTTCTTTTTTTGACTACTGCATAATATACAAAGGGGGTATTATATGTCTGATGTTGAAAACAATTTTTTGGGCAATGTTAATGTTGATTTCACCCTGATCATCCTGAAAGGGGATTTAGCACTTGTGAGGCCCCTTTTCAAGGTTTCTCATTTTCTTCATGCTGAGGTTTTTGAGTTTGTGACTGCATTAACCACAATAAACAGATTACGGTATCTGGGTTTTACCACGCTCAACATGTCTAAACAAGCAATATCGAGCTTTTTCTGTGGTGTGAAAAAGCAGTGTCAACTCACATTTGCAGGGCACAGTCACCATCTACTGTTAAGAAGTGAAATTGAACCTCATTTAATTGTTTTCTTAGCAATTCTTTGCCAGGGCGAAGTCCCACGAGCCACTAAAACCAGGCCTGTTACCCACTTTTGCCTCCAAACCCAACAGTTGCAAAACACTGCTCTAGATTATGTACAAACACAAATTGGTAATACAGTGGAACCTCGGTTCTCGACCATAATCCGTTCCAGAACGCTGTTCGAAAACCGATTTGTTCTATCACCGAAATCATTTTTCCCATTAAAAATAATGTAAATCGTTTTAATCTGATCCAACACCCTGAATGTTTACCTTGAATGTTCAACGTAAACATAATAATAAATAATAATAATTTCCTTTGTATTGTCATTCTTTGTAACAATGTACACAGAACGAAATGTCCAGCTCAGTAGCCTAGATGGTAGGGCGCCCGCTTAGAGACTGGGAGGTCGCTGGTTCGCGCCTCGGCCGAGTCATACCTAAGACTTATAACATTGGTAAAATGGCGGCGCCCTCTGTTGGCTGCGGCTGCATCGGCTCGCTACAACGGGTCAGGTGTATCGACATGCTAACCCAGGCTAATCGTACGTTCGCGTTATCGTATTCTTTCGTACGAAAGATTACGCTAACATGAACGTGTAAAAATAAAGGATAAAGAAAATAATTATGAATAGGATTTACCTTTGTGGTGGTCAGCACATTATTTATTTCTTAAATACAATAGTTGTACGCACTACTTTTCTTTTTTCACCTGTAGCAACTTTGCTGCTTGCACTGAAAAAATTTGGAGGCATAATTAGGGGCTAAAACACTTTGTACACCTATATTAAAAGCCAAAGCAAAACGAAGCACGTCCGCACGCGATAACAGTTGGTCACGAAAAGAGCGATCTACACCCGTACGCCGCTCAGCATCGCACCCTAGCGTACGCACTCACGCATTACCGGCGTTCGAACTCCGATTTTTTGACCGAACAGCGAAGCAAAAATTTCTGGAAATTTTTGGTTGGACTCCGATTAGTTCGAACTGAGAGGCGTTTGAAAACCGAGGTTTCACTGTACTTTCTATCGTTTATTTTGTGATGCTGACAGTGTTTTAAAGCTGTTCTAATTATTTTGGAATTAGCGCAAATTAGAAGTAGACTGGTTTCACACACTGGATCGTGCACAACGTTTAATGTTCTCAAGTAATACGACCAATCAATTAATCTGTGCCTGTGGCAATGTTATCCACGCTTTAGTCTAATCTGCCTAACCGGCTCCATAAGGGATTCTCATTTGCATTTTGAAGAAAAAGTACAGTTTCCTTTTATCTTGATATTTTATATCACTTGGGCAGGAGCCTCAAATTGGTGCACCAGGTGAGGGATGATGATGTGCATGCGATGTGTTTGTTCGTGGTGACATTGATCTCCGTCGTCAGCAAATTTTCTGAGTCGTAATGTGGTAGCCAATCCAAACAATTTAAAATAGGCCCATTAAGGAGTAATGAATCCATTAAGAGGGAATGGATTTGTCTTGAGGCTGGATCGATGATATGTGTGAGAGTGGTCATGTGTGTGTATGTGTGAGAGCAAACACACATGAGGCGCGGCCTTAATGAGTTAAAGCTTTCACCTGGAACGTGTTTCACAAAATGTAAACACAAGGGGATTGGAACATGTTTCGGATGACTGATGCTTGCATATGGACAACCAATGCTCCCATACAAAAAAATACAAAAAAACATAAAAATAATACAAAATGAAAATTATTCAGCCCAATTTAATTAAAATTTTGTAGCACCACCATTTGCTGCGATTATATCTGCAAGTCGCTTAGGGTATGTCTCCATCAGTTTTGCACATCTAGACTCTGATATTTTTGCCCATTCCTCCTTGCAAAACAGCTCAAGCTCAGTGAGGTTGGATGGAAAGCGTTTGTGAACAGCAATTTTCAGTTCTTTCCAAATATTCTCAATTGGATTGAGGTCTGGACTTTGACTTGGCCATTCTAACACCTTGATATGTTTTTTTGGTGAACCATTCCATTGCAGCTTTTGCTTTATGTTTTGGATCATTGTCTTTTTGGAAGACAAATCTCCGTCCCAGTCTCAGGTCTTTTGCAGACTCCATCAGGTTTTCCTTCAGAATGGTCCTGTATTTGGCTCCATCCATCTTCCCATCAATCAGGGCTAACCATGATGCTCCCACCACCATGTTTGACTGTGGGGATGGTGTGTTGAGGTCGATGAGCTGTGCTGCTTTTACGCCAAACATAACGTATTGCATTGTTGCCAAAAAGTTCGATTTTGGTGTCATCTCACCAGAGCACTTTCTTCTACATGTTTGGTGTGTCTCCCAGGTGGCTAGTGGCAAACCTTAAACAACACTTTATATGGATATCTTTAAGAAATGGCTTCCTTCTTCCCACTCTTCCATAAAAGCCAGATTTGTGCAGTACACGACTGATTGTTGTCCTATGCACAGATTCCCCCACCTCAGTTGTGGACGTCTGTAGTTCATCCAGAGTGATCATGGGCCT
Organism: Urocampus carinirostris; assembly: GCF_059441175.1. Taxonomy (NCBI): domain Eukaryota; kingdom Metazoa; phylum Chordata; class Actinopteri; order Syngnathiformes; family Syngnathidae; genus Urocampus; species Urocampus carinirostris. The sequence goes on from NC_142358.1 coordinate 34,452,837, forward strand.
CTTGGTTGCATCTCTGATCAGTTCTCTCCTTGTATGAGCTGAAAGTTTAGATGGAGCAGCCCGATCATGGTAGATTAGCAGTGGTCTGATACTCCTTCCATTTCAATATTATTGCTTGCACAGTGCTCCTTGGGATGTTTAAAGCTTGGGAAATCGTTCTGTATCCGAATCTAGCTTTAAACTTCTCCACAACAGTATCTCGGACATGCCTGGTGTGTTCCTTGTTCTTCATGATGCTCTCTGCGCTTGAACACACTTCTGAGACTATCATAGTGCAGGTGCATTTATACAGATACTTGAAAACACACAGGTGGATTCCATTTATCATCGTTAGTCATTTAGATCAACATTGAATCCTCACTGAACTTCTTACTGAAGTTTGCTTCACTGAAAGTAAAGAGGGTGAATAATTTTGCACTCCCACTTTTTTGTATTTTATTTGTTAAAAAAAAGTTTAAAATATCTAATTAAGTGTGTTCCACTTCATGATTATGTCCCACTTATTGTTGAGGTTTCATAAGAAATTACAGTTTTATATATTGATGTTTTAAGTCTGAGATGTGGCAAAATCTCACAAAGTTCAATGGGGCCACTGTAAGTCTTATATTTGTAGGTATTTTATTTTTAAACTTAAATTTCTACCTCTAGCAGTATTGGTCCTCCATAAACACACATTTTGCAAATAAACACACAACATGCATGCATGTACTAAACCAATTGTCACTTCCTCACCCTAAGAGCTTGTTTTTATGATTGCAATATATGCAAAGCGACATCCACATCAGACACACAAACACTTCAATCCTCAATCTTTTACCATGTGTGCAACTAAAAATTAATTTGATGTGGCTTTTTATTTTCAATCCACGATCATCATACAAAAGGGGATGTGTGCTCCGCCATGCATATTTATGACACTGATTGGTATTTTCTGAGGGCCTACTTCACTCTCTGCTTCACCCGAATGACAAGGAACAGAAATTCTGAGTTATCAACTGCTTTTCGCGTTGTTTGTTTCGGTTGCTTTCGTTTAAATCAGCCGTGAATGGCGGCCGGTCCCTGGCGTAGCGCGCTGAATAAGAATAATAAAGAAGGGGCATACGTATATCATTGAGATGCGGCACGCGGCGTTTTGATCCGGCACACTTTTTATGTATACAGCTGTCGCTTTCTTTCCACCGTGTACATCTCGTGTCACTATTTTACTGCAGAACGCCTTGAATTTCGGTGTAGGAAGGAACGATAAAAAGAACAGCTGCGGAGCTCTTTATTCCCAGAAAGTGTCATCCGCCTGGATACCAAGCGCTCAATCTGTATCATAGAGTATTTTGGGGAGCTATCTTCTTCAGGCAGGCTGCTATTACACCCTATACAAGACCTTGTATATTTTACAGCCACGATAAGAAAACAAAAAATCAGCTTGCTGCTTTTACATCGTTCTAGGAACATGACGAGAAGGAGCCATATCGAAAAAACGCTTTTTGCCTTACTATATATTTAGATTTTGGAACTGGTTCACCTCCTAAACAAAGTCAACCTGTAGCTCTTTTTGATGTTCCAAGAAATGTGTGTCTCCACGTACTGCAAAATTCCACTTAGGTTAAATGAGTACAGTAATTGCATGAGTATTGTGGCGAAAAAACTAAAATAAAATAAAATAAATAAATATATATATATAAAAAGTTGTTTTTTCTGGTAGATAATTGTACAATTTGTAGATATTTATTTTCTTGTTTTAGGAATTTAGAAATGAAGATATTATGTAAAAATATCATAAAATAAAGTATCTGTAGAAAAACATAGAAAAATGAATCTGTCACAACAATGTACAATAACGTTACAATCTTAAGAGGTGAATATTACAAATATAGTACACAGACAGGAACTACGTACTTGTTATATTGTTTTAAATATGAGCCCAAAAAAAAAAACCTACAGAAATAAATAGCAAAGAAAAAAACTGCCTAATAATTTTGAGGTTTTAAAAGGGAGGTAAAAAGTACTATAGTGTACAAGTACGGGAAACAAGTAACTATTTTAGGATTTTAATATTGAACTGAATTGAAAAAAACGACTCGTAATTAACCCAAATATCTATAAAAAAAAAGAAATAAAAATGTATAGATATAATACAAAAAAAATATATTTCAGGATTTCAGTGATAAGCATAATTAGAATATAAACTTTAAAACAACAAACACATTTGCTTTCATTCTGCAGAAAATATACAATAGAAATTCTACAAAAAAGACAACTAAAGTAAAATTAAACAAAAACACGTAAGAAATACTACGAAAATAAGACTATGGAAATACTACAGAAACACGTCCACAAAAAACACTACAGTAATACGGAAATATTACGACAGAAATACTACACCAAAAAAAATCACTTCAGTATTACTGTGTCCTTGGGCAAGACACTGAAATTGTGGTTGCTGCTATCGGTGTGTGAGTGTGTGTGTGAATGGGTAAGTGTGAAGTATACTGTAAAACGCTTTGGAAGGCCTTTGGTGACTTCCCTTCTGACTGGTCCCTCTTAAAGGTTTCTTCATTTTCCTCATGTTGAGGTTTTCGAGTTTTTTCCTGCCCTCATGTAGGTTTTAGATCAGGGGATGGTGCAATAGTAGTCTGTGGTTTGCAATAATCTTTGGTTTGTGCAGCCCTTTGTGACTCATTGTGATTAAGGACTATACCAATAAACATGACTTGACTTGACTTGACTAGAAAAAGTGAGCAAAACTAATCGTCTAGTAGCAAAAACCTAACAATTTTAAAAAGTGATAAATAGTGACAATTATAGTGCACGCGCAGGAAATAAATAATTATTTTTAATTTTTGAGTTGTCATTTTTTTTTAGGTTTTCATTAAATAACATAAACATAAATAATACTAATAGGAGCTGTATGAAATATGGAACTTTTTTTACTTACAGCCACCATCTCCTGACTTGTGTAATTTATTGCAGCCTCTGTCAGCTCATTCATAATGCGCGTGCAAATAGGTGGATTTTTCTCACAGGCCCGAATAAATTCCTATTCTTTTAATCTTTGTTGGGGTTTTGTTCGGCGTTTGGACTGTACAAAATACACACACTTGATTTAATTATGAGCATTTCATAAGCAATATCATCGAATTGTCTATTAAAGTTTAAAATGAAATATAACATGTGTGTGTCTGCAAATATACTAGGGGAAAAACCTAGATATGTCATTGCTCCTCATGTGTTGCCGAAAGTTGGATTCCAGGCTTCGTATGAAATCAATCAATATTTTTCCCCTCCTACCCTGATCCCCCTTTTTTACCTAAACGCAGCCAAAAGTTTGCCCACCTCTGTTAAAAATTAACAGGTTAATTGAACGATTTAATCATAGCTCATATTTTGGATGCCGCTCACAATTTTGACGTACAGTTTGTCTGATATCTGCCACACGTGTGTATTTGTAGTATGTTATCTGTTTGCCCCGATTGGAGCAGCTGTCTACCCTTGCCGGCATTCAGACGGTAGACAGCACTCTGCCAAATTGGCAAACACACGCAGCAAGCCAACACTCCGACAAAAGTCGGAATCCGCCGGCTTCTGCGTTCTGCCGCAGATATTCCTTCGACAAAAATAGAAGCCTTCCTCTCATTGTTTGTGATCTTGAGTGTTTACAAGACCAACAACACTTTGCATTTTCTATGTTGTACAACACGGGTGCACAACTTTGTCACATTGAATAGTTTTTCGGGTGCCATTGTTGGTTTGTTTGGCCTGCAGATCTAGAGATTTGGGGTCCTATTTGAAGAAAGATGTTAGGCCCAAACCCAACTAAGCCCGAAATTCGAGTCGGGTCTAAATTGTCAATAATTACATCCGGGTTCGGGACGGGCTTTTCTATCAGTGACTGTTTTTAAATATTCCACCTGTCATCATTTTTTTTTTCTTTGTAGAGAATCCACATGATATATTCCGTCCTTCTCCCGTGCGGCGTCTTTGTGCTAGTGGGCTCAAAAGCCAAGAACGCCCCTCCTACTCCCGTGAAAATATGTGTTTGCTTCGAGCTCGATCCAGTAACAGCTTAAGGCAAGAAAAATGTAAGACTTTTTCAACGCCTTTGAACTGAAATTTAAGACCAAGTTGACAAAAAACAAGAAATTAAGCAAAAAAAAAAAAAAACACATTCCTTGCACACAATACATCGTGGTACGTGCACATTACATGGCAGAGTCTTTAGACATGACGAAAAATGTTCGTCGGGAAGCCATTTCTCATTAAATGTACACTTTCCCGAGGTCCAAAGTAAACGTCTTTCTCCGAAGTTGTTATAATTCTGGTGGGTAGACCAAAGACATGTGTGTGCTCTGAAATGCTAAACTGAAACCACATCACGATCTTGATACTTCCGTATTTTGGGCCCGTGTGTTGCCATGAAAGTAATTCGGTAAATGATGTTACTAAATCTTACTAGTTCAAACAAATAAAACATCTTATAGAGGTGTTCACATTTTCAGACGTTCGATAATTTAGTTTGAAACATATTAATGCCAATTAAGGCCCAATTTTTAATAATAATTTCAATGCCTTTTAAGACTTTTCAAGGGTCCGTGGGAACTCAAAACAAAACAAAAGACCTTTACATGAGTCTTATAAGGAAAGAAACACACACTGTATATATACATGGTATATGTTTATTTATTCATTCATTGATTATCTGCACCGCTTATCCTCAGTAGGGTCGCAGGGGTGCTGGAGCCATCTTCAAGCAGTGGGCTGGGGACACCCTGAACTGGTTGCCAGCCAGTCGCAGAGTGGGTATATGTTTATTTTCATTGGAAAACTTGTGTTATGTCTGTCCTCTGACGGAAAATATATCATCTTATATTAGCAAACATTAGTGAAAAAGAGCCAGAGAGGCACTAAGGAGTGCCTAAGTGCCACTTGCTATCAACCCCCTTGCTAGTGGAACAGATTTTTACTTTTTCAATTCATGTTGGGGGTTTTTAGTAAAATAGGAGAATAATTAAAATAAGCTACTGATATATATGAATGTTATTTACTCAACCAACCAAAACAAGAAAGCAAAGATATTGAAACCTCCTATGCTTTTTGCAAAGATAAAACTGTACCACACCGGACTACATATCCCATTACACTAGTGTGCTCATGCACACTGAATGAAAAACTCTTTGCTGAAGAACAATATACTTGTTGTTATTCACGGAAACCAAATATGTTTCTACACCGGTGACTAGGAATACTATGCTGCAATGAGAGTGCTGACAGATTTAGTTATATCTCCCCTGTTGACATAAGTCGATAAACAATTTGTTAACTGATTTGTGTATTCAATGCTTTTATGGATTTACTCACTCATTATGTCCCTGCTCTAACTGTTGCTGATGAGTGTTAATACCTTCTCCAAAGGCTTAATATGCATACATCTTTGATGAACAGGGCGAGCGGCCACTGTTGACTAAATGAGATGAAGAATACAAGCAAATAGCATCCATGATGTATTGTGTTGTGATATTCAAGTATCTGTCTGAAACACAATACATATATGGACCAACCGTCATAGGGATTAAATATGAGATTATTCATACCATTGTGGCGAATGTGGTAATTGGATAATTGAGATTTTAATGTCATTAGATTTTATAAATTAGGACATTTATGTTAAAGTTTGTGTACCCATATAAACATAATTCTAAAAATGGGTGGAAAAATAACGCAAATTGAAATGAAAGTGTACCGTCATCCTGTCACGACCAGAATGGAATCAGGACCCAGATGTGTAACGTTAACCACAAGTGTTTTGAGATAATGAGGAAGGGCAACACCGTGATCCGGTGCTCGCTGGACGTGGGAAGCAAGTCGCTCACAGAATCAGATCGTGGTCCGAATGCGGAAGTGGATCTTCTGGAGCGGGAGATCGAGGTGTCGAAGACGGAAAAGACAGGTCGATAGCCAGGACAGGAGAGCAAAACGTGGTCGGAATAAAAAATGGGTTGCAAGCCGGGACTGGAGACCAAATCGTGGTCGGGGTCAAAAAACAGGTCGTAGCCAAACTGGGAACTCAGGAACGGACTCGTGCAAAAAGCAGGACCGACGGGAATCAGAGTCAAAGTGCTTGCCTTGTAGAAATAGAGGTTCGCTGACAGACCGACAACAGTTGAGTGAAAGGACTGAGCTTAAATAGGTCGGGGAGCCAATCAGGGAGCCCGCATCGGCTGGCGCCACATGTGCGGGCACACGTGAAGTTAATCGATCATCATGACACCTCCAGCTTTAGTTTGGTTACTGGGAAATAGATATAAGTAATTTCAATAAAAATACTAGATTTAAGAGTTGTTCCGTACATAGTACGAATTTGGTAGATGTTTCTTAGACAGCAGCTTGAAAAAAATAAAAAATAATCTATTGTAAAATAATAAAGTAATATAAAAAGTTCCGTTTTTACAAACATTCGGAGCTTTTTCCCGTGAAACTATTTTGTGTAAAAATAAATAAATAAATATATAAAACAGAGGGATGGTCAAATAAAAGTAGTAGACGGGTTGACTCTCTTTTTGACACAGCTATTTTATAACAAGGGTGGGCAAACTAAGGCCCACAAACTATATGTGACCAATTGGGATTTTTCTTCTGACTCACCAAATGAAAATGTTAAACCTATAACAGTAATATTTATAAAAAGCTAAAAAAAAAAGTACTTCTAATATAGATGTTTTGATAATATGCTGCTCTTGTCTCAAGCGCCCCCAACATTTGAATAGCTGAGTACATTTTCTTTGATTGCTATTTCTTTTACTATTCATTTAATCTATCACGATATTCATCTAATTCCACGCAAGAACAATATACTTTCTGAGCTAGCTCAAATACATTTGGAACTTTTCAGTGCATAAAATAACTTGTGCTTCGAACGGGGGATAATGCAATAGGTTGCTTTAATTGAGCTGTTCAAAACAGTTTTGATTACATGCTTTGTTTATAGAAAGAAATAGAACGTGTACTTGTAAATGTCTGCATGTTTACACTGTCAATTCATATATTAATAGCATCTGCTAATTTATAGATGCATCCATATTTTCTTACCATCTTTTGTTTTTGGCTTAATTGAATGGGTAAGAAAAAGCAACCAATGTTGATCACGTCCTTCTTACCTGCAAGATCTCTGCCAACACCGAGTGCCAGGCCATCTTTTATCCACAGAACGATGCCATGGTAACCTGGGATGGAACATGGTAAAGTCACAGGCTGGCCAGCCACAACCACCAAGTCCTGTGGCTGCTGGGAAAACATGGACTCTCCACCTGAAAGCAAAATAAGGAGGTTCAGTTATTCTTTTTCAAATATGTGATAGGAACTGAGTGCAATTGACAATAACAATGGGAATCATCATTCGTCAACCAACGACACACATATCTCCTTTCAAACACATGCGGAACGAACCCTGAAGGGCGTGCTGTCAATGTGCTCAGTTTTTTTTTCACGATGCAAAGATGAGATACAAGTATTGGAAGTGTCAGCGTGATGTCAAAACTGAAGTGCCGATTCAGAGACAGCTGTTCCAACTCAAATTGGTTCATTTATGAAGGATGTCCTGGTACAGCCAAGCCAGCCCCTTGCAAACGAGAGATAACACCATCTCGTCTCTCGACCGTGCATTGGCGGCATACATTAACTCGAGCTAGCGGTCGTGTATCCCGACGGTGCATTGCCGCTATTAGCTGCACTCCTCTGCTGCGTGTTCATGCAGAAAGTGGTGTGCAGTGAACTCCATTATGGGAAGAAAGGTTATTAATGGGAACCTGTATGGCGAGGAGTATGAATAGCCTGTCTATCAAAGCAATGTCTGAGTAATTATTTTATGAAATGTATACACACAATTGCAGATATGGAAGCCAGACACTATCGACGCGTTATAAATACAATTCCTGTTCAATGAGTCTAAGTGGTTTTGAGAGGGTTATCTTAGATTGAGCATTAGCCAGTGAGGTCTAAAAACTGCCATTTACCTGGAAAGGAAGGTTTAATGGGTTATTCTAAATTATGCAGAGTTATGCACTATTGGAAATTTGTTGAGCAAGGCGACACACTTGATAACTTTAGTGCGAGGCCATGATAAACCCAGAACGCCTTACTCTATTACACTTTTGTGATTGCGCAGTACTAGTTCGACTTGTGCTTTACAGTAATACGGCAGAGCAATGCTCTGTTAAATGAATCATGGGCGACACTAACTAACGACATGTGATTGTTGGTCACAATATGGAGACAAATTTCATGCAAGGGACCATCTGTTGGAGCATAACAAATGGTTTGATACATTATGTAACAGTTAAGAAAGAACAACAGGGCATTCAAAATTGCATTCGAGTTGTCTGTCTTCCAACACCGAAGATTGAATCCCTGTATGAATCAAAGTAGCTTATTTCCATGATCTTCTTAGGTCAAACAATCAAGGAACCCAAAGACTTTTAAATACTGCTGATAAATAAAATAAAACAGAAGGTCTCCATTATTCACTCTCAACAAATGGGATACATTTTTCTTTTCAAGCACACAACCTAATCTCTCGTGTCCAACAGTAAGAGAGCTGAATGGACACTAAGGCCTACTTGATTAAACTAGCAGCTCAACAAGTGCTGTCACTCCTTGACTAAATGGCTCAGAGTGGCTACTCAGGGAATCAGTGACGCAGATACTTAAAGTTGTGTTGTGATGGAACACCCACCTTTTTTTTTTACTAAGAGACCAATGAAAAATGGAGTTTGTATATTAAGTAGCTTTATTTGGACAGGGAATTGACATTGTCATATAAAACATTGTTTAAAACCTGTAACCCTAAATCCAAGCACCCGATCAAAAAATATAGCTAACGAGCCACACATATTGTCAAGAAGAGTCAATGGAAAGACTTCATAAAGCATATCTAAATGTTATCAACAATTTATTCCATTTTCCTACAGGCAGAAAAATAGCTGCAGTCCATTCAATTTTAGACTGGGCTCATATGTTTTTAATACACGGTGTCTTCTTTGAGTAAATGCAGTGCAAATTGCTGGAAATACATCTGTGCTTTGAAAATATGTTGGACTTTGACATCCATAAGCAATTAGAAGGCCTTTCTGCATTTATTGTTATCCAATAAAAAAAATTAAAAAAAACAGGGTGATACTCAGGGTTGGGTAGGGTTGCTTTAACTGGATTACTTTCAATTACTTTTGGATTACTCCAATACCAAATATGCTAATAAAAGACAAAATAAACTAAATATGAATAAAATTACTACATTTTTTTTGCAGGCTTGTGGAGTAACGGAATACATGGAACGGCAAGAATGATGTTAGCAAGCTTTTTGGATTTATTTTCATTTTGTTTCTGTCACATTTTATGTTAGTTTTTTCCAGAGATCAAAGAGATCAAAGCCAGGAGAGAAAGCTTACCACGTGTTGTGAGTCATCATTTTATTCATATTTAGTTTATTTTGTCTTTTATTAGCATATTTGGTATTGGAGTAATCCAAAAGTAATTGAAAGTAATCCAGTTAAAGTAACCCTACCCAACCCTGGTGATACTCATGGCACAAACAAAACACCTAACAGGGTACACTTTCAAAATCAAGTCAACGGTTGAAACTAAACTTTGTGTGTTAACGGGTAAAAATGCAACAAAGTGACAAATACATCTCCCCAAAATCAAGCCAACACAATAAACTCAATTGTTCTATGAATTTGAATCTTCAAAGAAAAAACAAATAACTACAAGTGTTCTTGTGCATGTTACCAGTGATCCTGATTTGTGTTTACTTCCACTTAGATTACAGCCAGGTTAAGTTATTTAACCTTTAGGTAACACTTACGTTTGCGTGGTTTCAAAATACTCAAGGAGCAGTTTGATTAAAAACAAAAAAAAACATGGCTCAGATTATCTAGTATGTGTGGGTTCAAAGTCACATTATCCATTTTTGAGCAAAACTAAACAATTTTGTTTGGGTTAATGGACCTAATACTCAAATACCACCCACAGAGATGGAGGGATTAGTGACATGATCAGATAAATGTTTTCCTCAGAAATTTGGATTTGCTAAATCATGCGTGTTGCCTTTTCATATCTTTCATAAACTCTTATCTCCCATCATCAGACAGCTACCTTTCCCTTATAAGAAAAAAAAAAAACAGCTACCAATTCAGACGAATATCTGCCAATGAGTTTTCTAAGACAGTCAAGGTCAAAGCACTCAGTTTGTCTTTTGGCAATTCATGGGCTAACATATGCAGAACGACATTTCAAACATGATTTAACTGCAGATTAAATCTTAGAAGATTAGAAATGATTCCGCAAACAATCAGACAGCAGGGATCAGCACTGTCATTTGGAAGATTTCTACAGACGTGTTGATGAAAATCAACATAGGTTATTGTTGGGAGTTAACATCATTTTCTCTAGGTCTGTTTCTGTTATGATTACCCTATGTAGAAAAAAAAACATATACTTGTCCAATATAGAGCCAGAAAAGAAAATTATGCCTTAGGCAAGGGTCTCCAACGTGGTGCCTGTGGGCTACAATCGTCCCCTAAGAACACCTAAGATTTCTATAGGACATGTTCTGAAAATGGGTTTCTTGTGAATTTCATTCCTAACTGACATGATGCTTTAGTTGACCTAAATTCTATTAAATAGAATCAATTAAAGCTGTTACTTTAAAAATGTTTATCAAAATGATAGCACTTTGCGCCAATCAGTAACAAAATGTAGCTCTCAGCTTCAAAATGGTTGGTGACCCCGTACATCTCTGAATGAGTTCAGAACCACGGATCTATAAGATGGTTCATTTTTTTCTCTCCTTACTATCCAGACGATCCAAAGTGGATGCAATTAAATGTATACATCAAGGACAAACAACTTTGTCATAACAACCGCTCAGCTTTTTCTAATGAGCTCCAGACTTTGCAGAGCAAAGTACCGCCCTGTGTCACAAACACGCCTGTATTCTCTACATAACCCGGCACTTTGCTTCGCCTGTTGTTGTTTTACTTCAGATAATTTGTTTACTGTGGAATCGCCGCTGCATATCGGCACACGCCGGGGCTATTTTCTCCTTGGGGCTAACTGGCCCTAAATTCATCGCTCAGCCAATCAATCGGGCTTGGAAATCATGTTTATAGTCTCGCTTTTGGCCCACTTCAGAGAAATAATCAGCATGTTGCCTGGGCGCCATGTGGCCGCACAGCACTAAAGCTTAGGCCCAGATCATTATCGCAAACTATTATCCCCCCCGGTTTCTTTATTTACTCGCGGCTATGCAGAGGTACCAGGCTCATGTGACTTGGACACTTGTGATCCTCGGCAATCCTTGTTTATTATCGTATTTGTATACAGTATAAAACACAGGTGTTGGAACAGAGAACGGGAAGGGGTCAAAATAAAATAAAATGAAATACATCTACTTTATAGTATTTCATAGCAGGTGGGCTCAGGAGGTTCCTCCTACTTAATTTGTTCTGCCTCAAACAGCTTTGCCAAAAGTAAGATAATATCAGATGGTGAAAAGTAAATCATAAGGAGTATTTAAAATTAGTTGGACATTGTTAACACATACTAGCTATAGCCAATATTCAAATTTCAACACTTTTAAGGACACCTCAAAAGCCATACCCCAACTTTAAAAAGAAATCACGGACTCAATGTTTAACGCAAAACGAAAATACAAAATGAAAACCTGGGTGCCTTTTGCAGAAGTTCAAAGAAGCTTCAGCCCTATTTTATAATGGATATGAAATCTAACAGCGTAGAACCATATTAAGGGAAACATTTTTCATCAAATAATAAAAATAAAAGAAAAAATACTTTAAAAACCTTAACTCGAGCATTTAAATTAGTGTTTGTATGCTCCTTTCTCACGTCCCAGTCTCCATGAGCTTCCCGAAGTGAAATACATTGGAGTGAAAATGGTTTTATTTTTGGTTTTGATTTTTTTTTTAGGTAAATAAATGTTAATACACATTACAAAATAAATAATCTCAGTGAATGGAAAAAAAAAAGGAAACTAGTATTCAAATATCACATCCCTGAATCATAACTGAATCGTGAGCCACCGAAAAGATCCCAGCCTTCCAGCTAATGCACACATTTATGCCATTAACTAGTCAGGCCCCTACTATTTTCTACCATGGTGGCCCCTAAGCTAAAATGAGTGTGACACCCCTGATTTAAATGGTTGTCTCACCTTGGTTCAACTTAACATTCGGCATCCTTACCACCCTTTCCTCCTTATCCATGGTGAAAGAAAAATCTATTCTTGTCTTTGGAGCTCCAGATTGTGATTAGTCATAAATCCAGCTGACTATGTGCATATAATTCTCCTTAATTACATCAAGAGCACAGTCAGTCTGTCTGCAATATCCTGCCATCATTTTATGTATGTGAACGCATACCTTTGTTGAATGCACCATATGTTGAACGATCAACATAGCCGGGGGTGTAGGTACAGCATGGACACCGCTTAATTTCGCACTTTTCATTAAGTGAGAGTGAGTTATTACATAAATTCAGTGATAATGTCATCTTGCCTGAACTATCACGAGTAATGATATTTAAATATTAAATGATATTAATTTTCTTCATATATATATATATATATATATATATATATATATATATATATATATATATATATATATATATATATATATATATATATATATATATATATATAGGGAGAGAGAGAGAGAGGAAAAGAGGGAGAGAGAGGAAGAGAGAAAGAGAAGCAGAGAGAGAGAAAAAGAGAGATAGATAGATAGATAGATAGATAGATAGATAGATAGATAGATAGATAGATAGATAGATAGATAGATAGATAGATAGATAGATAGATAGATAGATAGATAGATAGATAGATAGATAGATAGATAGATAGATAGATGGATATAGAAAGAGAGAGAGAGAGAGGCAGAGAGAGAGATAGATAGATAGATCGATGGAGAGAGGGTTAGCAAGAGAGTGAGGGAGAGAGAGAGAGAGAGAGAGAGAGAGAGAGAGATAGAGAGAAAGAGAGACATTATTAAATACGTGGAAGAAAACATGTACCCCAACCTGAGGAACTGGTGAGCCCTTCATATTTCTTGACTTGTGCAATCTTAAGAGCTGGCAAACTAACACAGCCGAGACACTCCATATCTGGTTTGTCTTTTGTCTTTGAACAAATATAATATATATTTTTTTTTCATTTATGTGTATTGTCTGATACATTTTTTTTTGTCAGGCATAATGTAGTGCAATAATAATTTACAAAAAGTACAGAATTAAGCTCTCATTTACCGTGAATTCTGTGTTCACGTTTACTCATTGATTTTGTTGTTCTTGTAAATGCCAGGCCCCCTCCCCATGCTCTGTATAGCATTTGTGCATATAACCTGAACCCTTGATTTCAATATTTTATAGTTGTTAATCATGGCTTGTATGTTAATATATGCGGTAGGGAAACAATCAGTATATCAGTAGGGATAAATAACGAGTTCCCGTACTCTGTGCTTGTGACGGCGCTCACCTTAACTTCAGTCGTATTTTGCTGGTACATAAAACATGCCAACTCTTTGAATGTCTATCGGAATGAGAGTTGTGTGTAATTTTGTGAGCGAAGGAGGAACCATCTAGGTTCAGAATACTGCCCATTGTATTTCATGAACTGCTTTCAAAAAGTAGCAGAGTAACAAAGTAACAACTGAATAAATACAAAATGTTCTTAATACAGTGTTACTCTCAACACTGTCTAAGACTCAGAAAGTGTATCTCAACCCAACAAGAAGGGAGAGTCTGCACTGACAAATCTTCAAGTTTTTGCCAAAGCACACAATTTACACGGTCTCTACTTATTATGTTTCTTAATTTAATTGGTTCTTATCTGAAGCTGGATTTGAAAACTTTCCAATATGCCTTGGGCCAAGCTTTCAGTAGAAAACAGCGATATGGAACGAAGCCCAATCTCTCAAACTGGGTTTTTGTTACACTCATTAATATAAAAATGCGAGATCCTCAGCTTGGCTGGCAACAACAATAGCTAATAATTATGAATAATTCACGAGGCCCTATCGCTCACATTAGATGAGACATGTATTGTAGCGACTTTATCTTAGCCATCATCGTGTTCAAATCCCTCCATTCGCCCCATCCCTTTGTAAAGCACACTTTGAATGCTGAGCGATAATACAATACGCCTCTCTCAGAATACGACGCCTGTCATTAGGAGCTGAACGTGTCGGCGGACGATGCAAATTCAGGAAGCCGGGTGAAGACAAACAAGGGTACCGCCCCCAGACGGATTCTTCCCATTCCTCATGCTGTGCATTAGCACCGCCTGACAGTTGCCAAGGCACAATCAAGATGAATCACCTCAGATGATGACTTCTATAAATTACAAATGGCAACAGCGGGAGGGCCTCGGAGGCGCACACTTAATCATTAGCGACACGGCCAGGGGAAGAGAGATTTCATGGACATCAGAGACTGGGATATCACGGGGCCCCAAATGGATTATTCCATTTCTTCCGGCTGCACTTTTTTCCTTCTGCAGACCGCTTCAATGGATGGTGATCCAAAAGGTCATCAAGGCTCCCATTGAAACAGAATCCTCAAACAAGAGCATGAAATAAACAAATTGTATCTGTCTTTGCGTGAGAGAGATGTTGTTCACCAAGCTAATGCGATCTTTGCAGGGCGCTGGAACGTATCAACGGTGATTGTAATTACTGTCATAAAGCCACAAGTCCTGTCTCCACAGTAACTGCAGTGCAAAGGGAGTCGTTCATACGGTATATGTTATCAAAGGAATGTGCGTCACCAATGTTCCCTTCGATTTTCCATGGATCTAAGCATTTACAGGAAGACCATGAGTGGTGCTTGAAACCAGGGTGAGCAACATCAATCATGGCGTGTGGAAATCAAACCATTACCACTCATTTCCAAAACTGGAGATACAATTAAGCTAAATTTTTGGTTGGTTTCCAGTAGCACAAATTTTTGCCTCAATTCGAAATTTTATTCCTAGGAACATCCAACTTACAACCTTGTCATCTTACCTTCCCATGATTAGGACCACGGACGGTCTGCTTGTTTTTTTTCCCCAGCAGATGCCCATTTTTTTAAATGCAATGTCTGGCACTGCAGCGCATAGCTGCATGGCAAGGTGTAGGATACTTTTGGCAGGCAATCGGAGTCCAAGCGTCACACTCTCACACAACAATTTACCACAAAGCTCAGTAACTAGATATCATCTCAGCAACATGTATTGCCAGTGTAATGGTTTCAACCGACATCCAATGTGATTCATGAACGGTTGGTCATAACCGATCCCCGTAGTATTACTTGTATGTGGAACAAAAAAACACAATGAATTTGAAATCAAACATGGTAAAACTTTACGTGATTGTAAAGTGTCTCTAACACTTAAGTACGTTTTATAAACGCATAAAACATATTCAACGGTTTCTTATTTTGGAGTCCGAGAGGTTCCTAACAGCCTTGAAAACCATCGCACCACTCTAATATGTTACTTTACAAGAATTATTTAGATAATGACTTTAAAAATGTATTTTTTTTTCAAATAGAACAGTTGTTTATGATGGGTATTTTCAACAAATATGCTTAGGGAAGCTAACATTTAAACCATTTATTTTTAGCATTATTGGTACGGCAGTCGGTAGCTGTATAAAAATGCAATGCTTGTCATGATTACTGATGCGAGGCACCTGTGCCCGCTCTATTGGCGCCAACTGCCTCGGACTCTGATTGGCTCCCTGTCACTATGTAAACCCCCGTCTTTCTGTCACCTGTTGTCAGTCCATCTGTGAACCTCAGTTCACGCTAGGCAAGCTTTTCGACCCCGACTCGCTCCTGTTTTGGCCCCTGTCTGTTTCCTGGCTTCGACCCATTTTCTGATCTCGACCACGGTCTTTGCTCTCCTGTCCCGGCTACTGACCCATTTTTTTCTGCTCCCGACACCGCCATCGCTCGCCAAGGAAATACCACTTCCACGTTTAGAGCTACCTGCTCCCTGCGACCAGCGATCTCCGGATCGTGTGTGCAATCCTTACCCAATAAAACTGAGAGAAACATATGCAAGTGGGTCCCGTCTCTGTTCTGGTCTTGACAATGCTTTAATATCAGTACTTTTGTAAATTATAAGTTGATTTTTTTATTGAAGTTAAGTTATGAATTTGAGTCCAGCACATAGTGCAATGTATTATTTTACCATTAGACGTTACTGTATTGTGTAGCGCAACCGAAAACGAGTGCTTAAATGCACACGGAAGCTTACAAACAACGGAGACTCAAAGCACGCAATTTTTCATCTCATTATTTAGCCCAGCCTTTACAAAGGTTTTTGGCGTTTTGGGGTACCCTAGCAGCGAGATGGTGGATAATCAGGTTATGTTATGTAACATAATTGCACATTTTTTTACCTACACATATTTAAAAAATGCATGTTTATTCAAAAGTTCATGTATTTTTGCTTATTATTTTAACTGATGTTTTATTTTTTTATTTTTTTAGGTTATTTCGCCACTAAGATGCACTAAATAACACACAACGGCACATTATTTTAATTATTTATATTGTTTTTTGGAGTGAGTCACACATACGCTACTTAGATAATCAATACACTGACAGTTTTTGCCTCCGACCCATAATTGTACAGATGATTGAATTGGAAAATGTTGTTTTGTCAGAAGATTGCTGATCGCATGTTCCAAACCTACACAATACAGTGACGTCTAGTAGTTAAGTAATAGAATACACAATTTGCCTTAAATGTATTGGTTTGTTGGCAATCTAAATACAAATTTGAAATACAAATTACACATACAGTGTATTTAAAAAGTATCAAATTCAGAATGTGTATTGTCAACACGATTTTGTTTATCCAATTATGTATTCTTAGTTAAAAGAAAATACAAACTTTTATATTTTATTATGTACGAAGATCGTTTAAAATTGTCCATTTAATGGGATTGTATCAGGTTTACAATGAAATGAAATGAAATGATCCGCATTTATATAGCGCTTTTCAAGTCAAGACTTCCCAAAGCGCTTTACAGTGTGCTTCACATTTCCCAGTAGCGGCCGTGCAGCCATGTAAGGTGCTAACCTGCTTATTGGGGGTATTAGGGGTTCAGTGTCTTACCCAAGGACACTTCGACATGTAACACGGAGGAGCCGGGATTCGAACTGCAATCTCTTGATCCCAAGACGAGCGCTCTAACTCCTGAGCCACTGCCACCCCAACCAATGTTTTCTAATGTGATAATGGACACATTCCATCCACTGTGCGCTAAGATTATGCATGCAGTGGGTGATTGCGTCCATGCATAGTTAAAATAAAACTTTGCACGTAACTCGTGTATCTTGGCGAGTATTGTTAAGAAAAAGTGCAACGACTCATTTCTCCATTTTAAGGGTCGTTTGCATATCAGTAAGCAGCGACATAAAAATGATGCAAATAAGCGAGGGCCAAAGAGAGGAGAAGGAGCTACGAAGATTGCTGCTGATAGAATGGGAGAAGGTCTTTTCTGTTTTGATGCTCTTGTCTCGCATCCTTTCTTTGTCAACTGCCGCCTCTTCATCGCCTCCGCCGCTAGAGTATTCGGAGCGGCTGTTTGCCGCGTTCGACGCCATGCAGGCCCTAAGAGCAAACACTCGAGTGTTTACCGAGCACCTGGGCACCTGATGATTTGCAAGGAGGGCTTGTTTGCGAAGACGGTGAATCTCGAGGGGCTTTTAAGACGAGGCCGTCGAGATTGACCATGTTCGTTCCAGAATGATCAGCGTTTCAAAAGGTCTCGGGAGTTCGCAACGCTGAAAAATACAGGCACATTCATTTCGACAGGACGTGTCACAGCTGTGTTTTCCGACAATACTACCTCAATGGTAGAGAAAGTATGTCTTTCTATTGGTAACATAGATTGAAAGTGAAAGAAAGAATTGAAAGATCAAAGACCATGGAGAGGCTTGATATCCTATTTATATCCTTGTCGCTAGTGAATGTTACCCCCACTGCTATTGCATTTTCACTGTAATGCAGTCTGCATGCTTTATTTCTGAAGACAATAGTGTGCCTTTGAAAAACAGTAATTATGTTATTTCAGGAGCCCAAACAATATTGATCATAAGTAGCAGAGGTTGATAACAAATATTTGGGAACAGTTTACATTTCACTAGAAACAAATGTACTAAATCCATTCTGCTTTTGATATTCGACAACTGCAAATTATATTGCATGGGATGACAGTTTATTTTTCTGAATATTATTAAATACTGTTGTTCGTTGTTTTGAAATCAATGCACTGTTTACATCATTGTCACTACTCTCCAATCATGTAGCCATTCTTTGATTTTTACATCCTTTAGGGTGGATCTGCTTTTGTAACCTAGGAGATTTAATAGAAGGAAAGGGCTCTGGGAAGGGCTTTTAGAAGAGGTTGGAATTTGTATCAGAGGTTCAGCTCCTGTCCTGTTAACTTTGCAAGTTTGAAATCCTGTCTTCTTTTCTGATTTTGAGTCACAACTAAACGCATAACGTATCAAAGAGCAGTAAATAATATCTGTAATAATAATACATACACTCATATTCTATATATATATTTTTAGAAGACTATTTTAAAACGGTAAATGCATCATATTTTACAAAAAACAAAAACAAATCTATGACTTCTCTGTAGATTTACATTTAGGGATTTACCTTTTTTTTTTTTACAATTATTATCGGTTTATCATAGTTTGAATATAAAATACAAGGAGTCCGATTAGAATATTGCGTGATACAATAAATCAGCATTAGCAAAATTGTATTAACCCTCTGC